>NC_051191.1:8862103-9174418 GCF_015220075.1 Falco rusticolus | reverse complement strand
GCAATTTAACTTCATCAATGCAATATTGTGCCTACTGTAAGTAAGTTCTGCTGAGAGTGTTACCTGGATGGAACACGACATTAACCAGGCGAGTCCAATTCCGCACACCAGAACCCATCCTAGCAACCTGCCACTCAGCTTCCACAGCATAAATTATATACTTGGCCAGGACCTCTCTGTTGAGCTCAGTACAGTCCTCTTGATGTAGGAACTTCCATGCTTTCACTTTATCCATTGTTTTGCTTCATCCTCATTCCAGAGGCTTCACTGAATGCCTCATCCTCCTGTCCATGGTTGTCCAATGTGCTACTGTTAAGGGCAACTCATTCTGCCTTTGGGCACCTGATACCTGTGCTCCAAAATTCTAGCAAACTTTCCTTGCCAATTATCAATATGTAATGAAAAATAACCCAAACCTTCAAAAACTTTCCATCTTCCTGCATATCTTGATCACTGACTGAACAAACAATGCTGCCATTCTTTAAGAGACACGTCCCTCTGGGCTGCTATCACATGACTAGCACAAAACCAGAACAGCAACCCTGAATCTTTTATAGGCCTAATTCACCATTTAACAACTTTTTGCCTCCCTAAAATATGGCCTCCACATTTTTGTTTATTTTTGTTGAAGAATGGCTGTTTAGTTGGTGCTGTGTGAATCCGGACTGCTGTGTGCACCAAAACGTTTAACCTGTAGTGGACTTGCATAGACAAGTCTTCTTACCAGAAGAGACACTCCAAAAGCCTGAGCAAGTCCGGCTATACAGGCAGATCTGTTGGCCATGCACCATGGTCTAATGTTCTTCTGGAGTTTTTAGCACAGATGTTTCAGACTTCTTCCCACTGGAATGTGTATATTCCTCATATAACAAGGTGACAGGGACTGTGCTAGAGTAAACATAGATTTGTAAGCTTCTTCATTTCATGAAGCACTAATAATATTCCTCAAACTTATAAAACACGAGCTTGGCAGTGAATTTCAAAATGCATTTCTGAAAATAGTGTACAATTTTCAGCAATCTGAGCTACAAAAAAGCAGATGCCACCTGATTAAACACCATACTCTGCTTTTGATTTCCACCATTTTGGAGGACAAATTTTTCTTTAAAAATAATTGCACGATATGACTCCCAGTTCAGAGTTTTCATTTTTGGAAGACTACATGTTTCTTTTTTTGATTGGGATGGGACATTCAGCAACCTGATCTAGTGAAAGATGTCTGTGCCCACAGCAGGGGGGTTGGACTAGATGATCTTTAAAGGTCCCTTCCAACCCAAACCATTCTGTGTTTAGTCCAATACAGAATGCAAAAGCAGCAGGAAAAAAACCTGCCTCGAATGGCACTTTAACATGTGGCTTTGTTTGCAGGGGGCTTTCCTTCATGACAACAGAATCTATTTTATGTGGTCTTCTGTCAACTAAAATTTGAGTCAATAGTACCGGAATGATGTCTTCTGAGAAGCAACATGAGAAGGGAAAATATTTAAATAACTTCATTACTTGCTAGCTTAAGATATTTTTGTTGCTTAATTATTTCAGGTGATGACAGTTAATTGGAAGTGATACACTTTATGCAATTGATGTCATCTGTTTATTGGTGACATGTTAATGTCATTAACTGTGCTGGCTTTTGTTTAAGATATTTGATCAGTTGTGTTATTGTTGAAGGAAGTTGTTAATAGGCCAAAACTGTTAACTATTATCTTTGATTTATACACAGAACAAGGTTCAACTTCTGCTTCCTTGGAAGCCCCAGAGGATAAATCATTGCAAAGAAGAATACTAAATTTATTCTTGTGAAACACAAAATTGAATAAAGGTAGTTTGTCAGAAACATGTAGGAAGTTTTAACTAATCAGTGTCACTACATGAAATTTCTCAGTGGCATAATTATTCTAAACTGATCATTCCTAGACTTAATCTTACCTTTTCATTTCATAGTTACTAATAACTTTAACAGTTTGCTTCCTTTCAGTAAAAGACATTTTTATTTCCATTTTATTAATACATTTAAAAACCCCTTACATTTATTTAACATTCTCCCATCATGTTTAACTTTCTGGGAAAAGAAATGTTTGCTTTTTTTTTTCCCCAGGTAGAATTTTATCGATTAAGTTTCCGTTATAGTAACTATATGCTCTCCACATTCAAACCATAGGAGTATAATTCCGTTTCCTCTTCTTGGTACAGCTTTTTGGAATTCCTTATTAGATCTTCTCCTGCCTTGGCCCAAAATGTCACATTAATACTTTATTATTCAAAGCAGTATCTGTTTTCATAAATGTCCACACGTAAAACCACATGAAAAAATACATCTCATAATGGTTATTTATGTGTAAATGTTGGACTTCCTAACACTTTTGAATGGGAAGATATATCTTCTCTGTCAATTTTCTTACGTATTTTTTGTCTTTCTAAAGTTTACCAAACTGCTTGATGAGCTCATCTAAAGTCTTCTCATTGACAGGCATATGTTTTAGCTAATCTTTACTCCCATTTTCCTTGTTCCTTCCTTCAATTTTCAGTTAGCCTTTGTCTCTCTTTCAGTGACCAGTTTATCATCCACAATAAAACTGTGGCAGTCATTTACATTTATAAGGTCAAAAATATTTCATAGCCAGATCAAAGCTGGGTTTATCATAATCAATACTTTGCTTCCTAATCTTTCACTAATTTTGGACAATAAACACACAGATACATTTACTCAGGGATTCTTCGTAATCTAGACTCTCAGAAAAAACTTCTTTGACATCTACCAGCAAAGCAAACCACACAAGTACTCCCATCTCCGCACATTGCTGCAGCAAACAAACTCAACTTGCAATAAGATTGGCTTGCGAAGTCTTGGAGCCAGGTGAACATATTCCTCTTTTTAGTCATTTGGCAGAAACTCTGTCAAGACCTAGTAGACACAGTACAAGACTGGCTTGGCAGAGTGTCTCCTGTGCTGCCAGGAGACTAAATGCCTTGCTGGTGGTCAATATAGGCTCATAGCGTGCCTCAAGCCAAGCAGTCCCAGTGAAATGAGCCAGGCTCATGGAGCAAGCTGCTGCTTGAACAAGAGTCTACTACTAGCACACACGTCATATCACCAGCCTTATTCATCATGGTCAAGGAATTTTCCTGTTAATGAAGTTCAAATTTCAGGCTGAAACTGCAGCGATGAGAGGAGGCTGCAGCCACACAAACCTCTACCAGGGTGGGGTAGAAGTGAGTGAAGACAGTCTCTGCTCCTGTCTTCACGCCCATGTCTAAGTGTATTTATTTTACTACCAACCGAAACTAATCATGGAAAATTAGGGTATCTGTGTCATTAACAGCATGTCTTAAGAAGAGTCCAAAGTGCAGTCGCAGTGCTGGGATGCCTGCATCTACATCTGCATTGTCCAGTGTTTACACTGTCCATGTCAAGACTGCTTTGGCTTGCAGCCACCGCAAGACCTGCTGCTGTCATGCTAAAGAAAGACAGCTCAGCTTTGAAGAGTGAATTCTGCTTGATAGGAATATGTTTTCATAGATCATTTTTTTCAGCATTATCACAGGGATTCTCTGAAGGAGTAATGGAGTGGCAGGGAAAAATCACCCGAGAAGGTATGTTTTAAAAGGTTAATGCTTCTGAGATGAAAACTGACCAAATGCAAATTTTCTTATACCTAAAGAATTAAACTGCATGGATTAGTAAGTGCCTACTTTAACTTAGGTAAACAAAGTGTTTGCAGTATATTTTACAGGAATTTTCACGGAGTTTGGGAGCAACCCTCCTAACGCGGCATGAAACTGGTAACATGAGACCTCATGTACCGTGCTGCAAATGTTTTTTTCTTTCAAGAAAGCTCTTCCTTGTGGGATACAACAAGACAGCATATTCGTATTGATGCTATTTAATCAGCAGTGAAGGAAAACATGTATTTCAATGGAAACATACCTTTCAAGAAAAACATATTTCAATAATGAAAGACTAAAATTCAGATGTGAAATCACACTATATATCTCCCTTTGAATCCTGTAATGTGTTTATTAAAGAAATGCAGAAAAAGTACAGAAGAGAAAAATGTTTATCAGTAACTGCTTAACCATTAATATTTTCTTTTTAAAATAGACTGAGTTCAGAGATCAGGCCCCAAGTTCCACTAAAACAGATTTTAAGGCTCTACCAATTTGCCTCATTTGAATTTGAATCAGTATTGAACTCTAACAGCCTGAAAGATCAGGGAGCCCTAATCATGAGGTTTGGCTATCACCCATCCCCTTCTCTCTTATTCTGAAATAATTAGTTATTTCAGGTTCAAAGTAAGCTGTAAATTAATATTGTAGGGTCGTGACATTTTTGTGGAAATATTCAGAATTCTTCTTAGCTCTATGTAAGAGGATATATAAAAAATGCAGGAATATGTTATTACTTTGTTGTTAGAAGTAATTCTGAGCTTGTACTTAGGATATCTTTAGAGGATTTTTTGCTCTGTGTGTGCATTCCAGGTCTTCAGCAATTGTTCATTTAAAGCTTATTCGTGTAATCCGATGAAGCCAACAGCTCCCACTACACAGGGGGCACCTAATAAATAACAAATCTGTTCAGTTATACTGCAGCCTGGGGGAATATTCACATTTCCTCAGGAGCTGACCATGATGGAAGCTGTGGTGATTCCCACGGGAATGGCTAAGAGTAAGAAAAGGAGCAGGGCAAGGACTTCTGAAACATGCCATTTTATTGAACAACCCCCATCCAATGCCTGGAAACGTTCTGTAGAAGCCTCTCAGTCCTGATGATGAATTTTCGAGAATTCTGCAGAAGTTGGTCCCCCAACAGAGCCCTGGGACTCTCCAGATCCCTGCCAGCTCAGTCACCTGATAGAGAGTCTCCAGCCACTAGGGTCAATGTGCTCACACAAGTTTATATCAGTGATGGGCAAGGCTTCTCCAACAAGTGGTTTCAACAAAATGTAGGAGATGGTTTTACGGCATGTCAGCTATTACATTTGTGTGGCAGATATGGAGCAGGAATGTTGTTCAGGTAGCAGGCTACGTTTCCAGCAGCAGCTGCCAATGTCAGTGACAGCTGGACAATTTAAATTTAACTTTGTAAAAGACCTTATGCCTTCGAAAAATGTGTTGTGTCGTTGCCCCCTCCCCCCTCCCCTTAAAATTCTATCCCACAAGATTTTTTGCTTTTAACCTAGTTTCAATCTGGTTCAAAACAAAGGTAAGTTTTTATATTAACAGCTCCTGTGAACCAGAAACACCCAGCCTTGCCAGCTCTACTGACCCACTTCAATGAGCTGCTTGCCTGAAGGATCTGCTTAGGTCAGGGAAGTCACATCACCAGATCCAGTGGGTGTAAATCAGGAAGAGTGACACAAAACATACTTCATGGGTCAGAAAACAGAAATGTCTTTTATGTCTTACAAATCAACAGTATTTCTTTACATTTCTATGAAAGACTTCATTAGCCATGTATTTCCAATTCCCAAGAAAATATGAAGGAGGAGAGATATATAACTCCAAAAATATTCAAAGTATGGCAGTCTGGAATTCCTTACTAAAATTAGTTATGGAGAGATATTAATCGCTGTACCCTCTAACTTGTCTTCAGGTCACTACCCTTACTCTTAATCTCTGCAAAGATTAACAATCAGCCAATTTACATATATAACTCTGTAAAAGATTTACAGATTCAGATTGTAGGAATGAGCTCCAGATACCCTTGCAAGTTTTGCTTTTCTGGTTCTTCCAAATTAAATCCTGGATTATGTTCTTTTCTCACCCTCATCTCCCCCCCAAAAAAAGTAAAACATCCAGCCATAATAATTTTTTAAAATACAAACATTTTGTATTTTGTTCTGACTTTTTTAGATCAGGGTCATTTTTTCTAAAACATATTCTGAGTGATTATAACTACTCATGAAGAACACAGAAGCAAAGAGTTCAGGGAAAAGGATTGTATTTTTGTATGCTGCTGGGTAGCAAGGCACAGCAGCTCGGGGCTCTCTGGTGTTCCACTCTAGCAAAGCAAACTAGACAGCAGTAACAGAAATTAATTTCTTGGCCAGCTGTTGGATACACCTTAAACAAACTGTCAAAATTTCAACAAAATTAACCTTTTCTTTCCTTTCCTGTTGTGTGATGCAGTAACTTTTGTGGAAAAAACCACCCATACAATCCCTGGTTAGCTTCTCTGATGTTATGAAAAATGCTGTTTCCTACCTGACTCAACAGTTTAAAGTCTCACTACAACACACCTACTCGTTCAATACAAAGAAAATACTTCTTGAAAACAAGAATTACATTCCCCGCTCTGCTACTCAAGGCCAGACTGACACTGTATCAACTACTCGGGCTGCCTACATTTAACTCCCCCGACGGGGGCAATACAACTCGCTTTTTCTGTCTCCTGTGTTGACATTGGCACAGCTCAATGCTGGCTCATCCCGCACGTCAGCTTTTGCTACTGGGCATCTCTACTGGGCTTGCTGCTTTTCCCTGAGAAGGGTCAACTGGTGGTTAACAGCAATCATTGCCTGAACAGCCAGATTCCTCCTGCCTGCCCACAGCTGCCGGGGGGGAGTGAGGCCTGCTCTGCAGCCCTAGTCCGGAGGAGGGATCATAGCCTGATCTATGGTTTCCAAAACCACATCTGTCTCTTCTGACTGCTGAGGCTGAGACAGTTTGCAATAGAGATTTCTGCTGTGTGTGTTAACAGCAGCTACCAAATAAGCTCCTACTCCGTTTAGGGTCCTTGCGCTCTAACTAAAATAAGTGCAACAAGACAATAAGTAATGCTAACCACTGTAGCCAAGTACGCCAAGACTGGTCACGATAGCACTCCCTTACAGGATATATATGTTGTGTGTTTACGCAGACACACACCCCTTTCCACAGGCATTCTGAAAAACGACAATGGGGGGTTAATGAGAGTTTCTGGCAGATTCTGGAAACTCTCTCCTGGCTATCAAGCAGACTGCAAATTCCTCTGTCACAAGGTTCAATGCCTCCACATTCCTTTGCAGTGTCAGGGTGATCTAACAACTGGGAACCCGCTGCTGCTGGTTGCAGAGCAACCAAGGGGAGGAATTCTCTGTATTATACCAATTTGGTCCAGGCACAAGTTTGTGTTGCTGGGGCTGGGGAATAGCTGACCACAGCTAGGTGATGAGACTGAAAGCTGTCCACAGCTTTGAAGTTTCTTCTCTAGATCACTTCCTTAGAGGGCTTCTCAAAGGCAACCTCTGAGGGGCTTGAAAGCTTTAAAAAAAGCCCCCAAACCCAAACCAAACAGGCTGTATTGTAATATAAAGTGAGTCAGCTAACATTTTAAATAGGAAAAAAAAAAAAAAAGGCTACTTAAGACACTAATAAAATCAAATATCTAAATAATAATTATTTACACATAGCTTTCCATCTCCAACATAGTCCTTTATTCTGGGCTTGGTTTAGCTAGTTTTGTGGCTTCCTGACCATAGAAAATTCTGCACAGCCTGCCCCGATCTGGAGAGGCTTCCCTCTGGCCTTGCCAGGGGCTGGTCAGCTGCTCCCTGCCCCTCACAGCAGTTCCCATCTCTGAGCTGCAGGTTCTGAACTCTGCCCTGCTCCCTCAGTCTCTCTCCCTGGTGGCTTTTGAACCTGCCGAGTCCCTCAGCACACCTACTTGCTTGGGGGCAATTTACCCCATCTTGCTTTCTTTCCAGTTGGCTGCAGCTGACCTAGTTTCTATTTAAAGGATCAACATGAAAACATCTGTACCAACAAACCAAATGTCATATCTGCCTGGCTCAAGACTTCTCAACTGTCTGGACCAAATGTCTTTTTGGTGGCCAGCACTCAGGATAAGATTAGTTAGACACTACTACTCAGCCTTGGAGGTAAAGGGAACTCTGCTGTCCACAGCCCCATTAAAAGCCATTAACGCTGTTAGTATCTTCCTCACCTGCCTTCTTTCTTGGCAGGTTACACAGCAAGCTCAGCATAATCAGCTCTGGAAGGTGCTTGCAAAGAGAGAGCAGGGAGCATCACCAGGGCTGTGCTGTCACTGCCACATTTTGGTCACCTCAGCAGTCTGCTTTGTGCCCTGGCTGCCTTCTCCAAGGCTGAGGTCCTGCTGCTGCTCCCCAGAGCCTGAAGCACACAACTGCCTGCAGCAAGGACAGGCAGTGTAAGCCTGGGACATGGGACTGTGGGGTCATGTGGAGCCATATGGAGCCTGAGGGCAGGCAGAAAGCACAGGACCTCACCTGCTACCTGCCTGTGCATCTCCTGTGCACACAGGTGTGATGCACATCAGCCCTGTTCCCTGTGAACAAATTGCAAAAGGACTGATATTTTATCCCTAATGTGAACTGATTCACCAAACTTTGAGAAAGGCAGCTGCAGACCGGCAGAGGACATCAGGAGTATTGTGTATTAACTATTGTAATTAAGGCCCATCCCTTAAAAGAAAAAATAATTTAAAATCCTGATCAGAATAACTTAAGCTGCAAAACAACATTCTTCTTAAGTCCATACCCTCTGTTATCAATACTGCAAGCAATGCAACTATAAATATAATAATTAGGAATTAACCCTCTTACCTAATACAAATTAGTATTGGCTAGTCTCTATAGCAGAACATATTTGGTTTACAGCTAGTAATCAATGTGTGGCAAACAGTGGCTACGTCAAATTCAGACAGTGTGGTGGTTTATAGCCGAGTATAACCGAATACACACATTGTGTTCTTAGCTGAGTTTCTAAAAGCTGTGTACAAGATTCCCTGATTTCCTACTAATTCACTTTAACTAATTTTGCATTTACATTATTTTTTGCCAAGGTTAATCTTTGCAGTGGTTCTCCATTGTTTGCTGTAGCATAATTTGACAAAAGTTTCTTACAGAAAACAGATCAACAGACTGTCAATACATTGCAGTAAAACCATATTTTATAGAAAGCACACACTGTATTCGTAACAGCAGTGTGTATAAAGTTCAAAGTTACAACACAGCAACACAAACAAGCATTTTTAATACTCAGACGTTCTTATAAGCTCTGCTATTGTAAAGGTCAGTAGAATTTAAATGGTAGTAAACTTTCAAACCTTTGTAAGTACAAAACATGTACCACTAAGGCAGGGTTGTGGTAAGATTACGGATGGGTTACACACTGCACCATTAGTACATAACAGGAAAGATTTATTTGTTAAAACTTTTTGCTAATCTTCAGTAATATATATTTCTGTGTGTCTTTGAACACCCCGAAGGAAAGACAGAAGGAATGTTTAGGGAGAGGAAAAATACCCTATGGTTTTTTATATCTCTTTTGTTAAAGATTCTGAATTATTAGTACTTTATTATTAAAGCTCATACATATAACCAAGGAGTTTACATTAATGAACGGGTAGTCACGGTTTACAACAAGCTTATAAGAATATCCACCAAAAACAAACAAAAAGATGGCATAAAAACAATCAGAGCAAATCCATTTAGATGGTGAATCACTCTTCATGGCATACATTCAGCTCCAGTTGTTACATATATCCAACTTTCCTTTGGCCAGTGGAGCTGAGCTTTTCCTATCAGCAGTGCCTTGTTCACAGTATCTATAGCAGCTTTTTCAGAGGAAGAATGAGGTTTTCCAGTGTTTTCTTTCATCGCCCCTCCTTTTTTTAGCTCACTTTTGGTACATCCTATCGTTTCTGCCTCTCTGCTCTGTCTTTCCTTTCTGTCTGCTCCTCATTGGACTTGCTGGCAGGCTGACCAGCAGAAAAATCAGAATTAAAAATGGTTCCTTTCTCTGCCTTACAAGACACAGTCCTCCCAGCTCAATTCGTTCCACCGCAGCAAGATTTGGTCACAGTCAGGCAAACAGAATTACTTCAGGAGGAAGGCAGAAGTTTTCAAAACTGACTTTTCAAGGCATTCTGTTTCACTGGCTCGTTGAAAGTCTCCAGGCTTGAAAAGGAACGGAACCCTCTAGGTCATTTGTTTCTAACTGAGGTATAAAAACGTCCTATTAATTTTCATTCATTCCACAGAAAATTAAATATAAAAATTAGTATCATGCTCCTGAGGTTCTAATGTTTACCGGGCTTGAAGAATTACTTGCTCAGTCGCTGAAGAAGGACGGACTTCTGCAGGAAGAGTAAGGGATGGAATGTGTCTCGCTTCTTCCACTTGGAACTTCTAAAAATCTTTTGATTAAAGGACTGTTTACAGATCGTTGCCTCATTTTTTCAGTTCATACACAATTAAGAAGTCAGAGTGCTTCTCCGCTCTCAGAAAATTGTAAGGAACCAACGTGCGAACCAACGTACATTAGACGTCTGTTGATATGTCTGTAACAGGTACTTAACTGAATACAGGAGTTAAACTGGCAAGGAAAACCACAGCAAGATAATTAAAAAATTAAAATATTCTGAACAACTGACATTATAAAAAAACTTCCTAACACCAAAACCAATTAGACAGTAGAGCAGATATTCAGGGAAGATCGTGGGAGTGCTAGACGGAAACAGTAAAAACAATTATGCAGGGTTTGGGGACAGACTAAATGATGATGAGATTCCTTGTAAGTGATGGTGACACAACAAGCTTTTGCTGTGGCTCAGTATGTGGCTGGGCACAGCAATGGCAAAGCAGAGGCGGTGTCTCCAATTCCCTCCAAGTGACAGCAAGGTGTGTGGTTTTGCTGAGCCATTGGCTTTTATAGCAGCATCTGGGTTCCCAAAATTTCTGGAAAGTAGCCCACATATTTAACCAAATAAATACTGATTGAGGGTCTAGTTTTCAACTTTCTGTTTTAAGTCCAAACTCCATGATTTTATGCAGTTAGCTTATGGCTAAAAAAAAGCCAGGCTCCTTAATAGGACTACAACAGCACTGTGGGTTTTCTGCTCTAAAGTTGCATTATGTTTTTAGTTCTCAAAATTAACTGTATTAAGAAAACTGCCACACAAATGAAAAGCACAGACAACAGGAGAACATGAATTTGATACTTTATGTTAGGTTCTTATTATCTTGATGTGATCATTAGGCAAAATATGATGAAATGGTAAAATAAGAGGATAAAATGTCAGTATTCGCCAATTATTTGAATGCCAGGGCACTTGTCCTTTCCAGATGCTTTCTGGGAGCAGCTGGATGCAAGCATCCATAAACAAAAGGAAAAAATGATAATTTTGTGAAGAACCAGCAAGGCTTATTCTGCTGCTCAAGAGCAGATTAAACAAGCTGAGGGAGAGGACAACAAAAACTGCCCCCACAAACCAGGATTCATTGCTTCCAAGTACTTGTATAGAATCAGAGAATCATTTAGATTGGAAAAAAACATTGAGGTCATCAGGTCTGACTGTTAAACCAGGACTGCCAAGTCCATCACTAAACCATGTCTCTAAGCACCACATCTATGCTTCTTTAAACACCTCCAGGGATGGTGATTCCACCACTTCCCTGGGCAGCCTGTTCCAATGCTTCAACATCATTGCAGGGAATATTTTTTTTCCTAATAACCAACCTAAACCTCCCCTGGCGCAACCTGAGGCTGTTTCCTCTTGCCCTGTTGCTTGTTACCTGGGAGAAGAGACCAACCCCCACCTGCCTGCAGCCTCCTGTCAGGCAGCTGTAGGGAGTGATAAGGTCCCCCTGAGTCTCCTCCACTCCAGGCTAAACACCCCCAGTTCCCTCAGCTGCTCCTCACAAGACTTGTGCTCCAGACCCTTCCCCAGCCCCGTTGCCCGTCTCTGGGCACGCTGCAGCCCCTCTGCTCCCTCTTGCAGTGAGGGGCCCAGAGCTGAACACAGTATTTGAGGTGCGGCATCACCAGTGCCCAGTACAGGGGGACGGTCACTGCCCTGGTCCTGCTGGCCACACTGTTTGGAATACAAGCCCGGATGCTGTTGGCCTTCTTGGCCACCTGGGCACCCTGCTGGCTCATGTTCAGCCGGCTGTCAACCAGCACCCCCAGGTCTTTTTCCTCCAGGCAGCTTTCCAGCCACTCTGCCCCAAGCCTGTAGCGCTGCGTGGGGTTGCTGTGACCCAAGTGCAGGACCCGGCGCTGAGCCTTGTTGAACCTCATATAACTGGCCTCAGCCCATGGATCCAGCCTGCCCAGACCCCTCTGCAGAGCCTTCCTGCCATCAAGCAGACCAACACTCCCACTCATCTTGGTGTCTTCTGCAAACTTACTGAGGGTGCACTCGATCTCCTCGTCTAGATCATCAATACGTAGTTCAAACAGGACTGGCCCAAACACAGCCCTGGGGAACACCACTTGTGACTGGCCACCAACTGGAGGTGACTCAATTCACTACCGTTCTTTGGGCCCAGACATCCAGTCAGCTTTTTACCCACAGAACAAACACGCACATCGAAGCCATGAGCAGCCAGTTTCTCCATGAGATGCTGTGGGAGATGATGTCATGGGCTTTACTAAGGTCCAGGTAGGCAACATCCACAGCCTTTCCCTCATCCACTGAGTGGGTCACATTGTCATAGAAGGAGATCAGGTTTGTCAGTCAGGACCTGCCTTTCACGACCCCATGCTGGCTGGGTCCGCGTGCCTGGTTGTCCTGCATGTGCCGCACGATGGCACTCAGGATGACCTGCTCCTCAAGCTGACAGGTCTGTAGTTCCCTGAATCCTTCTTCCTGCCCTTCTTGTAGATGGGTGTCACACTGGCTAACCTCCAGTCTTATGGGGCCTCTCCAGTTTGCCAGTTCTGTTGGTAAATGATGGAGATTTACTCCGCAAGCTCCCATGCCAGCTCCCTCAGTACCCTCGGGTATTTTTCACACTCCTTTCATACTGCTTCATATTGAAACACAGACAGGGATGTAACTTGCTATATATTCCTTTGAATTCTGGGAATACTTTTTCCAGCTACTTAATTTTCACCAAGAAAATAAGGTGAAAAACCTTTTTCCTCCAAAGAAATGTTCAACTTAGGTACCACTACAGAGCAGAATATAAGTTATTAACTCCATCGAATAAATTATGGCTAAATGAATTACGATCAAGGTTTTTGTTCTTTTGGTGTTGTGGTTTTTTTAATTTATTTTAAATCAGCCTCATCTGTGTGCTAAATTATTTGTATTACAGTCTGGCCTACAAGATTCAAACTGAAACTTTGAACACATTGCACTGAGGGTTTAATGTCTAGATTCCTTCTAACCTAAAAACTTTTATCTTGAAAAGAAACAAAAAAAATCAAAGCCTTCAATAAAAAAACCAAAATAACATTAAAAGTTTCTTTTAATTTACTTCAGTGAAAGAAATCTTGTTTTACAATACAATAAGTGAGGGGGAAACTAGGACAGTTGTCAAAACTCTAAGTACCATTTTATCTAAAATAAAATTTCTTCTTTTTCCATTTTATTTTAATGTTGTTTTACTGGCACAAAAAATCTAAAATGGTTTGGATCCTCTACCTGAAGAAGTGGATGTTCAGCTATCAAAAGAAGCATAAAACACTTTTCAGTTGCACAGCATCATTTACCTGAGCATCTCGTGGCACATCTTAGTGATTCACCATTTTACTGAAGCAGAAATCAAGGCACATAGAGAAGAAGATCTGAAGTTTTGAAAGCAGCCTGTAATCGGGAGTGCTGCCATGTTAAGGGGGTTAGCTTTCAACAGAGTTAATTTCCAGTCTCTGAAAGCTTATGTTCAACTGGCATGATGTTTGCTGCATCGGACAACATCTGCTTTTATTAACCAAACTGGTGTATGAGGGTCTTTATCTCAGCTCTTTGCCTGAAGTCCAACTGCAGGTATCATAAAATCATGCCCAAAAATTGATACTGAGGATTAACCACTAAATGACATATTGTAGATGGTCAGTAGACTAAATGACAGTCAGAAAAAAAATATTTCCCCAATTCTGACCTCCAGGTAATTTTGCCTCCCCACCCCAAGTCTTCCTGATGTACTTGCAAAGCTCCTTAGGAGCTTAATATTTGAAGACCTAAAGAAAACAAAGGACAAAGCATTTTATCTCAAGCGTCTGCTTCATACAGCGTAAATTAGAAAAGCAATATAAAATAGTAAGGCAAAGAGATGAACATCAAACCACACTGCCGTGTGAACATCTGTCAGTGACACAGACCTCCACGCTGGGCCACACATTACATTGCTGCACAGATTTCTGCAATGGGAATGAAATTGTAGCTTCTTATGATGTGTCTCCTGCTGTATAAACTGAGGCTGCTCAAGGCAGAGAATAAAATTCCATACTTACATGGAGAGCTTTTGTGGAGCAGCGAGTTCTTTTATTTACTCCTAAAGCTGCCTTAGAGCAGGGTTCTGGCGGGCTGTTGGGGTGAATGCCAGGCTATGCAAGGGCTGGGTAGGAGCAAGTACAGAAGGGGAAGTCATAGAGCTGAAATCTCTGACTGTCAAGCTCAGCTGGGCTGCAGTCACTGAATGAAAGAAGAACTGAAAAGTTATTTGGCTAACATGGCTGGCAAGCGCTTCATTCATATCAGAAATCAAAAGTCACACTGCAACCTGACAGTCCCTACTTTGTCTGCTAAAAAATTACCAGATCTCACTGACTACTTGTTCTGCTCAATGAGAAGGCTATGCTTTCAGAGATACGACAGAAATACTCTGCAAGAATAATTGGTTCATCTAAGTGGTACATTTCTAGCAATAAATTTAATTAAAGTTTTACCAGTTCAGCTTTAACTTGTGGAACTACTTAACCAGTTACTTGAATCATAATTGACTCATTTGCTGCCTTTTGCATGAAGTGAAAAAAAACCCTGTTGCCTTCGGTGTTTAGGTGGGGGTTTTTTTGCACTTGATATTGCAATAGCATTTTCTGGTTTGTTTACTAGAGATGTATGAGAGAACATTTTGTTAATGAAACAACATGCATTTGTTCCTATATCAGCACTTCATTTAATAACCCTTCCTTTTACCGCAGTGTGTGTAACTCTAACAGTAAGCCCTTTGACACATGGCGCTGTAGCCCTCTCTGGCACTACCTGCATGAGCCAGCCAGAGGACATTGAGCAGGTGATGCTCCTAACACAAGGACCTGAAGGGTAAAGTAATTTTTGCCTCTCCCTGCCTGTGGTGAGGTGATTAAAATCACAGTGACCAGATCTAATTCAGACTGGGAGCATAAGGAGGGTTTAAATGCAGGAGGTTCACAATCCCATCACTCAGCCACGTACTTTGCAACCCCACACTCAGTAGACCATGCAATGGGCTATGCCGTTCTAAGATCAGGCCAACTCTGAAGCACACAGAAAAAGATGGAAAAATTCCAACGCCTTTGAACCAGGCCATCATTCCTAATTGATGCTGCCCCTTAAATACAGTTATCGTCACAGCCACCTGCCAGATAGTGTGTGTGTTATCCTTGGGCAGAGGGGGACAGGGGCATCACACTGTGCTGGCACATCCTCTGTCATTACAGAAACAAGGCATGCCTGACAACAGAAAGAAATCAATGCCAATTTTCCTGTAACTGCTTGGCAGAACAACAATTACTTCACTGATTAAATCATCAGTTAACTAACAGAGGTAAAATTCAAAAGTTAAAGGAAACTTCCCAGCGTTGCTATGCAAAATTCTCTCTATTCCATTTTCAAGCCGTTATGTGATCTGGTGAAGTCCTGCTTTGTTCTCTCAGAGCCTGTTGCCATGGAAGTGACTGAAATATCACAAGTGAAGCACTATAGCTTCTATTTCCTAAACAAATAAGCAGCTTTTTCCTCTGCAAAGGACCACAAATGGTACTTGTGCCACTCTCAGATATGCATTGCATTTGCCAAATGCTTTGAAGCACTGAGCTCAGCTCTAAGCAATTGGGTCACCTAACAGGAAGGACCAGCTAGAAGGTGCTGCCTCGTGTGTGGGCAGAAGAATGTTCTGGAGTTTTGGACTTCACAGTATTTCCAAATTAGATCAGGTCACCCCTCATTTCTGCTGTTTACTAGCAAACAGGCCCATTGCAAACATGAAGGAAAGGGAAAATAAAGTGAGCTTCAACTCAGGCAAAGCTTAAAGTCAGACATGCAAGTGGACAACGTAGCCCCATGAACAAAAAGGATCAAACAACAGAAAGCTCAATATTCAGCTGCCAAACCACTTCTGCCTGTTAGGGAGCAGGATGACATCTTGGTTTTTTTGGAGAAAAGGGCTAACATTGCTTGACTTGGTTTTCAGAAACACTCTTTGTGTGTTCAGGAGAGCATTAATACTGCTGCTTTACCTGATGCTTGCAAGGATGGAGAGGGAGAGAGGACACCTTGCTTTCCTGCTCCTTGAAATGCAAGCAGACATGAGGCAAGCCAGCCCACAGTCTGCAAGGGGGTGGGTGGACCAGCACACTGTGTTTTCCCTGTCTGATGTATTCAGAGCAAGCGAACAGGAGAACCAGGAGCCATCTGACACTGCAGAGTCTCCCTTGGAGTCTCTTTCCAAAGAACAAATATAGCAGTGCTCCCTTTTTCAGTAGAGGCAGAGACTTTCTTAGAATAAACGTTTAACTCAGAGAAAAATCTGTTTGCATGTTGTTTTTCACAACATATGCTTTCCTACTGAACAATGCTTATTCCTGACATTTTAAAGCAGCTGCTATGTTTTCCCATTAATTTATTTATGTACGTATTATTTCCCACAGGAAGAAAACTGGGAAGAGGGGAATTTCATCTTCTTCTTTACAGGTTTCTTATTAAAACTTTTGCAGCATTTCATAGATTTATACAAAAGTCCTGTATCCTGTGCAGGTCTTCCAATCTCATTCTAGAAATGCTGCCTATAAGAAGGATTTTTTTTTTCCATTCCTCCATTTTCTAATTTCTAATTGGAATTTATCTGGAGGTGAGCAAGTACAGCTCTTTTCATCAAAAGGAGATGTAAGATTTGGTCCTTGACTGTTGATCCTTCCAGCTTTTTGGCTAAAATGTTTTTGAGTAGGTGTAAGTTCTGGGTTGCTTGTGCTTTTGATGTGTTTACAAAAACTGAACTTTAGAAGAATTGGACAATGACTCATGCTCTCCAGTCCTAACCACCTTGGCTAAGGCGGACAAGTTAAATCAAGGTCAGGCGGTCAGGCACAGTCATTGAGACAGGCAGATCGGGTGGCTGTGGCTGGGAGCTGCCCTGGTGAGTGGCACTGGAGAGCAGCAGTGTTTCTGAAAGGTGGTGGGAGCACCACACTGCCAGAGAGAGACATAAATATTTGTAATCTTCACTTTAATCTTTCAGGTTTAGAGGGAAAACTGCTGACTTTAGTGTCTCGGCTAAACCACATGGCCTACACAACCGGTGTCATCTCAAATACAAGCTGTGTTCTTCACTTAATAGACAATTTCACAGCACGCCCATCAGTAAAGAGAGGCTATGTTCTGTCAAAAGGTTGCTGTCTTTCCATACATATGAAGCAATTTCCATCAATACATTTTGATTTGGGGACCCTTTCTGTATCAGAGGCTTGTAATAGTATCTGGTATGAAATGACTACCGCCACAGCACCACCAGTAGAGCAAGGTTACTAAGTTCCTTAACAGAAATATCTAATAGGTAATTGTTTAACATTGGACTTGGCGTTTAAAGGGAAAAGATCATCCTCCTTCCAAATACACTAACACAAAAATACGTAACAACAATAATGAAATTATTTCACTTCGAGCACTAATAACAGACATCATCTCCTCTGTTGCAAGTGTCCTTTAGACTTCCTTTCCTACAAAGCATGCAAAGGGCTGGAGTGCAGCTTACGTTGCAGGTGAAGCTCTGTGCTAACACTTTGAGGCAGGAGGCCCAATCTATTACCATACCAGAGAAACAAATAAGCTATAATTTTGATCACTATGTAATTTCCAGATACAACAATGGTGTCACCATAAACAGCTTTTAGAATGAGAGTCCCATTGCATAGCAGCTGAATCCAGCTCTGGATTTGCAGCAGACACATACACTGCTGATTAGACAAGGTGCAGATTTAACTTAATGAGTAACATGCAATCTTACTGAATCTTTGAAGTGAAACCTTTGGCTATTCCAGATGAAAACAATGACCCTGCTGAAGGAGTCCTTCACCTTTCTGATAAGGTAAGGTGGTAAAAGTAACTAGCTCATGTGTTAACCAAGAGTTTCATAACAAACAGAAGATAGTAATTCATTAGGCAAAAAACTATGTCTTAATTCTTAGACACCAATTTTATCCGGGGAAGAGTTTCAGATATTACAATTAAGTAAACTGACCATTAATCTTTAGCTCTTTTATCTGTTCCCAGAAGTGTGCTCAGTCCAACAGTCTATGACCACCAAACCCTTTCTACCCCCTTGAACTTCAGAGTGCTATAAAAGCAATTTATAGCAGAAAGGGCTTCAAATTATGCCAGAACATAAGCAAGCTTTGAATACCCAGATATATATACAATAAAGAATTTTTTGTGCTATTTAACACACACACATTCACACAATAATTTCTCTCCATTTAGGTATCTATTAATCACTACTGGACCACACAAATTAATAGCAGTAAGCCATTAAGGTCTGAATTCTGGCCCCAGAACCAGCCAGTACACCCACAAAAACTTCTGTGAAAACCTAAATCAATGAAAACTGATGCAACCGCTTCACTCTTGCTGTAAACAACCACAAAAGATCTACAAGCAAAAGCAGAACATCTGTTTTGTAATTGTCATACTAGATAGCTATAAAAAGATAGATGAAACCTCGGATTTTTGCATTCAAAATTCTACTGCCTGTTTCAAACACTCTGGGGTCCATTTCTGTCACTTCGTGCACACAGTAAGATAAATGTGGTGTAGCTGCAGGGTTCCCTCCTCCCACTCCCTTTTAACTACCTCAGAATTTCTGGAGGGCAGCCAAAGCGGCAGCTCCTGCCATAGTTCGCAGACAGGCCCAAAGAGTGGTTCTGGGAGAGCAAGCTGACTTGGGCAACCTTCCAAGACAGCCCAGTATCACATAGGTGTGCACACCTTCACTGGCAGTGGCAGGGCCCTTGGTTGCTGCTCTTGATTTTCCAGGCAAGGACTCTGGTGACCCTGCAGAAGTGCAAAGGTTCTTACTGCCTATTGAGGAGAAGACGATGATCTGCGTTGCTTCTCCTTTTCCACATTATTTTTTTTCTCTTTTTCACTAAAGACAAGGGTTGGGACCATGTGGGGCCTGGGACATCCTTGCTTAATTGCAGTCTGAAGACACAGAGTGAGAGAAGGTGGCCACAGCTGAGACTTGGTGCTCTCTAGGTATCTTCTGTCATTGACAACCTTCAGGGGTCTTCACAGCAGGGTATGAAACAGAGCACACCTGAGCTTGCCCTGACATAGGTTATTAGTTGAACTATGTTCAGGCATGCAGAGACAGAAAACACACTGCCTAAAGTGGAGCTGGTCCTGCCTCTCAGGCTGTTGGTAATGTGGTCTTTGACCCCGTCGAGGCACATGCTGCCTGCATGCTTTGATTTCCACTTTTGACAGCTATAACTAAAATCCTTCCCCAATATCATTATGATGTGTTAAAGATATCAGTGTTTGCAGCTGCTTTGTTCCTCTGCTAGGATTTTATTACTTAGCAGCATGAATGACAGACCCAGACAAGCACCTGCATCTCAGTAACTCTAGTGCAAAATCTGATGTATTACACCCTTGGTGGAAGAACAGAGCACAACACCGTAAACTTAATGAACAGCTGAGGCACAGGTATACATGCATTAAAGGCAGGGTAGATAAGGACAGTAATATCTCAAATCATGCCAGTATGCTTCAGTGAAAGATATCCATTAAGCAGCTAAATTGATCACTTTGCCATCCATATGTATTCCTGTTTATCCAGAATAAACAGGATACACAAAATTGTAACTCACACATTACATCAGAAAGTCCTTAACTTATCCACCTTCAAAAAGAACTTCTATGAAAGCATTTGTTGGGGTTTTTTTATGTTGCAACATTATTTTTGCACAGCTTTCATTAACTAAAGAAAGTTGCATATGATGTTATAGTGACTGTACACCATTTTATTTTACTTCTAGTTAGTGTATTAAGACAGACTCAAAATGGGTTTCCCAGTCTTCCACTGGACACCCACACTACCATTTGCAAAGCAGAAAACATGATCATTGAGGAAATATCTTCTATTATGGCAATAAAGGATAATACATAAAACTGCATATAACTCTAAGTTCAACTATAATAATTCAAGAACATACCACGTCCAGAGGTTACACAGAAATCCAGCCAATCTGGAGCAGGGAACCTGTGTTCAAACAGAAGGAAAACAAAATATTGTGATGAAGATAAGGAAGCCACTTCACTTGTGGGACATCAATAGCAGATGATTTGTCTTTGGGCTTAGTCACTGTCATAAGTCTCCTTTCCACCCACACAGGTAGGAAGACTAAGAAAGTCACCGTCCCACATTGTGGAACCGAGAGACTACTTAGGGAACCACCCCTTGGCAAGATCTCTTTCTTTTTTTTTTTTTTTAATCTTTTTTTTTTTTTTCCTGCACGTCAATAATTTTTAAGCCTTTAGAAATCAAAGTTCTGAAGGAAGAGCTCTTTTCTCCTTGATTTTGCACTAAGTTTTGCTAGGGAACAGACTAATCTGAGAGCAGAACTTTTATTAGCAAACTGAATATCAGGTTCCTTTACTGGAAGGTATCAGACACCACAGGATTTTTTGGCACTTGTGCAGACTGAAGGCGTTGTTTGAATTTTGGCTTTATTTCTCGTTATCCAACCTATTTTTATTTAGCAATAAATTAATCTTCCATAAGTTTGTTTTGCCCATAATAGTAACTGGTAAGTGGCATCTCTGTCTTTATGTTGACCCACAAGCTTCTGTGTCTTATTTTCTCCCCCTATCCTGTTGAAGAGGAGAGCGGGGAGGAGTTGAGAGACCAGCTAAGTGGGCATCTGGCAGATGGCCAAAATCCACCCACCACAGGATGCCAGAGAAAAAACAGCCTGCAGGAAAAGGAGTCCCTGCCCACCTTGTGTGGGTTGTCTCATCCTCTTGTTCAATGTAAGGATAGGATTATCACTATACTTGCCTCCATAGTCATCATCACCTGCTCAGACTACC
This sequence comes from Falco rusticolus, assembly GCF_015220075.1. Taxonomy (NCBI): domain Eukaryota; kingdom Metazoa; phylum Chordata; class Aves; order Falconiformes; family Falconidae; genus Falco; species Falco rusticolus. The sequence continues at coordinate 9,153,384 of NC_051191.1, read as the reverse complement.
GCTAGTTTTTCCCCAGCAGTGACCAGTATCTAACATTAAGGCTTCTTGTATTTCTGATTATCTTAGGAGTTCGCTTCTCATGGTCATTCCTTGTTTTCAGCACCTCTAGTTTTCCCTGCTTGATCCCAGTTTATGTTGAAATAATTACAGAACCTTCTAATGCCTGGACACCACCTAATAATTCAGCTGATTTAGATTCGCATATTAATTATCTGTCCGTATTAATTTGCATATTAATTGTTTCCAGAAGGAAAGGAGGAGTCGATTACTTCATTGAGTCTTCCCTTGACAGATGGAATGATTTTTCCTCCTTTACTGCCTACATAAAAACACTACTCTTGGACTATTTCTACTGTAAAATCCTGCTATAATTTCTTGAGGCTGAGCCATATTTAACAGGGATGAATCCAGAATCCAGCCTTGCTGAAATCAGTGATCAGTTATCTTTGTCTCCAGCATGATGTGCAGCTGCAAGGGTTCGAGATGGCATGGGGACCCTAGCAGCACACGTGTTCCCCTGAGGTGGTGTATTGGATGCCCATGCCCAGGTGTGAACAGCAGGGGTGGCCTCTGTGAGAAGAGGTCAGAGGAGCTGAGTGGGCATCTGCCAGCCAGCCAAGGTCAACCCACCACATGTGGGCAGACAGCAGATGGTCCTCTTCTGAGAGGGACTGGATGCCCAGTGCTCCTGGCCCCCAGGACAGCTAGTGTTGTAGGTTGTTCCTTTCCTTTTCCAATGTCTTTCCCAACACAGACATCACAAGGATAACCCTACCATATCAAAGGCTACAATATATCGTTTGAGCTTTCCACCACAGGGATGTCCCAACTCACTACAGAAACAGACTATATGGTCCCGCAGGCCCTACTTACAAAAACATTCATGGTATCATTGTTGGGAGAGAAGATAGAAGGAAAAACTTTTCCCAAAAAAACCACTTTCTCTTCACCCTGGAATGTGTAACATCAAACACAGCAGACAGTTCAGTCTGGCCCTTTTCAGAGGATTTCAGTTTAACCAAATCATCAAAAAGCTAATACACAAACATTTCTTCCTACATCTCTTCCAACCCGATCTATTCTGAAAGAGGCTTATCTCTTCCCCATGGTACAGCCTATATGAGACTCTGTTTCCTCCTCCTCTTCTGCAGAGTCCAGCCCAGACAAACAAGAGAGGCTGCAGGTATCCCCAGTGCCACACTACAGTCAGGACACTGTCAGCTCTAAGAGAGTCCACAGGCTCAAGAGGAGGTTGGACAAATTCACAGACTATAACTACACCCAGAGTTATTAAATACAGAGACCTCAGCTCTGGCTGAGAAAGTCTCTGAACTTAAATTGTGGAGAATGGGAGAACATCTGCAGGAAATACTGCTACATGCTCACCACACTCATACCACTGCTGGAAATAGGATCCTGAGCTGGGTGGCCTTGTACAGATGTTCTTCAGTTCTTATATATCACCACTGCTGAACAAAATCTATTTCAAATTGTACTGAATTTAGATAAAAGTCATAAGAAAGCTGTTTTCTACAACCTAATTCCTTTAATAGCCTTCCTTTCTTCTAGCTATGAGTTATATGACTATGATGCCAATTTTCAGATTTCACATTCATGTAGCTTGTTTTGAAGGCAGAATTAATACAACAAATCCAGTTGTCTCTCCTGGCAACTAATTTTTGCCAAGAAAATGTGCCTTTCTAATATAGTGGGTTTGTGTAGATAAAATGCCAGCATTCTTTGAGGTTTTGAAAAATGTTTGGGAAAAATATTGCAGCAGAGGAGTCACCTCTGCTAGTTACATGCCAGCTTTATATTTGTTTTCCTGGTCAGGATTGAATGATTTAGGAGAAGTACCTTCAGACAGCATTTAATTTACCTCTTTGACTCCATAATAAAAATGTGACATCCAGGAATGCTGGTTAAAAACTATTGTTGGTCTAGTTAAACAGTCGATTCTGTCTTTCCTCTGTATCATTATCCTATGACATGGATCAAGACCAGAAAAGGTAGAATTTTTCTCATGTGACAAATGTAATTTTGTCAAAATGATACCTTTTTATTCTTTAGCTACTAACAGAACATGAACAGTCGTAATGGAAGTTACAGAAGGAAGAATGAAAATGTTATTTTTATAATTTTTTACCATTTTATCATTGCTCTTTTACTATTTCCTAACTTTTCATAACATTTAGTAATTCACTTCATAGTCAGATTGCCCAATGAGAAGATGTAGCGTCTTTATTAATTGCAGAAGAATTCAGCACACTCTGAATGTTTTCAGGCTCCTGGAGTCATTGAGATGACCATAAACATGCTCAGAGTTCAACAGTACATTAGCACAGTCCTTCTAATGACTTTACATAAAATTTATTTTCTTTTTTGGTACTCCAAAGATACCTGGAAAAGGAGGGTTGCTAAAAAAAATACCTTATCTCTGTTAAGATGCTGTCTGCACCGTACATTGAGTCATACTAGGTTATGAACTTGAAAAGTTGTATTCATTGTCATAACACCAAATATAATTTTGTGATCAGTTTGGACAAGGACCTATATTGTTTAGGAACTCCATCAGTTGTCCATGGGTAAACCAAACATATGAGTTAGTTACTCAACATAAACCTTAATCCACCCATTTTCATTTGTGATACCGCATTTGAACAATACTTTGAAATACTTTGGAAAGACTGTTCAAGACTGTTTATTTAGTAAATTATACTTTATTAGTTCTGTACTTTTCTGGAAGGTTTTCTCAAGAGAAAAAATGACAAGACACAGTTCAGTCTTCTTAAAACGTAGCATCAATGTGACATATTTACTAAAGAGCCTTTAGAGAGAGACCAACAATTTCAATATATAGTTTCCTATCAAGTAAGTTATTCATCCTTCCCATTTATCTCTGTTCTGATAACCTTTCTTTGCCATAACAGTTAATTGGAATGCAGTTTGTAGTGGTCTTTCTAATAACCAAATAGAGTAATAACCTCCACAGCCTCACCTCAGACCCTTAACACAGACAGCTGTTAACAAATCACAATAATAACAAGCAGAATTATTCTTGTTGCCAAGCATAAGGATCCTTTATATATGTAGTTGAATTATCCCTTTCTGCTATGATATCTTTTCAGGTTACACGTATTATGTAGTAGGTTGTAAAAAACATAAATATCAGACTAGGAAATAACAGCATGGCTACTCTGTCTGAGGAACTGACAGAGCTGGACCTTTGGGATCATCATATCTGTTGTTTGTTGTGAGCTGCATGATCATATGGATTCCGTAGGCCAGGATCCACAGTAGAAGTACAGATGTCACCAAGCCCATCCAGATTCCAGGAGTGAAGAAACCTGTACAGTCACTCGCATAGGAAAACTGATTGTTTTCAACATTGAAGCCTTGAATCTGAAAATGAAAAAAGGTAAATAGATGAGTGGAATTAAGCATGGACCGTAGGCCCTAGTTTCAGAATATATGTGGTAATTACAGAAAATGCACCTCTTAATTACCACTCACACTCTGCACATTAAAAAAGTGTGAGAACCAAATCCTCTGCATGACCGTTTTCCATGTCCCCTTTTCACCCAAGATATTCATAGAATAGTAGAGTGGTCTGGGTTGGAAGGGACCTTAAAGACCATCTAGTCCAACCTCCCTGCCTTAGGCAGGGACACCTTTGACAAGACCATCCAACCTGGCCTTGAACATTTCCAGGGATGGGGCATTGTCATGGGTTAAGCTGCCCAGCCAGCAACAAAGTACCACACAGCTGTTCACTCACTCCCTCCCCCACCACCTCAGCAGGATGGGGAGGAGAACAGGGAAAAAAAATAAAACTTGTGGGCTGAGATAAGAACAATTTAATAATTGAAATAAAATATAATAATAACTAATGAAAAGGAGAGAGAGGGAAAGAGGAATAAAACCCAAATGGAAAAAAAACGAGCGATGCACGGTGCAATTGCTCACCACCTGCTGACGGATGCCCAGCCAGTCCCAAGCAATGATCAGTGGTTCCTGGCCAACTCCCCCCAGTTTATATACCGAGCGTGACATTCTGTGGTATGGAACATCCCTTTGGCTGGTTGGGGTCAGCTGCCCTGGCTCTGCTCCCTCCCGGCTTCTTGTGCACCAGCTCACTGGCACAGCATGGGAAACCTGGGAAGCCCGTGGTGTATTGTTTAGCAACAGCTAAAACATCAGTGTGTTATCGACATAATTCTCTACTAAATCTAAATCACAGCACTGTACCAGTGACTAAGAAGAAAATTATCCCAGCTGAAACCAGGACAGGCGTCCACACCTTCTCTGGGCAACCTGTTCCAGTGCCTCGCCATCCTCATAGTAAAGAATTTCTTCCTAACAACAAATCTAAATCTATCCTCTTTCAGTTTAAAGCCAGTCCCCCATACCCTGTCACCACATGCCCTTGCAAAAAGTCCCGCTCCAGCTTTCTCATAGGCGCCCTTTAGGTACTGGAAGGCTGCTATAAGGTCTGCCCAAAACCTTCTCTTCTCCAGGCTGAACAATACCAATTCTCTCAGCCTGTCTTCATAGGAGAGGTGCTCCAGCCCTCTGGTCATCTTTGTGGTCCTTTTCTGGACTCACTCCAACAGGTCCCTGTCCTTCTTCTGCTGGGGGCCCCAGAGCTGAACACAGCACTCCAGGTGGGGTCTCATGAGAGCAGAGGGGAAGAACCACCTTCCTCAGACCTGCTGGCCACACTTAATGCAGCCCAGGATATAGATATGGCTGGCTTCTCATAAGCCTATACTCCCTAGTCCTTCTTCTCAAGGCTTTCTCAATCCATCCTCTTCCCAGCCTGTATTTCTGCTTGGGAGATCCCCGACCCACATGCAGGACCTTGCACTTGGCCTTGTTGAACTTCATGAGGTTCACATGGGCCCACCTCTCAAGTTTGTCAAGGTCCCTCCAGAAGACATCCCTTCCCTCCAGTTTGTCTACCACACCACACAGTTCAGTGTTTTCGGCAAACCTGCTGAGGGAGCACTCTATCCCAGCGTTCATGTCACTGACAAAGATGTTAAACAGCTCCAGTCCAAGTACTGACCTTTGAGGAATGCTACTCCTCAATAGTCCCCACTTCTTTATGAGTAGAGAAAGTGTGGGTAACCCCTCCACAGTTTCTAGGATGATCTGCTCCATGATCTTGCCAAGCAGCAAGGGGAGCCTGACCAGCCTGTTGTTCCCCAGGTCTTCCTTATTTCCCAGTCAGTGGGAACTTCACTGGACTGCCACAGCTTCTGTGTGGATAGTGGCCTAGACACTTCATCCACCAGTACCCTCAGAACTTGTGGATGCATCTCATCAGGTCTCATGGACTTGTGCACCTTCAGGTTCCTTGGATAGTCTTGAACCTGATCTTCTCCTCCAGTGGGTGGCTCTTCATTCTCTAGGTGCTGCCTTTGCCTTCTGTGAATTGGGCAGTATGGCTGGAGCACTTGCCAGTGAAGACTGATGCAGAAAAGTCATTTGAGTACCTCAGCTTTCTCCATATCCCAGGTAACCAGGTCTCCCATTTCCTTCCGGAGAGGGCCCACATTTTCCCTAGTCTTCCTTTTATTACCCACAGACCTGTAGAAGCTTTACTTGTTGCTGTTGATGTCCCTAGCCATATTTAAATCTTTCAGGGCTTTAGCTTTCATAACTTGATCACCGGCTGCTCAGACAATTCCTCTATATTCCTCCCAGGCCACCTGTCCTTGATTCCACCTGCTGTAGGCTTCCTTTTTCTGTTTGAGTTTGTCCAGGAGCTCCTTGTTCACCCATGCAGGCCTCCTGGGTTTTTTGCCTGCCTTCCTCTTTGTTGGGATGCATCACTCCTGAGCTTGGAGGAGGTGATCCTTGAATATCAACCAGCTTTCTTGGGTGCCTCTTCTCCTCAGGGCTTTATCTCATGGTACTCCACCAAGCAGGTCCCTGAAGAGGCCAAAGTCTGCACTCCTGAAGCCCATGGTAGTGATCTTGCTGTGCACCCTCCTTGCTGCCCTAAGGATCTTGGAACTCCATCATTTTGTGGTCACTGCAGCCAAGGCTACTCTTAAGCTTCACATTCCCCACCAGCCCCTCCATATTGGTGAGGATAAGGTCCAGCATGGCACCTCTCCTTGTTAGCTTCTCTGTCACTTGGAAGTTATCTTCAGCACATTCCAGGAACCTCCTGGATTGCCCATGGCCTGCTGTGTTGTCCCTTCAACCGATATCAAGGTGTCTGCAGTCCCCCATGAGGTGGTCTTGTGAATGTGAGGCTGCTCCTATTTTTCTTGTCGTAGTCGGAGTCCAACTCAGTCAGCCTCACATGGGGCACCAATTGTTGCAGCACAATCAAACTAGCAGACTGCAACAAGGCTTTACTGTTGGTCAGATTCTACTGTCTGTGCTGTATCTCCTTCCTTCAGAAACCACTGCTTCTCCTCTATCTGACCCCCTCTCCCACCATCCTCAGGGCTATTTAACCACTTAGCAGGAACGAGCTACAGCTGCACATCGTCCATGTCAATCAACCCACTGCCTTCGAGGCAAGGCCACAGCTGCATGGTATCAATGCTGATCAACCCACTGCCTCCAGTCCTCTACATTTTCTATAGAGGGAATCATCTACTCAGTCATCCTGGTCAGACAGCCTGCAGCAGACCCCCACTATAATGTCACTTGTCCTTGCCCTCCTTTGAGTCCTGCTCTTGGTCAGCTCCTCATCCATCCCCAGGAAAAGCTCCATGCACTCCACCTGGTCATTGACATAGAGGGCAACACCCCCTCTTTAATTATATTAAAGATGCAGAATTCATTTATTTGGCAAAAAGTAGTTTTCCCACTTCAGAAATTTTCATTATGTTTAGAAGTCCTAAAGGGGATGTGTGATCAGTATTGCTCAATGACCACTTAAGGACCAGGAGACTCAAAGCACTCAAAGACATTGGAGTTAAGGGCTCCCCAGATTCTAAGATTTGTTGAAATACCCTGAGATTTTTAGTTAATAACTCCTTGACAAGCAGAACTCCTGAAACATACTTTAAAATGCATCTAATGAAGATGACCTTTTTGGGTGGGTTTTAGTGAAAATTCAAAGAGAAAACAGTTGTGAAACCTTTCTTCCCACTGCCTTAGACAACAGAGGCTCAAAACAGGAGAGAGGGCTTGCTTCACTGAGGTGGGGGATCTATGTTTTCTATTAACATATGAAACCTATATAAGCTTTTCCAGCAGTTAAAAAAAATCTCTAACATCTCTCCTTTGAATGAATTCTCAGTGTCTGCCACTGACTGAGGTCCTACCATATTATTTCCCTCAGAAAAATCAGCCACTTTGGGGATCTATTTTCTGCCTAACCAACAATTTTGCAAAATGTATAACAAAGTGAATGCCTTTGAGCCCCCTATCCTTCTAAAAAAATTGTTAAAACCAATCAGAGGATCAGAGAACTATGAAGAAAGGGAAGACAATCCCCCTTCCACACAGATGCACGTAATGACATAAGCATTGATTTCTTCAGAAGGAAGGGAATCTGACTGGTGGAAGGAAATGAAGGAAGGAAAGAATTAATCTAGTATGTGATTTTGAGTCTTGCTTAAATAATTTTACAAAGAAAAATGAAGACTGAGATTATTATGTATTTACAAGTTCTTTAAAATGGGTGTGTGAGGAAAGCACCAAACATCATAAATCCACCAATAAAGAAATGAGACCTTAAAACTATTTTCTATAAAATATTATAGAACAAAATAAAAAATAAAAGAAGGATTATTTTATTTAAATCATTTCCCTCACCAGAAAATAAGCAAGGAAGCAGAAGATCATGGATCTTTACTTTTCTATGTTCCCATTCCATGATTACTCTATGCTTTATGATAAAATAAATGGAAAGCTTTGTGGTAATAAAAATTTGTACTTCCTAGGAAAGTTATTGGTACCAATGTTGGCGGTTTGCATACCATGCTGCACCAGTAAGCACTCGGAGTTTGAGTTCATTCATGGCTCAGGCACCTAAATATGTATGTAATATGCATGTTAAAGCCAATGTCTACACCTTCCAGAATACCAATTAATAAAACTATTATCATACGCAGAACTAAGGGCTCTTTAGGTACTGTGGAGTGAAGATGATTTCAGCATGTCAGGATTTTATGGGCCTCCTAGAAGAATCTTTCCAAGCCAGATCGTGGTAGGTGACTTGCAAAGACTGCCTGCTTTCACTGTAGGCAATCAGAGTTCTGATTAAAGCAGGATTAGCGAGTATAAGCCTTTGGCTTGGATAACTGCACAGTTTTGGAGAATAGAGGTGATCACCAAAGGCTTCGCTTGTTAAGCCACTGCTTTGACAACAGATCAAAATGTGAATAGGAGTCATGAAATCTAATCTGAAAGACCTATTTACAATGAAAACAGAAAGCAGGTGAAGATCTATGTCATTTATGCTTAAAAAAATGGATGAAATTCTGGAAAACAATACACACATGTTACCAAATTTACAAGAACTCTTTGTAGCACTTAACAGGTATATTCAGTTTAGAAAGGCTTTACCACTTCTGATTTAGATCCAGAAATACTGAATTTTATTATGTCAATCCTATTGTGTGTTTTTTTTAAAGCAGGATTATGCTTATTGAACCTTGGAGCTGAAAGCTTTAATTGTACATTCTTAAAATGCTATGTCTACTTTCAGGCGGGAGATGAAATATATGCAGCGTTCTTTTATTGTTTTTCTGAAGCTTTATCATTTCTGTGGGGGTGTTAGAATCCAGGTAGGAGATAAAAATGTGACTCCTAGCAACATTTCTACCTATAGAAAAGTTAAAAATACTCACATGGTAATCTCTAATTTTTATGAATGTAAAAGCCTTTTGGATACAGGGCTCTGTACTGTGGAACTTTTTAATTTTAGTGTTTAGACAAGCATCATTTGTCGTGGTTATACTAGTCTGCATTTGCTGTTAATTTTTAACATATTTTTTTGAATGGAGTTTTCTCATCACTTGACCTTTGACAAAGCCTTCAAATAAAATGTTGTTTTCATGGGTTTTAAGCGTACATTGAACATCTAATTTTTGAGTTTAGAAATATTTTAACAGCAACGAGTCCTAATATTCTTGATTTTAAAGTTTTTGGAAGTTATTCTTAGGAACAAGGGGGCTTCTAAACCACTATGACACATGCTAAAGAAATGTGCTTTTGGTGGCAGCCTCCTCTTTAACTTCATAGACAATTCTGAGATCCTCAAAAGGATAAAAGATATCATGGTAGAACAACTATTCCTGTAACAACATCAAACCCAACAAAAAAACCCCACCAAAACCAGAGCAGTTTTGGTACTGTGTACAGTTCCCAGTGCTGACATCCTAGGCTATGGGTACACCTAGACAGTATCCCACAGAGGTTTTTTAGGTGGTAGTGACTGAGGTAGCTCCAGAGGTAAAGTAAAATGCTGCATCAGTTCCTCCTGGCTTTGGAAAGAGCTATGCAAGGCTTCACTGTGCAGGTGCCATGCCCCTCTAATACAGTGATACTGTTTTCAAGACACCCAGCATTGCAAAGCGCAATCGCACCAGCTAGATCCTGGTTTCTAATTCATCGCATAACATTGGCATGAAAATCATGTTCCTCAGTTTCAGTGACAAGATTTTATGCTGGCTGCAACCACTTAGCATATCTGGTGTGCTTTTCTGTCCATGCAACTGAGCTTGGGGGTTTCTAAACCTCATTCTAGAACAAAGACTTATACTGAGATCAATCAGATGTCACTATGTATCGGTGGAAGATGCTTGAAAAGGTATGATCTGGTTCAGTGAGAACTCAGAAACAAGCCCAGAATGTTGACTTTCTGTTTTCTCACACAACAGAAAAGATCAGAGCAGGACTTCTCAGCTTGTGTTCCATGCTTAGGACTTTATGAGAGAAAGAGGCCTTTCCCAAGAGGAACTAGAAGTTCTGTTGTCCGAACAGTGGAAGCAGCTGCTGCTCCAAATCAATAAGGAAAGTGGGAAACCTACTGCTTCTACTCTTGATCAAGACCCCAATAAAAGGATGCCTACTAAGATGGAGCAAGGCCCCTCTCGAAGCTTTAAGAAGGCAGCAATATCAATGTATATAAAAATTCAAGGAAAAGATACATTGTAAGTGGACACTTCATCATTTCATACCACATGTACTTTCATAGCCTAGTGATGCCAAAGTCTAACTTCAAGGAGTTGATGAGGCTACGTGCAGTTGCATGGACTCAGGTATTTTCAGGCCTTTCTATAAAAAATACCATCAGGAGGAACCTTCACAAAGTTGGTGTATAGTTCTATGTTGCTTCTCAAAAAAACTGGGACTCGATCCTGGAATTTGTGGAAAATATATCTCAGCACCAATGCTGTTCCTCTGAGTTTCCCATTGTTTAAGCAGAAATGTCAAATCTGGACTCAGATTATTGAGCTTTATTAACAAAATCATAAATACATTTCTATCAGCATTTGTATTCAGTTATCATGGTTTAGCTCATCTTTGAAAAATAAGAGTCCAGTTGTCTGGAATTATTCCTATTGTTTCCATGACCTCTTTAATCGAACAGATCCCTTAGTGCAATATTGTTTTAAGATATGAATGTTAATGTGCTTCTCCTAAGTCAAGATCAATGCTCAAAATAATAAAGATGCACTCATCTATATCTCACATATGTAGTGTGTACTACTGCACTAAATACACTGAAAATTTATGCCTCATTAAAAAAAAAAAATTAAAAAGCCAGTTACTTTCCTTCTGGCCCATGCAGGACCTAGTATTGCTCCTGATTGAAGTCAATGTCAAACCTTCAATTAAATTAATTTCATTGGGCTTTTTCTGTCTGTAGGAGTATAGACAGTCTAAGTCACTGAAAACAGTAACCACACTAAGCTGTACTTTCCTAGATAAACAAAGTGCAAAAAAAATCAAATAAAAACAAAGTAAGCAGCATAAACCCACCCACATGGAGAGGCCCACGTTTCCAATAGCAGCCCAATTCATTAAACAGGCATGGAAACTTAGTCATTCTTTGCCTGATTAAGCGCATTTGGTTTTATTGTTTTTTCTTTTCTGTGGACAACTTCAGCTTTGTTTTTCAAAGCTGTGCTTTCATGTTCTTGCTGTTTATCAACTGCCATCTTTTTTACCCCTTTATTGAATAGCTCACCTAGGGGGAACAGCTTTTCTTTTACATTTTTGCTCAGGCTGAAATGAAAGTAAGGGCATTATGAATGCCTATCGTTCAGCACCTACAATAGCAAGTAATAGTTCTTGGAATTATCTCTGAAATGGCAATGTGTACTCACTTGCAACCTGGAAATGAAAACATCCCAGTTTTTTGCCTCATTGTTGGATGGAATCAGCCTTGCAGGATAGTGATTGCTTGTTCCCACCAGCTGACAATGAAATGAATACTCTGCAGGAGCAGAGATGACAGAAACATTAAATTTAGCAAACTTTTCTCCATCTTGTACAATCTCAACTGAATCTAAAGTGGACCAATTTCTAGCTGAGCCTCCGTAGAACTTGTTGGTCATTAAAAACCTAGAAAGACAACAGAGAGGAAAAAGAAGTCAAAATGACAGAAGGAAAAAGTTAATACTCATTTGATGAAGTACTAGTGGCAGATAAAGGTTCACTATTGCTAGCTGCAAACATCACAGTTGGTATCTTAGCTTGGCCTCCCATGTCATTAGGATTGTTCACAAGTGAAGAGACTGAGTATGTTTTTACTACTTAAGGGTTTCATCTCACAAGCACAGCTTTCATAGCTCTGGCAGGCAAGGAGAAAATGCAATTTCATTCTTCAATGGCCCCTTCCAGTGCAGTATTTAATCAGTCACCAACGCTTTATAATCAGTGGCGGAGAACCTGGGAAACTGTCAGTAGACCTGCAGTGGCTCTCAGTAAACATTTTATGGCATTTTTTGAAAATTGCTTTTATGGTAGGTACAGGCATAATAACCGTTCTGATTTATCATTGCAATTCTTCCTTGGCTTAGATGCCTAAATTGCAGTTTCCTTTGCAAATGTCTGAATTTGCAGTAAAAGAGTTTTCTCTCACTGGAGGGTAGGGAGGGGTCATCACCTCTAGTTTCCCAATTTTTAGTGGTTTAGACAGAAATAAATATTTTCTCTTCTTGAAAAGGTCTGGGTATGTGCAGTATTGTAGCAGTTTCCAGTAGTTTATAATTATGGGATTTTTATATATATATGTTACTACTGCTGCAATTTGAACACCTCCCAAATGTTCAGAAACAGAAATAATTGAGAACATCCAGAAGTACATCCTGATGCTTTACAGATCAGGACTATGTCCTAGTCTACCACTTTTTACCCAGATACTTTTAAGTATTCAAGTTATCCTATAAGGAAATTATAAACTTTTCTCCTTATTGCACGTTGCTTAATACTTTAACCCTGCTTGGTCTGTGTATGTGTTGCTCTATATAGTTTGCTGATTATTATTTATTTATTTTTGGCTTATTGATAACCATAAAGAATTTAGAAGGGAAATCCTTTTAACACTACATGAGACTTGCTACAAAATGAAATATTCTAATATGTTTATCCAAAATGGATAACACTGTATGTGAATTGTAAAATTTGGGGTAATACTTAGATGCAATTATGATAGGTCTGAAAAATACACAGTCATCTATAAATATGCCACAATACAGAAAATATTATGTTCTATAGGGTATACATATATACATGGAGAATATTCTCTGTTGTAGAATATTGCTTGTTTGTCCAAATCAGTTTCTTTTGGTAGCAAGTCATTCGACAACATAGAGTCTAAACTCCACAAAATATTCCTTAGGGGTAACACACAAAATTTGACAAGTTAAATTACTACAGTAATTAATTTGTATTTTTTTTAATTATCTGTGGCTTTTGGTTCATATAACTTCATAATTCTCAAGAGTTTCAAAATGCACAGAAGTAATCCCAGAACTCAAAGTGTCATTCAGGTGAGAAAAGGATATTCTGTCTTATGGCATCCGTTACATTTCGAGCCTGAACATCTCTTTCCATTCAACATTCAGCTGCAAGCATCAGTGAAATAGAAAAAAAAAAATTGAATTTCACCTAGTACACATTCACAAATATTTATGGAAAATATATTGTTATAGTGATGAAGTTACAAAATTAAAGCATGTATTAGCCTAGTTATTAACTGCTAGAAGAAAGGAACCTTTTCCTGATACAGAGCACAATCTGAACAGAATTTGCATGGCGTTTCAGTAGCAATGCTATAGACACTAGCTGGAGGCCAGCTACAAGCACAGAGAAGTTTACTTAAATGTTTGTGCCAACCACAGATGCTGGGTGTGCTCTGTACTTTTGCTGAGAAGCTAAGTGGTGAACAAGGAAATTCTTTGGAGACTTCCCATATGAACAACCAGGTTTTTATAAGGCTATGTATGTAATTACAGTCTAAAGCGACCTCCAAGAGAACGCTGTATCTTCATGTTACACCAAAGACTAAAATTTCATCTTACTTGCACGTTTGTGAGAATTAACATACTAATTAACGAACTAGATGAGCATGGTTAACTTAATAACATGGGCTTTTATCCTCAGCATTTCTCCAAACAACTGATAGTGGATAGCCTCCAACTACATGCTCTTAACTGCTAATTGGTACAACTATAATTCATTAAATTACAAAAAAGTCATGCAAAGGACAAAAATCAATAGCATTACTTCATTTAGTTTAATATTTTCTCATATGAGTAGACAGCAAATAGAATGAGCACAATATACCAAATTAATGACAAGGGGTGGAGAGATAAAGATTTTACCTGCAGAACTGAAAGTATCTTGGCTTTTATAAGAAATGCTGTGCTTGTATTAAACATTAGAGCCAAGACGGGAAGCAAACTTTCACACAGACATTACGTACTTTACATATTGTGGCACAAACAATTCCTGCTCATAGGCCAGACTCCCTTTGTGCCAGATAACCATGTGAACTCTAAATGCCACCACTTGTTACCCATCAAGTTCTCATGTGGCTGTTCGCTACAGGGAGAGATATTTCTGAGAAAGAAGTTACTGTTTCAAAGATTCAAAGACAAATGCGACTGGTAGGTAAAAGACTTTAAAACATGGTTCTTAGGTCAATTTATTCTATACATGCTATGAGCGACAAGAACAGTCAAGTACTTATCAATGTCAGTAGGGAAAATACTAATACTCTGCACTTCCATCCACTTTGACACGTTTTCCTAAAGAAGATGATAGACAGGTTCTTGGATACCTGGATGTCATCAGCTGCTGAGAGAGCTGCTCCCACAAAAACTGCTGCCCACTGCTCATACCTCTGCTACAGCACGAGTTCACTTTTGTAAATTTTTGTAAACTTAGCACAACCGAAGCCACTCTACAACCACTCCCTAACAGCTCACCTCTCGGTGGCAAATGCAGGAGGCTGAATGGGACTGCTGCTCTTGCTAGAGAGGGAGATGGCAGCTGTTTGCATAGGATGAAGCAGCTATTGCAGCTGTTAGTAGTAGGAGGTGGGATATGACTAGCTGCTCAGCACGAGGTGGTAGACTAGCAGCGGTAAGGGCAGGGTCGGGATCCAGCTCAAGCTGCTGAAGTTAGGGCCTATTTTATTGACCAAAAAATCAAGCTTTTTGAATGTGGTGCTCTGTGGTGTCACTTTCTGCCTTCAAGGGATGCTCTTCTAGACCTGAGTAAATGGCCCTTAGAAGGGAAAAAAATGCATTCATGGCTCTAAGCTCTGTTGCTTCCCACCTCTTTGCCCTGCTTGTGTCCTGTTTATTGAGGTGGATTGTAATCTTACCAAGGCGTCATCTTGAACAAGAAATGCAATCAAAGTGAACCAGAAGGCCAAAACAGAGGTTGTAATGTATCTCTGTGGCATTTAGGAGCTCTTGAAATAGACATGACAAGACAAACAATGTGAATAAACTGTTCCTGATTCATGAAAAGATCAATGGATTGTTCTGGTTCTGTTGAGTATATCTTATTTTTTTGCATTATATGCCACGCAATATGGTATTATGGTAGCTAATGGAGGCCTAAAATGACACAATTGTCTCTTAAATCAAGAGATAATCCAACAGGACAGCGGTGCAGAATAGTGAGTG
Organism: Falco rusticolus; assembly: GCF_015220075.1. Classification (NCBI taxonomy): domain Eukaryota; kingdom Metazoa; phylum Chordata; class Aves; order Falconiformes; family Falconidae; genus Falco; species Falco rusticolus. Next base: position 9,138,262 of record NC_051191.1, on the reverse strand, counting down.
AAAATAAGGAAAATTGTGGGTCAAGATAAAGACAGCTTAATAAATGAAGGCAAGAGGGGAAAAAAGTGATACTGAAGCAATCACTCTCTACCTCTCCCAAGCAGGCCAATGCACAGTGAATGCCCAGGCAATGACTACCCTCGAAGCCACTCCACACCTTCTTCCCCTGTTCTATTTTTTTATTGCTAAGCACCTGTGTCACACATTAAAAAAAATCAATTTAGGCTTTTTTTTGTGTTGAAATGGCCCGAGCACCTATTACAAATCTGGATTACACCTAGCTCAATGAAATAAATGAAATTCTCCTGTAAAACACAGCCAGCCTATGCTACTTTAAATACTTACTGTGCATGACACTGGTCAGGACTTCACCTACTCTCTTTTCAAGTCCACCTATTGTGGAGACTGAGTTTCTTATCCCAGCTTTAAGGGCTGTTTATGCATTTTGGTATTTAGCTATAATATATTCAAAAAGCAGCACAGGTCAAGAGAAACTTTATGAATATTTCTACCTTTACTACCACAGGATCAAAGAATATAAAAAATATTCCATAATAAGAGAGAAAACATGAACCATTCACCTATTGTACTGATCTTCTTCCTTAATTTACAGTTAGTCTGCAGAATTGCTTCAAATCTCTTCAGATGCACCTCAAATTCATGACCACATTAATGTTTTCTTCCAATAATTAAAATCATAAGATTTTAACAGATGACTAAATGTAAATCTGAATAATCCTCATTAAGTCCATATGCATGCACTAACATTACATTTGATCTTCTTATGTCTGATGTAGCAATCAAAATCTAAGACAAATGTTTCAACTGCTGAAGTATTTTTTCATATAATAGCATCCTAATGTTTGCGATTTCCTGTTCTATAATTGAGCAAAACTTGTTGACTACTTTAAAGTAAATAATCCTCCAAGTTCCATCAATTAACTTGGTAGCTAGTTTTGCAGCACAGTGTCATGCTTCATAAGATTTTCAAGTGCTTTATGATTCATATTATTTTCTTGGAACTGTAATTTTAGAAGAAAGCATGGTGTTATGCTGAGGATGGTCACATTCAGAACAAACGTAGAAAGCAACCAGATTCATTCATACACTAAAAGATTACAGGACAGCAGCTAGGAGCTGCAATAGTATGAGCAAAGACACAGAATGAAAATCCAAGGCACTGTTTTGGTGGGTCTGTCTGTACAAGAGTGAAACAGGACCAGCAAACAGTAGGCAGAGAAGCACCAGGGCAGCACCACGGAAAGTGATATTAGACTAAAAGTAAAGACACAACTTGGGCAGAGTCTTGGTTTGAGAACAGTATTTTTGGAATGAGATCCAAGAAAAATGTTTCCTTCATTCCCCATGGTGTTCATGGAAATGCATGCCCCTTTGCTACTTTACAGTACTGAAACCAAGAAATGCTTGACTCCATCACCAAGAACAAGTCTCAAGGATCCTATGCACAGCTCACTACAATAGTCAAAAAAGTAAAAATACTATACTAACAGCAAGCTTATCTGTACATTATGTTCTTTCACAAAGCTCTAGATGCTTGGAGAGGAGACGTTAAATAACAAAGCATATGTGGTTTTTTGTCACTTACCGTGATCTCTTGTAAGTGTCTTTCTGCACTCCAAATATAACTCCCAACACATCACTGACTCTGTTCAACACAAGTCCTTCTGGAGGTCCTTCTACCTAAATATAGACTGTCCTTCTACCTCAGTGTAAATAATAGTATTTATTCACCCATGCTTATCATCTTAGTGCCACATGCCTTTTTTACTCTCCTACTAAAATACTGTTCATGGTCTGATTGTCTCCTACATTATTACTTTAAACTTCCCCTCTTTGGTTTCCCTCGATTTCCATTCCCCTTATTCAAGATGTCAAAAGTATTTTAGATTGCAAAAGTCATTTGTCCTTCTGCTGCCCAAGCAAACATCTAGTTTGTCCTCTGGTATATGCAAATTTAATTCAGTGCAAGTTCTTCCCAAATAAATTCAAGCAATTAGCTGAGGTACCTAAATGAAAAGAGCAGGCTGCATCATCTTTACCAGAGTCTACAAAAATTCTTTTAACTGCTGTTCCTGCTGCTGAGGAGAGAACTGAGGTTTAATGACCAGCAGCTGTGTGGCAGCCCTCAAACAGTAGCAGGTGCTTTCCCCGTCCCTAGAATCCAGTAGTGAAAGCAACAGCTGCAAGTACTCAGAGTGGTGGTGAATGGAGTCACCTCCAGTTGGTGGCCAGTCACAAGTGGTGTTCCCCAGGGCTGTGTTTGGGCCAGTCCTGTTTGAACTACGTATTGATGATCTAGACGAGGAGATCGAGTGCACCCTCAGTAAGTTTGCAGAAGACACCAAGATGAGTGGGAGTGTTGGTCTGCTTGATGGCAGGAAGGCTCTGCAGAGGGGTCTGGGCAGGCTGGATCCATGGGCTGAGGCCAGTTATATGAGGTTCAACAAGGCTCAGCGCCGGGTCCTGCACTCGGGTCACAGCAACCCCACGCAGCGCTACAGGCTTGGGGCAGAGTGGCTGGAAAGCTGCCTGGAGGAAAAGGACCTGGGGGTGCTGGTTGACAGCCGGCCGAACATGAGCCAGCAGGGTGCCCAGGTGGCCCAGAAGGCCAACAGCATCTGGGCTTGTATTCCAAACAGTGTGGCCAGCAGGACCAGGGCAGTGACTGTCCCCCTGTACTGGGCACTGGTGATGTCGCACCTCAAATACTGTGTTCGGTTTTGGGCCCCTCACTGGAAGAAAGACACAGAGGGGCTGCAGCGTGTCCAGAGACGGGCAACGAGGCTGGGGAAGGGTCTGGAGCACAAGTCTTGTGAGGAGCAGCTGAGGGAACTGGGGGTGTTTAGCCTGGAGTGGAGGAGACTCAGGGGGACCTTATCACTCCCTACAGCTGCCTGACAGGAGGCTGCAGGCAGGTGGGGGTTGGTCTCTTCTCCCAGGTAACAAGCAACAGGGCAAGAGGAAACAGCCTCAGGTTCTGCCAGGGGAGGTTTATATCGGCTATTATTAAAAAAATAAAATATCACTGAAAGGGTTGCCAAGCATTGGAACAGGCTGCCCAGGGAAGTGGTGGAATCACCATCCCTGGAGGTATTTAAAGAATGCATAGATGCAGTTCTTAGGGACATGGTTAGTGGTGGACTTGGCAGTGCTAAGTTAACAGCTAGGCTTAATCTTAATGTTTTTTTCCAATCTAAATGATTCTCTGATTCTCCCTTTGACTTTTCATCCCAGGTCTTCCCATTCCTTAACTTTTCTTCCCTCTTCTCATGGTAGGAGAAACATGGTCTTGTCATCATCCACGCAGCAGAAAAATTATGGTTTTGCACCCCTCATTAGCCACAAGCTAGCTCTGACAGAGTACGCTGGTAATCTGCATTAGGACTAAATACCACCCTGGCCATGCAAGTAGACTTCAGCCCCTAGAACTGCTCACATAACGCAGATTTCCCTGAGACAGGATCATGGTTTGATCCTATTAGAAAAAGAGGATGTTGCATATGCCAGTAGCTTACAGTATGGTTGTTTACCTATACCACTTTTTTAGAACTTTACCTGAGCACATTAATATATTCTCTATATAAAGACCGTATTATTGTTCTGCTGCACAGTAACTCCTTAGAACAGAAATTAAATCATAATTTCAAAACCATTTTCACTTAACTCCTACTTTTTTTTTCTCCTAATTTACAAGCAGGCTTTGTAAGTCACAAAGATCTATTTAAGAACAAATAATAATTTACCTTATCTCTAGGCTGCTGATTTCATTCACTGGCTTTGTGTATTTTAATGACAGTCTAAGAATAAGAAACAGATTTTTAATGTTAGAGTAGTCAGCTTTAATTAGATCATTGTGACATTTCAATCGGAGGGAATATTCTAAATCAATAGGCAATTACAGAAGTCATATAGCAAAGGTTCAGTACACAGAAAAATATGACAAAATATTTCTAGAGTGTTTTTTTTTACCCAAGAGCAGGTGCTTCAAAGTAAAGGAAAACAGAGATCATGTTTCATTAATGTACTTCCAGCTGAATTACTACCTAGTAACTGGCAATACTCTCCTTCAAGGGAATTTTACAATGAAATTATGATCTCATTAATGCCAGTGGAGATTTCTGTGATTGTGAGATTGGGCACAGGGAAACCTGTTTGGACCAAATATAAGCAAACAAGAAAAAGGAATATAAGAGGAAAAACAAAAGTGAAAATAAGGGGCTGCATCTGAACAATTTTGTGATCTTGACTCAATCTTTTTCTTCTAAGAATATCCAATTTAGTATTTTTGTACTTTGGATGCTTTAGAAGAAAATTAAATTGGTATTAACTTGACATTGCACCATTTTGGATTAATTTTCAGAAATCACATATTTTACGGAATTTCTTGTGCTACTCACGTTGTGTTGGTGTCTGAGCACTCAGAGGAAGAAATATCCACATTCTGCATTACAAATGTTGCATTTGTCAAATCTATAAAAACCGAACTGTTGGCTTTGAGGCTGAAATTACTAGCATAAAAAAGGATGCATGTATCATTTCCAGTGGTCACATTCAGAGGAGGATATGATAAACTGCCTTCTTCCTCAGTGGCCATTAATCGTCGTCTTAATTCCCCCACCACATCAGTTCTTCTAGAAATCTGGAATAACAGCACATTAACAATTCATCTCCTTTGTAAGAGATAATATCAATTGAACACAGACCTTCACCATTCTGTACCATGAACGTCCATCCTTCTTAAACCTTCAATCAACTTCAATATTTATTATTGTCTGTCTATTTAATTGGCAGTATAGAGGCTATGGTGTTAACCTAGGTTCCCATTGTCAGGTGTCGACATGTGAAAACAAGCACCACTGACATCAGGCAAATGAACGTAAAACTATGTTGTTAATGCTGCCTTAAGACAGTGGTGTTAATTAGTGCTAATACTTTTTCTTTTTACAGAAGAATATACTGAAAGAAAGTAACTCTTCTTCTGTGATAAAATCACAAAAAAAATTTAACTTACACATTCAGTGACCACCCCCTGTAGTAAGAACAAGTTTTTGCGCTCTTCATGTTAACAGCCATGAAAGCAGGCTACCTAACTACAGCAGCGCTGTTTGTACACTCTTCTGATGGCTTCTGGGAAAAGATCTATGCTCATTTGGCTGATGCAGTGAACTCCTACAAGAGACTTCACTGCATATACACATTTGTTTTAGGAGTTTTCCAGGGATTCCCTTTGATAGGTAATGCTTTTTTACAAATGTGCCCAGGACATCCTTGGTAAAACAGCCCCATTGATATGAACAGTAAAAGCTAGCTGACCTTATCAGACAATAACTTAATCCTGTTGTTCATATCTTACTCTTCACTTCTTACTCTGTTCATATTTGGACTATTCCATCTATTTTTAAGTCATGTCAGCTTTATAACTTCATATTCTACAAGTGGCCTCTTCCCTTGGATAACTTTGGGATACAAGAAATGAGAGGTGTCAGGGGTTACCAGAACTATAATTACGTGGAGCTATTGCCTGGAACCACTTTTAATGGGTTTAAAGACAGGCAAGGAACATTTTCCAGTTTGGAACAGAGGCTATAATATCACTTTATAACCTGTCTATGGAGAGGAGCCCCAGAAGATTTTGTCACCTTAACCGCTGCTTTCTAAACACTATGGGCCATCTGTTATTTACAGCGCGTCTTTGTAGATACCTAATTCTATGAACAAAGCAGAATGGGCTGAATTAAAAACCTTTGACTAAACTCTCAAATATAGACTGCAATCTTCCTCTCCCATACGTGCATATTTTATGAATTTCTTTTTAATTCAGAGTAGTGCCTTTTCAAATACATCAGAACATGCGCTATTTTAAATGAATACCATTTTCTTTAAAAGAAGAGTGTGCAACAAAAGACAATATTCAACTCTTGATATAAAACTTTTAATCTTCCCTTAGGCTGTCCTGAAATGTAATCATTTTATTTCAAACTGAGAGGAAGAGCTGAAGTCTAAATTATATCCTGCCTAACAATTGACTTCACTATGTGGGCCCCGTGTATCATCTAAAGAGGGCTTTAAAAAACGCCTGCTAATAGCTGAAAACAATGCTACATTGGAGATTGTGATTGGGCTAACTTGGGGGATCAGATTAAGTATCTCAAAATAAAAAAAAAAAAACCACTATTAGAATGTAATCATAAGACTACAGCTTTATTTCTGTTGGTCTGCTGCCAGTACTTTGCCATGAGGCTCTCACATAAAGATTCCCTTTCATCTCTGAAAAAGCATATGAACCGAAAGAGTGTTTGCCTGAGAAGAAGAGGTGTCAAGGACTGAGAAATCCACTCGTTTCCCGTGATTAAACCTGTTTTAACAAATTCACCCATGCTGAAGAAGGGAGGCAACACATCTCACCTAAAAACATTTCTGAAAGTGAGCTTTGTTTTGGTCATATTTGTGGCTGAAAATACAGACTGTGCAGCCCAGCGAGTCTTTATTTGCACAGCTATAGGCAGGCAGGACCACTGCACTAAACGGAAGCCTGAAAGCATCAGCTCTCTGAAGAAATATCCCCTAAGCACTTACCGGCCTGCATATTCATCCTTCCAGCCTGCAGATGCATTTCTCTAAGTTACCTGTGGGTGAGGTAATTCAGCACATTTGAAATCAGGAAGCATTACCCCACAGAAATCCAAGAAAACTTCGTCTGGAGGCTGGAAGAAGGATCTCTGAAACACCCCAGCCTAGAACCCACTGGAGGCCTAGAAGATGGCAGTTGCTCCCTCCAGCTGACCTGCAGTGGGAAGCTGGAGGCTCCCCCAGTACACCCCTGCCTCTCTGTTTCAGGCACATTTTCCTATTCTTCTGTTGCTGCACAAACATGAGCTTACTGAATTAAAATCTTTCTCCCCACGCCTGTATTTCATGCTAAACTATAAATGACAAGATACTTCCTTGCGAAATTGATTATATTTACATTGAATTCTTGTAAATCAAATTAGATTATTTAGGAACAATCCATAGTGGCAGTGTTGTCAATCATTAAACCATATTTTATTCTGTTGCTTTCTTTGCCTTTACCTAATCTGAACCATGGGACGTGTGACTCATTGTCTTGTTCCTCTGGATTTATCAATGGCATTTTTGATCTCAGATATGCAGTGAACAATCACAAGACCCAATTAAATAAGACACAGAAAATAAAGGGTGCCATTTACATTGTCCTGGACCAGAACTGAAGACTGTAATTACTAACTAAACCTGCAACAGAAGCAGCCTGGAGAAAATTCTTCCCTTTGATCTGTTTTGAAAGGCTCCTAATACAGAATCATCTCTCTTGGAAAGGAGGAAGACAGCTGATCTGGCAACATTTTGATTCACCAACATACTGAACTTTTTCAAAGCAAACAGACCATACATCCAAAATTATTCATTTGTTTTGTTGTTGCTGGGTTTTGTTGGCTGTTCCAAACCAGAATGGCTAGAGACAAGAAAAAAGATTTGGGGCCATTTTATGTATTTGAAATTACAAATATAAGTCGAATGGTTGCAAACACATACAAGAAAAATACTGGGAAAATAAATTTTTCATTGGTTAAAATGATGAATGGTAAGGAATCATAGAAACAGGCTGCATTTCACACTAGTTTCAACATGGGATTTCTGGGTATCAGTTCAGCTGATGGTTATGCCCCCTTTTCCAGTCTTGTACTTCTTGATTTTTAATTGCTATGTCCAGGTGTGCCTATCAAGAATAAGAAAACTGTCCTGGAGGTCTTTGTAGTTCCTTTTCATTTCTAACAGCATGGACGTATGACCACATACTCTCCTTGGAGTTGTTTCTCTTATTGTAACAGCTAGCGGAAGGAGGTGGTCTTTCCATACTTTCAAGGAGGGAGGCAAGGAAGAAGAAGGGTCCACTCCCTTTCTCTTTTTAGGTTGTATCTTAGCCTAGTCCCTGCCTCCATACTGTGAACTACAGTGCATTCTCTGTATATACTCTACTTAGATGGCAAATGGTAATTTTTCCAAATTTAGCCATAACACGATTAAACCCTTTGTTGGTGTAACAAAACCACACAAAAATCTTAGCTTCTGTTGGGGGGGGGGGGGGGGGGGAAGTGCAGTATAAGAGCCAGATATTGCTTAATAGTATTAAACTTCAAATGCAGAGAAGGGCCTGAAAATATTTAGGGCATGCAAGTATAGACAAAAGCTGAAAATACATCATGACTCCAACCTAAACAATTCTATGATTCTATGATGCTGTGAAAGGGGAGGTCAAAGAATCCTTTTGGGTCACTTACGATGGCTGGAATCATCATGAGGTGCAACATCCAAGGAGGGGATGGCAGGCACTGCAACTGCTACCATAGCACCCCAAAGACAAAATGTATTTGACTACACTTATTTCATTCATCTTTTGGTGCCAACTGTAGCATAACAGTGCTTTGAGCTCTCAAAATCTGCAACGTTAAGCAAAGAGTTACCGACTATCTGTATTTTTGAGAATTTGAACTGTTTACATTGTTATGATTTCTAATGTTTTGTGGGTTGGTGGGTTTTTTTCTTTTCCACTCTAGGCTATCTTATAACTTCAATTTTGGCCCTAGATTTGGCGAACCTTGCATTCCATATAAACCTCAGGCAGTCTCCCTCCATTTTATTGAGGAGACTGGATTTGTCCAGGATTCATCCTCTGATACACCAGAGGGCCATGCTGCCATCCAGAGGGACCTCCACAGGCTGAAGAAACGGGCTCACAGGGACCTTACGCAGTTCAACAAGGGGAAGAGCAAAGTCCTGCCCTTGGGGAGGAACAACCCCAGGCACCAGTACACACTGGGGGCCAACTGGCTGGAAAGCAATTTTGCAGAAAAGGACCTGGGGTCCTGGTGGACACTAAATTGAACATGAGCCAGCAATGTGGCAAAGGAGGCTAATGGTATCCTGGACTGCATTACACAAAGTATTGCCAGCAGGTCGAAGGTGGGTGATCCTTCCACTCTGCTTAGCACTGGTGAGGCCGCACCTGGAGTGGTGGGTCAAGTGCTGGGGTCCTTAGCACAAGGACCTACTAGATGTACTGGATAGAGTCCAACAAAGGGCCACAGGATGAGGAAAGGTTTGGAGAATCTCTCCTGTGCAGAAAGGCTGAAAGAGCTGGGACTGTTTATCCTGGAGAAGAGAAGGCTCAAGAGGGGGAATCTCATGAATGTGTATAATTACCAGAAAGGAGATTGTAAAGTATATGAAGCCAGGCTCTTTTCAGTGGTGCCCAGTGACAGGACCAGAGGCAATGGCCCCAAACTGAAACACAGAAGAAGTCATCTGAACACGAGGAAATATTTTTTGCACTGTGATGGTGACAGAGTTCTCTCCAGTGAAGCACAAAATAGAAAAATTGTTCTAAGTTATAAGCAAAGAGAGACACATGCTTTAAAATAAAAAACCATCTAATGCAAAATCCACTCATAAATTAATTATGACAACACTTGGCATAAGTACGGACTTGGATACTTGTATTGCTCACACACGTGTGCATTCACACATACATAGATACAGAAAGAGTAGAGTGTAAATATACTTGGAAGTGGAGAATTTCTCAGAAAACTCATTCTTTTCCCTGATGACATGCAACCCTGATATCGGTTGGAGGGACAGCACAGCAGGCCATAGGCAATCCAGGAGGTTCCTGGAATGTATTGACAATAACAAGGGCTTGGGTGTGTTGGTAGATGAGAAGCTCAACATGAGCCAGCAATGTGAACTTACAGCCCAGAGAGCCAGCCGTATCCTGGGCTGCATCAAAAGAAGCTTGGCCAGCAGGTCAGGGAAGGTGATTCTCCCCCTCTACTCCACTCTCATGAGACCCCACCTGGAGTACTGCGTTCAGCTCTAGGGCCCCCAATAGAAGAAGGACAGGGACCTATTGGAGTGAGTCCAGAAAAGGACCACAAAGATGACCAGAGGGCTGGAGCACCTCTCCTATGAAGACAGGCTGAGAGAATTGGTATTGTTCAGCCTGGAGAAGAGAAGGTTTTGGGCAGACCTTATAGCAGCCTTCCAGTACCTAAAGGGCGCCTATGAGAAAGCTGGAGCGGGACTTTTTGCAAGGGCATGTGGTGACAGGGTATGGGGGACTGGCTTTAAACTGAAAGAGGATAGATTTAGATTTGTTGTTAGGAAGAAATTCTTTACTATGAGGATGGCGAGGCACTGGAACAGGTTGCCCAGAGAAGCTGTGGCTGCCCCATCCCTGGGAGTGTTCCAGGCCAGGCTGGATGGGGCTTTGAACAACCTGGTCTAGTGGAAGGTGTCCCTGCCCATGGCAGGGGGGTTGGAACTGGGTGATCTTTGGGTCCCTTCCAGCCCAGCACATTCTATGATTCTATTTCTCACATTTGTAAGGCAACTGTAATCCTAACCAAGACATCAGAATAAATGTCAGTAGCATGACACTTTGCCCAGAGGAATCCTTCACCTCTTTTTTCCTTCTCTATTAATAGTCTGATCAAGCAGGGGAGAAAGAAAGTACAGAAATAAGGTACATTATATCAATAGCAATCATTTATTGACAATTATTACTATCATTTTAGTGCCCTGCAGGGTATATAACCAAGCTTACTGGCTCACATTACCGTCTGATGGCTCCTCTATCCAAGCATGCATACTTCTACCAGCAAGCCAAATGGCTCAGGGACTGTGACACTCAGCTCCTACCTGGTGTTCTGCATCTCCCAGGGTTTTTCACAGAAGCAAGGCTGGGACAGGAATATTCAAGTCAAAATATAAGTCTCACTGTAGGAGACAATGATCTCACTGTAAAGGATAACATTCTGTTTTATAACTGATAGTACTATTATGACTTGTGGAGAGTGCCCAAGTCATGACCAACCACTTGGAGATCTTCTGTTAGAAGGGATAATAAAACTGCAATATTTCTTATACCATTCAGTTGAGTGGCCTGCATAAACAAAATCTGCAGTGTCAGCTTGTATGTTTATGGCTAGATGTGTTTATCCTTTTGCAGCACTGGGCTGGTTAAAAGATGTCTTGATCATCATTTACAGAGAATGTGACTACTCTGTGCAACTGAATACAGTGCAGTGAAGAGTGAGTTAGCAGGGACCGTGCAAGTGACAGAACCCAAATCAGAGGAAGGTGCTGTGATGCAGCACTTGTGATAATCCTTCTTGAAAGGCTTTAAAATGAGACAAGGAATTTTTGCATGTACAGGACATACAAGCACATCCAGAAATACCACGGTAGTCCCAATTTTCTGAAGAAAATTAAGATATTTCCTGTTATTTTCTCACTCCAACTTTTTTAAAAAAATCATACCAAATTCTTTCAGCTAACTTAAGGAAAAGCAGGAATTGGCCTATGAAAAGATCTTGACTTTAGAAAGTAAAACACAGTATGTATAAACTGGAGTAGCAGTAGCAGGAGCTGCTACACTTAATTCTCCACCTTACATTTCACTTTGGACAAATAACCCAAAGACAATTATTCCATTGAAAACAATGTCTTGGTCATCTACCAGAGTGTTAAAACTCATTCACATCTTTCTAGCTAATCAGATTTTTCAAACTTGTATACAAAAGACAAAAAAAAAAAAAAAAATTATTAAGAGCTTGCATCGTAAACCAGAATTAATCTGGAAAGGAATCTACCACATGTATTATTCAAGGAGTATTTGCTGATGCCAGTCTCCCCAGCTTTAACATTAGATTAGGCCCTGTTTCAGGCAATTCTGACAAAGATAAAAGAAGCTACAGATTTTACATCATTTGTAGGCTGCTGAGGGGAATACCCACTCCAGCTGGTTGTTTTTCCCACTTTCTTATGTCCGTATGTGGAATCCAAGTTGCCATGGGAGATGTGAAAAATGAAGAACAGATTCTGCTGCAATAAGAGGAGATGGGTATGTAGTGAGGGTTGGGCTGAGATTATATAGGGGTCTGGTGGGTTACCTAATGGAAAAATGCAAACAGGAGCAAAAATGTGTTACTCTTACTGCCAGGAGAGTTGCTGACACTGTCCTAGATGTAGGTTAATCACAGAAAAATTAAAAATCTGAAGATCCACAAAAGTCTCCGTCCCTCCACTTAATATTTTGATCCTCCAGCACTTCAGAGGACTGCTCTGCCAAATTGGGGAGCCTGTCTCCCTTTTCTTCTTAATTTGAAGAGGTGCGAACAGGATGATAGTATGATAGTTACACCAAATTGTTATTGATATTTCAAGGAAATTAATCTTTAACTTTAAAAAGTTACATACCTGTCTTACCATTACTCAGGTCTGCCTGTAATAAATTACAGTCTAAATACCAGTGTTTTTCAGATGGTCAGATTCTCACTGTGTTCAACGCGACAACATCATTCTTTGCTTTCAGCATCTCCATCTGTGTGTGACAACTCTTTTGGAGAAAACAGAGACAGACAGAAATTGCACTGTAGGAACTTGTGAGGAGAGTCTGGCTCTGTCTTCCCAGTTCTGCTGAATCAAAAGGCAAAGGACAATAATTCTAGCAAACGGAAACTCTTTGACAGGGAAGTTAAGCATTTTTTCCACGGAAAATCAATAAAAGGTATTTAACTTCTACTCTGCTTTCTTGCACTCAGTATCCACTTAACTTTTCTGACAGTAGTGTATGTAACCTAGAAGTTATATATATAAATGAAACGCACATCAGAAAGTCTACACAAAGCTAATATTAGAAATAATATCCATGCCTTTTTGAAGGAGGTTACAATGCTTTCTTTTCTCTGGATAAGCCCTTTTTCCTCCTCCAAGTTTGTCTCAAAAGCTGTGTTTCCACCAAAGCCTAGTTAACCCTTCCATTTAACACATCTCAGACAACGTCATCAATCTTTCATAATTTCTTTCATCTCTGACTAGTCTCTTCCCCATCCAAAACAAAATGAGACCACACCATGCAAGCTTGGTCAGCAGTTACATGTAACTGCCACCTCTGTGGCTGGTAGTTATGGACTTTTTACAAAGTTTAATATCATGATGCTTTGATATTAAACTTTGGAAGACTGGACTTTATAAGGTGGGGGGTATTCGAAAACAAAGACCAGCTTCTTTCCAGCACTCCTATGGGGTTGCTTTAGCAGCTTGATGCCTACTGCCGTTACTACACCATAACCAGCCTTCAATGACAGGTAATGGCACCTGGCTGGGGGTTTGGTTCAACCAAAATAAGTTGCTCCTGCTGGCAGTTCATATCCTGAGAAAAACTGTGGAGCAGTAGCAAGGAATATCATCAGGGTCAGAAGGAAATCAAGTACTAGGGAGGAGGAAGGGGTTTTCAACAGTGAGGAGGCAGAATGGGATCCAGCATTCACCTTGCGATAGTTCTGCTCAGTGTAAGGCAAGAAACCCTCCTTATTCTGTTCCAGGATTTTGCAAGTGAGTTGGCTGAAAGCCTCAGACAGAGATAGCTACCTGTTAGAACACTTGGAGTTTAACGTTCATACTGTAGTGCACTAAAATGTAGAATGATACTTTTTATGATTCATTACATACCTATCTGAAGTGACTGAATCATTTGGGCTAAACCAGAAACCCCGTCACAGAAGAACAGCTGCAATGTTTCAATAAAATTGTAAACACTGAAGTTTTAGTAAAATGAAAAGGACAGAACAAGAACAAAAGATGCGATGTAATTTGATGTCAAGCACCACTTTATGTGTGGCTTTTACAGCAATGCATCCATTAACAAATTAAGTAAGAGCCTTGTGGCATTTTGGCAGGAGGATGAGTTTCTTAGTTTCTTGCCTTTTTTGGTTTTTGGTGGGTTTTTTTGGTCTACCAGTGACACTAAGTACATATATCATTAAAAAAATCAAATAACAGAGATTCCTATGCAAGGCTAGAGTGAGCTGGTAAGCCTGCATGGATCAGAACACTGTTATAATACCAGGCTGGATCCCAAAAGAAACAAAGACTTGTCAACCTCATGCTGGGCAAATTTGCCTCTTCTCTTACAGCATCCGCAGTTAACAGCCCAGGGGTCCACTGGTGAGTCCCAGAGGCATCCCACAATTGCCTCTGGGTCTGCTGTAGTTGACTGTTGCTAACACAGGTGACTGCACGGGGGTCTGGCCTGTGCAGAGCTATTTCCTCAAAAGCTGCTATAGAATCATACAATCATTTATGTTGGAAAAGACCATTAAGATCATCAAGTCCAACTGTTAACCTAACACTGCCAAGTCCACCACTAAACCATGTCCCTAAGCACCACATCTACATGTCTTTTAAATAAAAGTTTCTGTAATCAGTCAATTTTCGAATTAGAAAACTTTCTAAAAAGAAATATACCATATATTAGAAGACTGAAATCTGATTCAGTTTAAAGTTGTCAGCTACAGGGAATGGGGTAATCTGGTCCTCAGAAAGAAACAAGATCCGTGTTTCAATGCAGAAACACTGCTGTAACAGTCTGTCAACACTTTATTAACACCCTGGTCTAGTTCTTAGCTTTGTCTGCTAAAGCTCCAATATGCAAACTTTGTGAACAGAGGCTTGCATGCAGTATCAGCTTCACAGATTTTTATGGAAAAGCCTGTAGGACTTAATAAAAGTAGCTTTCAGAGAGAAAATCTCAATAGAACTATCCATCAATAAAGCAAGGATATATTTCTCTGATAAAGTCATAAATATGTTTGAAAATTACCCCAAAATTATCATCCTCTATCCTAATTTTAGAGGCATGTATGCTGTACCTATGAGTTTAATGGCTGCACATGCACAATGGCTATGTATGCATAATGATGACACCTCTTTTCTGTTTCAAATGGCAGAAAATCAGCTGATGGCTTTGAACAGAGTCTAATACTTTTTTTTTTTTTTTTTTGCAGGCAGGGTAAGAGTTAGAAAGCAGAATTAAACAGAACCACCACATGCAGAAATATAGCAGATCTAGAACTGCACAACAAAATGTCTTCCTACCACAAAACACTGAATTTCTAAGATCAAATGTTCTGCGGCACTATGCGAAGCGAATGAATTCTTTTCTAAAGTGAAAAGAAAGAATATGACATGCCAGTTGAAACTAAAACAAAATAAGCCAGGTTTCTTCTAACTAGTCTTAACTATGTTACATGTTGGATGCACTAAAACCTAGGGGTTTGTGATTCTGCCATCAGACCACACACAATTCCTAGGATCAGGGATTTGCATTTTACTGATTACTGGCAAATTTTTGTGTTGTGTTGGCCTTTGTTCTTCTAACATCTATTCCTTTAGTGTAGACAATAGAAACTGCAATAGAAATCAAATGGTGCAGGATATAAATGTTTTTGCCAGTGCAGGGGGACTCCCTGTGGTTGCACCAGCTTGTCCTTTTACCAGCTTCATTCATTTAGTTTCCTACAAAGGGAAGGAAGACAAGAAGTACTGCAGGTAGACATTTAGGGCAAGGTCGCTCTGACTGCACGCAGGAGCTACCTAGCTACCCAGCACTGACCTCCTGGATCTTCAGCCCTAGGAACATGTTGGGAGGAGACACATATGCTGTGATCCTCTAGGTGGGACAATTTCCTATTTCTAACCCTTTGCTTGCCCAAAATGGGATTGTGAGTCTGCCTCTGACAAAGATCCTGCCTATGGGCTTTGGTGTCTGGAGAAGGTGCTGAAGATAAGAGTTTCTGAGCTCACCAGCAGCAAAGAATGGGAAAGAACGCAGAGTTCCCAGAGGCAATTTACCAATCCTTAATCACAAGGATCTTGAGATTCCATCCCATTTCACTGCACTGCAAGTAGGAGAAACTGCACCAAGCTTGGGGTACTACCTACCTGATTTCCATCTGACACAGTCACTTTGTGTTATGGATTTTCTGGTTGCCAGCAGAACGATTAACATGTAGCGGGCCATTTTTTTTACGTGCCAATTATTTAATTTTCTAAAGTGGCAATTCTACAACAACCTAATAGGCAAGCAGGAGGAGGAAAAGTCTGTGAGCTTCCTTTAGTGGACCTTTGTTTAGTCTGTTGGCTGCCTTTTCTGGCTCACGGCCTTTAGTTAAATAAGTTACACATTACCTTGCAACATTCCAGCCCCAGAGAAATGCTGTCAATATCCCAGCCTTCCACTGCCAAGACACAAGACCACCTAAACTGTGTGAGACCAAAGGTCCACCTAACTCATTGCCAGTGGTACTGATAGCACTGATAGTAAAACTGGTGCTGGCAGCTAAAAATAAGAAAAGGTTAAATACAAACAATACTTGTCCCCAGGATACCTTCCATCATTTCTGCAATCTTTGGGTTATAAACCTTCAGAGCTGAAGGTTGCATTCAAATGAACACATGCAATAGGATCTTCCTTCTATCCTTCCTTCCTATCTTTCTTCCATTAGTTCACCAAACCACTGAAATCTATGTATTGGATATTTTGTCACCCAAAACTAATTTATTTTTTTCTTTAAAGGGATTTTGTTCTCCTGAATTCCTGCATTATGGTCTGTGAGTGGTGATAGTTGCGAGTACTGGCCAGAGACAGTGAATAATTATTTCCTGTTAAGCTCGTCCATGCTATCGGTAGTTTTATTTATTATTTCTCTCTTGAATTGTCACTTTTCCTAGGTAAAATATTTTAATCTTGTAGTCCTACCGTATCCCTTTGGACATGGGGTAGCCAGAATCACACAGACTATTCCACTGGCGGACTTGCACTCACCAAGGGCTTAGTGAACTACTTGACACTTGCAGCTTTGCCCTCTTCCTTTCCAAATGATTGGTAACAGTCTGCTCACTATTCATTCCACTGCTAACTGCAGGGATGTTCCGAGAGATCTACCCGCATTCGCACCATAATTCCTCTTCTGAGAAATAGCAGCCACTCATCACAGTGCAATATGCATATTTAAGGTTTTCCTTATGCGTGTTACTTTCCTTCGTACTGGATTTCATCTGTCATTTTATCACCCAGTAACACAGTGCCGTGAGTGGTTGCTCCAACTTGTCAGCACACCAGCAAACTTTGGCACCCTCAGATTTCAGCCCCCTTCCCATACTAACGACAACTCTACTGAATGGCACAGGCATCAA
Organism: Falco rusticolus; assembly: GCF_015220075.1. Taxonomy (NCBI): domain Eukaryota; kingdom Metazoa; phylum Chordata; class Aves; order Falconiformes; family Falconidae; genus Falco; species Falco rusticolus. The sequence continues at coordinate 9,121,189 of NC_051191.1, read as the reverse complement.
CATCAATCCCCACAGAATCCCACTGTAAACACCAATCCTTTATTTTTATCCTTTGTTTTCTACCTTTAAATTTTTTATTTCTGCCCAAAAATAATTTTACTTTTGTACCTTTTTTTTACTGTAGCAACAGGATCACTTACACCTACATATTTTATGTCTCTCAGAGACCAGCGTATCCATATCATATTTTCTTCATATGTCCACATATTTACTACTTTAAGTTTCAACCCATTTTTTCAGTACAGAAGGTAGGTTTCCTGCTTGTATTTTTCCAGAGATATGAAGCTTCCTTTCAAACTCCATGTCACACTTGCCACTTCCTGATCCTCTGGGATTAAGGCCAAGCTAATATACAATATGTTATATACATATAAATTATAAGTTGTATATGAAGAACCATGACAATTGAGAGACTGGCAGTTTCATGTCTTATTTTAGTTAAAACTTTGGTGAAAATTATCTGGCTGGTGACATAAGACTATTCATTTTATTGGTTTATTTTGAAACCTCTTCTACCACCTACCACCTCAGTAACAGGAAAAGTTTTTGAGGCTCAATTACTGAAAAAGTCTTTATGCTGAGATCTTCTCTATGTTCCACCACAGAGACGATCAACACACAGACTCTTTTGGCTTTGTGTTGTCACTCCTTTTTCCCCCAAGTTTCTCTTTTTTTTATTAGATCAAATGGTCTCTGAAAGAATTTCTAATGTGTTTTTATTTCTTTTGCATATTGTTCCTCTGAATCTCTTTAAGTCTGCCACATGATTTTGCACTAAAATTGCAGGAATTTATATTCTTTTTAATTTTCTGTATACACACAGGACTTAGCGTGGCTTTATTAATTTCAATAGCCTCACCTCTTTCACTCTGATGTTTAATTATGGCACAATTTGGGATGTTTCCAAGAAAGGAGGAGGGTGAGGGGAAAGAAGCGGTCTTTCAAAAATGCTTTTTGAAATACAGTTTGAGCTTTTAATATATTGTGTTTAAACAGTTTGCATTCCATCTACAAACAGTGTCCGTCAACACAATCAGTGGAGCTTACCAGGCAATTCACCAAATGACAGACACGTTGATCATTTCAATCTTTAGGTTAAAGTCCTATCATTTGGATGCTATGTTTGACCTCAGTCTTCAAAGACTCTGCTCCTGAAATAGGACTCTAGAATTCCCAGAATACTTGTCTTTGTCTCCTTGAATCCAAACTTCTTTTAAAATACAACACCAGTCCCTTACAGATCTATTCTGTCACTCTAAAAAATTTCTTAGCTTGGCATTTTCCTTCCAGAAAGGTTTTAGCATGCCTACCAACATGCCATATCAATATGCCTGTTTAGTTACACATTCCATTTACTCCATCTCATTTTCGCCTCATATCTTAATCTTATTCTGATTCATTATGTTTACAACCTCTGCCTATACATGACTGGTTTTAAGAGTATTCACTGCAATTTTCATACCTACATTTTACCAGTTTCTGCTTTTTTCCCAAGACAGACTTCACCCCAGCCTACGTCCTTCTCTACCATCCCACCCCTTTTTTCCTGGTCTTCAGTTTTAAATGTAAAATAAATGCATCTTTCTAATTTGATGTATATGGAACACCTGTACAGGCTTCATCTATGTCTTAAAAAGTTAGTTAGCAACTGAAAATAAAAAAATTGTTCTGAACAGATAAGAATAATAGTTTAGTTCTGTGCTGCCCTTCACTTTCCAGTGCAGTAAATAAGCATCCCTATATATAAAACCATATATAAACATCAAATGAAAACTAAAGCTGCAAAAAAAAATATTTAAGGAATTGAATCTTAATGCTCCAATGAAAAGTCTAGGGTTAAAGGTAAAAGCTAGTTTTCATTTATTTCCCTGAATTGCCCACTAACACATGGAATAAATCATATAGAATTGCTAACAAGCACTTCTTGCACCCTTAGCATTCAATTTCCAAGATAATTTGGCTAAATATTTGTTCATTTTCTTTTCCTCTAGAATGACAACTAACTGGCTTCAACCAGCTTTAAGCAGTTCCTTTGTAATTATTTAAAAAGACTCTACTTCTATTAAGTAAAAAAAACCAACCAAACAAACAAAAATACCCCACAACTGAGCTAGCTAGGAATAAGTGCATATTCTTTATCTACAAGTAAAAGTTTATTTTTTATTATAATGGAATTCTTTAAGTGGGGAGAGGAGACAACTAAAGGATGAGGAATTCCTACAGTTACTTCTTTTAGGTTGGAAGCACTGACACTTTATTATACTATGTCAAACCGTAATTGATCCTTCAAATGAAAAAAATACAAAAGTAAATGGATAAGGCAATTCTTATATTCAAGGATGCATGAGGATATTAACCCTACAACCCCAACTCCTGCAAATGGCATTATAAGCATTTTTCTAACATTTTCTTCATGGGTAAACTCCCATTATATAGTGTTTGAGCATATTAAATGGTTAAAAGCATTCCATTAATCAGAAGCTGTGAAGTCAGTGGGGTGGCTGTTGCAGAGTTTAGTCTCCTCAGAGTGATGAATTGACTAGTCAACAAAAAAAAAAAAAAAAGAGAAGCTGGTTGTATGTGGAAGATGCAGCACTGCAAAATGTAATAGGTAGAAGGCAGAAACAAAGAAAATGCAACCACAAGCACTTGTCAAAGAAGACAAAAACTTTTCATATTCTTTTTAGCTGGGGTGCACATCAATAGCACCTGAGGATACCTGCAAGAGACACTTCAGAGTCAAATGCAACCACTTGTGCTGCAGATGCCCGTGTTACTTATGGCTGAATAAAGTTCCTGTAACTCACATTGCTTGGTCCGGAGTGGAATCAAAGACTCAACATACTTAAACACCGACTAGAGCAGACAGCTTGTAGAATGAAGCAGTCAAAAGCCCACAGTAGCTGAAGCTTTCTGAAAATGCGGAGGCAGTAGAGAAGGTTTAAACAGCACTTCACAATGCATCTGTAAGAAGTGGAGTCAGCAAAATAAATATCAGCTGGGAAGTAGCCGTAAATCTCCTTTTGGCAATATGTGGGTCCTCCGCATTCAATCTAACTGGGAAGAGATAGCAACTATAAAACTGTCTTGCAGAAGTTTCAGAAGCAAACTTGTAAAAATGTGACATAGACATCATGAAGACCTGAAGGATGGCAAATATGTTGAAATTTATGATTTGAAGCATATCTGCCTTTCAATCACTGCAGCTTTTAAACCTCTCCGATTACAACAGCACAGGTAAAATTATGCATTCCAACCACAAGCCAAAAAAGCTAACTAGCAGCAAGCACAAGTAGAGGGGTGACTCTGATCATAGTCCCCAAGAACACAAAGATTTGTATATTCACGAGAACTCCTGATGCAAGAGTGGAACAAGGACTGAAGAGGGGTTTGGTTGTCCTGAAGAAAAATAAGCTATCACGCCAGTTTCAAAGGGAAGAAAGGTCTTGGCAGGAGACTCCTCAAATCTTCAGATAAGTTTTTGGGGTTTAATGGAAAAGAAGATGAGAAATGCTGAGTAAGAGTTGTCTGACTAAATGTATATGTCGAGATCTGACCAAAGCACAAGGATTGCCTTTATGGTTGTCAGAGACAAAGGAGATTATGAAAGGTGGGTTTCATCTCAGCCTGAGCAGTTACCTACAGAACAGGTCAGAAGGATCATACCCTAATACAATCTTTGATTGTAAAAAGAACCCTAGTTGATGACTTTGGATTCAGACTTTTGCACTTTGCTTGCCCAGAATTAGGTGATACAAATCACTCTCTCAGTGTCAGCCCAACTCAGACCTCAAAAGCAAAGCATTTTAGAACAAGAGTCACAAGATGTAGCAGTTGCCTTCTTGGAGAAAGGCAGCTCCTTTATGACATGATGGAATATCCAGAAGAATCATCAGCTGGTTAGTGAAACCATCTCATGTAGGTCACCAAACAGCCTTTGTTTCAGGGTCTTAATTCTTTCTTCCAGCTTCAAATGCTGAAACTGGAACAGAACAAGAACCAGCCTGAATAAATCTCCATCGTGCCTTGGGGTAATTAATTGGTAACTGTGATAGCCCAATGGGATCTGTGGCTGCCCTGACTAAACCAAGCAGCTCTTCCTCATCAAATCAGAAAAGTGGCTCATAGGGGAGTTTTCTTCCTGTCTCAGTAACTCGCTTTCTGTGAAGCCAATACCAGCTTCAGTGAAGGGAGTTAGTTCTTTAGTTTAAGGTTCTGAAACAGTTCACAACTTCTGCAGTTCAATGCGTACTAAGAAGAGGTTACATGCAAATGTACAGACTGATGAACCCTCAAAGGTACTTTTCATTTCACCTTTTCTAGCTCTGTACAAAAGCTCATAACCTTGAATGCACCGAAACAAATTAAAGTTTGGGGGGGTGGGGGGGTGGGCGGAGGGAATATGCTTCCAATGGTTTTATATGGCATTGAATTTACAGAATTAAGAAAAGTTTAAATTGCTTTCTTTAAAAAAATGCAGAACATCTAAAAATACATTGCTTTAATTATTTACAAGTGCTCCAGTTACTCAAACTAAGCCACTTTCATTTAGAAAGTCTGTTGAAATATGCATAGATTTAAAATTCAACACTTTTTAAATTGCTCAAAAATTTCCTTCTCTTCTTCCATTAATTAAAAATATATTTCATTCCAATTGTTCTAAATGCAGTTTTCAGCTAAGAATGCCCATGTACGTTTGATTTCAATCAGCAAAGAGCCACAACAACTAAATAATTTTTATTTCTATTTTGGATCTTTATTTTAGAAAATTTACAAAAAAGGCAGATCAAATGTTCTGGACTCATGTCCTCTTCTTTAATACAAAAACATACAGCAAAGAGAATATTAGCGGGAGTTTGCTTCCTTGTGTTGCTATGTCTTTGTACTCTTAAGTCCTGTCTCCAAAACCCAGTCTCTGGCAATTAATTTCACAGGGTAGATTACTGAAGAAAGTTCTTGTTTTCCTTCAGTAGAACTAGCCTTTTTCCTAGAGCCTTAAGGAAGACTTCTGATTATCTTGTTGGATAGCCAGAGGTTCAAGATCCTACCTCCCTACAAAAACCCAGATTATTTCTGATTGAACCCAGGACACCTTTGGGGGGCTTATCCACTTTTGGCTTAAAGAACACTTATGAAGTGTGGTCAAGATGCCTTTTCCTCTTCTTTTGGATAAATTTTCTAGGTTTCATTCTTGTGTTTAGAACAGTTTTGAATTTTTCATAGTGTTCCCTCCTGAAAACCCTCCAGCTTCTCAAGATCCTGTCTGCAGTGCTCACACTAGATCTAGACAATCCCACTAATGGCTTTCCTGTTGCCTAAACCAACAGAATTATAATTTCTGTATTCTCAAATGACATTAAGTTTGAATTAAAACTCAAGTTAAACTAAGCATCCTATTAGAAGCTCAGATCTGTTACCACTGCAACAGACAGATATGTTTCTTTCAAAGTTGTTGATTTTTAGGATACAGACCATCCTTCATATACCCCTCTTCTTAGTGGGAACTATATTCTGTTTTCGTCAAGGCATGACTGTTTTGCATTTAATTGCATTAAAATTAAACTTTGTGTATTTCTTGACTAAATCCTGTATGTCACACAGAACAGATAACTGCATAAATAAGTATTCTGCGTTGCTACTTACTGCTAACATAAGATGCGATCTATAAATGATGTTCTGACTATCAGCAAGGGTGAAAACTTACATTCTACTTATAAATACAAAGTATTGATTAAAAGGAATGAAAACAGTAATTTAAAAATGGATACATTAGTAGCCTTCATTTACTTAACAGCACTCCATCTTCACTGAGCAGCACACTAAAAGCTTGATAAGGTTCCACATAGAACTTATTATAAAACCATTAGAGTTAAAAAGGGGGGAAAATCTAAAATTACAGTCCTTAAAAGTAATAATAAGTTTTAAAGACAATCGCAGATTTATGGTCTCCTAAAACTTCAATAGTTGTGTGATATATCATAAATAAACATTCATGCTATCATTTGTGGTCAAAACGTCATATAGTACAGATTGCTTGCCTCTAATCTTGAAAATCATCTACAACATTTCTATGTAAACTTTAAGTTGTAAGATGCCAAAAATCTGACAGTTCTGGGCACTGTAGATTACTCACCCTTGAAGGTCTCACTGCAGTATAAATTACTGAAAAATTAATCCCTCGTTCCTGCAGATCCATGGTCAGTCTTCCAATTATTTTGTCTATAAATAGAAACATATATAATTTAGCAAACTCTGTAAGCTGAGAAAGCTAAAATCCTAAGTAGTTGGAGAAGTAATGAGCTAGATGTTAAAGCTTTTTTTAGTTTATTTAAGCAGTTTTGGTGCTTCTACCATTTATATATGAATAGGTACAAATGGGATAAGACATGTTCAGTGTCTTGAAAAATGCACAATTTCATGAGACAATACAAAACAAATACATTACAACAGTTCAGAAAAAAAAGGGTGATTTTGAAACTGAAAAGTAAATACTGAAGAAACAATACCTTAAAGGTTGAACTTTGGGCAATTAAAAGCAAGAGCAGAAGAAACCACTAAGAATTGAGAGCAGGGTGTATATAGTGTCAGTCAAGTGACAAATAAATATATAAAAAATAAATCTTAAGTAGCATTATTCTGTGAATTGCAAAGTACACAGAGCTAATCACTGAGAAACAATACTCAAAATGTAGTGCTTAGTTTGGGGCATGAAATGCATGATATTGGCAGCAATATTGCCTTTGCTTCAGTGGATTTGAAGCCCGATTCTGCATCCTCAGCAGGTTATGGAAAACTTTGCTGCTGACTACAATGGAGGCCAAAGGAGAAATGCCGCAGAATAATTCTGAAAAAGGAAGGAAAACTCAAGTAAGGGAGGAACTTTCAAAGAGGTCCAAAGATGGCTCTACAGAAGATCCTCCTTCAGTTTTGAAACCACAGTCAGTTGTGACAAATGCAACTGATAAATGTTTTCAAACTGTATGCAGAAATATTAACATCTGCTTATAATAAAAACTAAAGGATCATAACAGTTGTGACTCAAGAACCATTATAAGTGCTGTTATTGGGGCTGACAGAGAAATAAGCAAGGAGAGTCACATTCATTGTTTCAGTGCCTTCCCACTTCTGATCCAGGTACCAGTCTGTTGAACGGATATTTTATATGTTGGACATACAGACTTCTCAGATTTCAAGGTTATACTTTGCAGAAATTTTATTTCATTTCCAGGTACTGGAAATGGAGCTTATATTATCATCCTTTTTAACCTCTTCCATTTACAGTAATTATGGCCTCCTGGCTGAGTAAAATATTTAGCTTTTGGAAAAATGCAAGCACTGTTTTTTCTGCAGGGTTTTAACCAAATTGATTTCCTCTTATCAGTCAAGAATCATAGCTACGTAAGTTTTCCTTCTGAAAAAATATTGCTAAAAGGATCTTCTATAAGAAATGGACGTATAAAACTGCTTATATACTACTAGGGTAATTACATTGGCTGTGCAGGTCCAAAGTGTTACATAATGTAGATTTTGTATTCTATACGTGCAGAGTGTAACTCACTGGAAATTCTCAGCAGTCTCATCTAAAATTAATGGAAGAAAAAATAACACATAGAAAAATGCGTAGATTGTCTTCGGTTTTTCTTTCATTAAAGCAACTGATTGCTTTCCAAAATAACACATTATTTGCATTTCACTTCAATAAGGAGCTATGTGTAACTATAGTTACCATAACATCTATAATTCTTGCCTTTGGGAAGACTCTAGAGGCAATTCCTTCATTCAGGGAAGCTGCGGTGAACACCCTTTTGACAACAGAGTTGATGTAGATCTTTGTTTGCCTGTGATCAAAACTCTACTTTGCTTATGAAGTATTTGCAAATTCTCCAAGGAAAAGGGCCCAGATTGACCGTGATATTTTAAAGCACATAAATTACATGCCTACATGGGAACATTAGTCAACACAGGCTCACTCTTTTTAATGGAACAAGAGGCATCTTCATATGTTGATGGTTAGAGTGATTTTAGAGTAGTTCTACTGAAGTTTGTGGTGGTTTTATTTTGGGGGTTTTTTAGATAGCATGGATTAAGGAAACGCTACATAGACTAGTTTGCCTAGGCTAACACCTTCCAATCAGCATAGCTGCCTGCATCTATGCTCCGGTGGAAGGATTAAACCTAACTCATTGAAGACACAGACCTTTAATTTCACCAGGGAGTCCAGGATTAGCACTATTATTAATTTCTAATCTACCTTAATTCCTCTGTGAAATTTTACATATGATTGGAAGGGATGGAATAAAGGAACTGAGAAGAATTTTTTTGGAAGGAGAAAAGTTAAAAGAAAGGAAGAGTATAAACTATGAACAAGAGAGAAATAATAGAAAAGACCAAGATGAGAGTAGAGGAAATGGGAGAGAAGAGAAAGAATGGAAAGAGGAATGCACTGAGAATCAGAGTGGAAAAGGGAACACATACAATAGCAATTAAAGAGCCTCATTTTTTGCAGATGGAGTCAGTCAGTTTTGCCATTGATTTTGAGGTATACTGGATCCAGCAGGTAAGACTGACAGGACAGAATGCAACTTTCTCCTGAGTAAAAAAATGTTTAGGAAAACTGGCAAAAACTGAGTAATAACAAACTACCTCATTAAAGAAAGAAAGATGAACTACTAAAAAGAGGCATAAAGAAAGCAGTAAGTCTGAATCCCTTGAAACTTGAGCAGATTTGGATTCTGAATTCCAGTTTGGATTTCATCATGGGCCTCATTTTAATAACATGCTAAAACCCTCTGTCTACTCCAGCTTCTAGATATTTCAAAACAGCACATTTCCCTTGGGCAGAATCTGAGCCCATTTGTTTTGTCTTACAGAGCTTCCTGTCTGCAATGAGTAAAACAGCAGGAGAGATTTCTCTGACATTTCATTACATCAGAATTTAAAACCCTCTACAGTGGAAAGGAAAGAAGTTGCTATAACAAACATAAGAAATTTTGTGAACTAGGCGGACTACTACCCATCTGCAGTGTTTTTCTAGGGGTTTATTGTTGATCCTAAAAGAAAAAAAAATTACAAGTAAAATTTATGGGTTAACAATTCTCATGTTGCAGGTATGTGACTAATAGTATTTTTTTGTTGCTTACCCAGGTAAGATCTAGCAGCAGTCCCTCCATAACAAACACCAATAACTCATGACCTTGCAAGCAGTTCTGACCTTGAAGGGTTTCCTGGCAGCAATATTTGGCAAATGTCTATGGTTATGCTGCAAATACTACTTGGACACCTTGACCTGCTGGAGCCCAGATTACATTGGAAAACTGTGTTTGGGACAATTTACTACTTTTGGAATGACTCTCTTCCAGCTCTTTCCCCTCTGCTGCACAGACCTTCAGTGGGATAATTTTCAGGAACTGTGGCTCAGTAACTTTCATTTGAATTAAAACTTCCTGCTGATGTTAGTTCCAGTTTTTATTCAGCAGTGCATTAGGTGGCTGCTTTGGCAAATAAACCAGAAGATGAGGATTCAGCCCACACTCCCACCGAGATGCAGAATACTAAGTGCACGTTTTGCACTTGGCCATACGAAGTGGTACATCTTCCCTGATCCACACCCATTTCCTGGTAACAGCTAGTTAGCGCTAACCAGAAGGTTGGTATAACCTGCTCCTCTGCCATCCCACACGTACCCTCTTAACTTTGCTGTTCCAAAATAACGGGGCCTGAGACAAGGTTTGGAAAGCTTATTCTTGAGTTTGTGCAGCTGATGAAAGAAACTTCGCATAAAGAAAAAGCTAATGTTTTGCCAAGGCCAACATTAAGCCAAGGCTTTTCTTATCTAATATGCCCTGGGGACACAAACAGAGAACTAAACAAGTCCTCTGCAATTCAAAGATGGAAAACCAGCTGCTTACTCGAGTATAAAATCCACACTCACTTTGGAGTAGCACAAAGAGAAAAGGACTGCTGATTTCAGTACTAAGGTATTTTCCCCTGATTTTCAAGTCTGCTTCTGATTTTACACCCCCAGCCCGGGGCAGAAACAGGCATAGGCGCTAAGGACACTAATTATCAGCCCACTACACTACACTATGTCCCTGAAACTACCACTACAGTGATCTGCAGATTTCATAACTCAATCTTTAATTTAGAGTACTAAGCAAAAGCTCTGCAAAAAGCAGGTGCCTATCAGTGCCTCTTTGGTACACGACACCTCTTTTTCAGCCAGATAGATGCTAGGCAAGAAAAGTTTTGTTATAGTGTTATATGGAGAGATTTGACTTCAACAAGTAGTCTTTAATACCTGCAAAACCAATAAAAGACTCTAACATCAAAGGCTGTGAAGGGCTTCAGTATTGTTTTACAAAGATTAGAAAGTAATTTACTCTTCATTTAGGCACCCTCTGTTGAGACCAAGACCTGCAAATTGCCAGATGAGCCCGACAGCTCCAGCTGCTGGTGTGCGAGGTGAGATCCAGGGAGGCAGTCCGAGCTGCATGAAGACGAAGGTTTTGTACTCTGAACTGGGAGGATCCCAGAGCATGAGCAAAGGCCCATGAAAAAGAGGTGAATTATCATTACATTTCAGGTCACAGAACTGTATTCATTTTGTTGGATTCTAAATCAGACACTCAGTACTGCAACAATATGATAATTGAGTGCTGGTAACTACTATAGATGGAGTAAAAGAAAACTGTTAAATAGTAGTATTACAGCAAAACCAAGGAACTAGAGAATTCAATCTGCTCAAGTGAAAACACAAGCTTAAATGATAAAATGTTATATATTTGTCATATTGCTTACCATTTTCAGCAATAGCTTCCAGGGTGAAATTCTTATTTAGACCACTACAAAAAGGGTGGAGAAAAGTAATTTAAAACCTTTTCTAGGCAAGAACAATGTGAACCAGAAATGTACAAAGATATTGACTAGGAAAAGGATTCCTGTCAGCATCAGTCCCTCCATCATTCTCTCATCTCCTCCTTATGACCCTTTTCTTCTGCAAAGCCATTAATAGTACAAGGACCACATACTCGGCTGATTCCTCAAACATCCTTAGCTGCAGATAAGCCAGATTACTGATATTATTTTGACCAGTCTCTGTGGAGGTTTCTTTTCATTTGGTGTTGACCCCTTGTCTAACATGAGCTCCTTAAAACTGGTATTACGTCGTCTTTGGTGTAGTGATGTGGTAGCTATAATTGCACTTCCTTGGGACCCATTGATACACACACTCTATACCAACATGTACAAATGCCCAAGTTACAGGTGAGGAAGAAGAAAGAGCAGGAGAAGCTGAGCAGAGTGGCTCAATACACCCATGCCTTACATTTTTTTTAATATAGATTCATCTGAAGGAACAGTCCCTCTCTACCTCTGTTAGTTCACAGTCATCATAGGCCTGGAAATAAGAAGAATTATAGCCCTTCTCTTCCTTCTAAAGTGATGAAAACCAGTCTTTTTATTAATATGAACTTCAGGTTTGTCTGTAAGTTTGCTTGCTTATTTATCCCGACAGGTTTTTTTGACCCCTGGAATGCCTTCTAGCAAATAATTCTGCAGGTTAATCATGTGTTGCATAAAATAATTCAGCCTTTCTGCTAGAAGTGTGATGCATTTAGTTTTATTTGTTGTCCCTTTGCTCTTATACAAAGAGGCAGACAATGGGAATGCCTGACTTTCTCAGCATAATTCATCTATTACAACTGGTAAACTCATCAGGGGACTTTAAAAAACAGCAAGAAAATATATATTTATAAAATATAGCAGGAAAAATAACTTTGCTAACCTATAAGCTTCCACTTTGCTTTTTAAATTCCCTGAGAGCAAATATCATTTTCAAAAGCTTTAAATCATGCACACATGCGAGTCAGTTTTGTTTGTGACAAGCTCCTACCTGACAAGTGGTCGTAGCTGAACCACCAGTAAGTTTGGTTTAGATGTATTCACTTCCAGCTGAGAGACATCAAGGTTAGTTATGTTTTTTAAGTTCCAAGCTCCTGACTCCTGAAGAAAGCTCAGCAGATACCTGGTAGCTTTGCAGTCAACAGCTGGCAAAACTAAAGATGAAGAAGACTGAAGGATTTCCTGTAATAAATTTATCAACAGTTTATTTACTTGCTTAATAATTAAAAACAAACCTTTTTTTATTATCCTAAATTTAATATTCAAGATGAGGAACCACCATGGTAAACACTACATGAGTTCTCACCAGCCTGAGGCTGGCTGCAGGCTGCTCCTGGAAAGGGGCAGCGAAGGGACACTTGGGTTGCTTTTATTCCGGCATCTTCCTAGGGCAAGAAGGCACTCAGTGACATCAAATTCTTACCATCCTTTCCACACCTGCGGGGGAAGAGAGGATGTAGAGGTTCTTAGGCTGAGAACGTATTGGGGGAAGACAGGTTAGCCAGAAGCAAAGCTCACCAGATGACCACCTAACAACGCCCTTGCAGGTGAGAAGGATCAGTGTCAGACACCCCATGCTTGAGTAGCTCTATTCAGTAGAGTCATACTTTGCATAGTAAGTACCCTTCCTTTGTGTACATCCTGATGGTACGGCACATGGTACAAAGCGTCTAATTTGTAACTACTAATTAAAGAAAGCTACAGGTTCCAGGATCTACAGAGCCTCCAGACACACACAAGCAAACTTCCTGCCATGTACTTTCTTTCTTTCTATCCAAAATAGAAATTATAAAGCTCAGGCTGAACTGGTTCAGATAACCAAGCATCAGGGTATGTATCACTTCATTTGTAATTCTCATAGCCGAGTTTCTGATGCCAATACTTGAGTGAAATTAATTTTTAAAAAAATATCTTATTCTATACATTTCAAACCTGCATAGTTGAAAAACATTTTCTCCAAAGATTTTTCTTGATAATAAAATCCACTTGAAATACTCAGGGAAAGAAAATACAAGGTGGATGTTATAGTCGGAGTCCAACTCAGTCAGCCTCACACAGAGCACCAATTGTTGCAGCACAATCAAACTAGCAGACTGCAACAAGGCTTTACCATCAGCTAGATCTACTAGCCATGCTGTTTCTCCTTCCTCCAGAGGTCAGACCACACCACTCCTCTTCCATCCAGCCCTCTCTTTTGCCATCCTCAGGGCTATTTAACCACTTAGTGGAATGAGCTACAGCTGCACATCGTCCATATCAATCAACCCACTGCCTTCGAGGCAAGGCCACAGCATATTATCGATGCTAATCAACCCACTGCCTTCATTTCTCTACAGATGGAGACTTGAGAACGATCAAAATCAATGCACCACAGATTTAATTTGAATATTAGAAGGTGGTTTTTCTTTGAGTCCTAGTTTACAATTTGTTAACTTTACTTTCCCATTTTCTACATTTAAGTCTAAATTGAGTCTGTCGCTTGATCCAACATTCATATATTCAAGTTGTTATAGAGTGTCTCTCCTCCTCTAACTGATGCAAACGTTGTGATGTTGCTAACACTTTTCTCCTCCTACTCTTTTTCCTTGTCTGTTCTCTGACTGCCTACCACTTTTCTGACCTGCTCTGGTTCTTTCTAATTGCTCACATGTGTTCCTTCCTAGGCAAAGGCTAGCTATTTTCACATTTCTATAGATGCTCATAAGGGAGGATTATGCAGCATTGTCTAGTTTGCCAGACTGATAGAAAAATAACTGCAGAAATTAAAATAGAGCAGAAAGGACTGATCTGCTTCACAGGTCTTTGAGTAGCTTTTAACAGTGCCTGGAAGGAAAGGATGATAGATTTAATTTTGGGTTGTTTGGATATGTGAATTTAGAACTAAAATGCTGAGAAATAGTTAATTATTTTATTTTATTTTCAATATTTTAATCCCTTTCCCCCTAGCAGCATCCAGAATGGCAGCAGCCACTTCTTCTAAGGATATATATTAAGCAGATTACTCATTTATTATAGAATGAGATATAAAATGCATCATTACTGAGTAATATCTGAATTGTGCTTCTGCTTCTAACCAATCCTACACTGCCATCTGTCTCAGCTTCCAGCCATTGGTATTCAACCATCTTCCACCTGAAGGACAGACACAGCTGGCTATCTACTCATTAGCCTCAAACAGCCATTCTGCTCCCATGCCTCTTGTTTATCCTTGACATTCAGCCACTGCACACTTGTCTTTACAATACCCATATGTTGCTTTATGCATTTTAGGATTTCAACTACTACGCGTGCTCAAAATGCAAGAACTCCAAAAGAGGGTGGAGAATGAAGGGGACTGCTGAGAAACACCTGATTTTGCATTCTGCTAAAAGACTAAATAAAGGAGGTACAGCCACATCGTAACTAGGTAAGAAAGAGGGAGAGGAAAGAAAACCTGTTACTGAGCTGTCGGTCTGATAACAGAATTTCCTACATCAAATGACAGAATCTATAACCTGTCTATGGGCAGCTTACTCTGATTATTAGTACATTTACCTCCTTTAGTGTCCCCTGAAACACCTTTCCTGAATGAAATATTACATGTAACTTCACTCTTGGATTACATATATTGCTGTTTAGGTTTTTTGAAGGTAGGTGTAGGATGATTCTGCACACATTTCTAGCCATCCTGAAGCCAAGCTGCTGTGCTGTGATAAAGCTCTGGCTTGGACATATTTGCCCAGATCTGTTTTCAGTGTTACATTAACCGCTTTATTATACCTAAGCAATTTGAAGCTGGTATGGAGTAAATTTAGATCTATCATTAAAAAACTCTTGTTAAAGTCTTTGTTAAAGACTCATGCATCCATCTATAAAAGGTCATGTAGCAGTACTCATTGTTCTGAACTATTTTATGTTTGGCATCAAAGCTGATAGACAGTCCTATAATAATAATTATTATAATAATAATATTAGCTGGGAAAGACTCCTGTGTTGGTTCTAGAAATATCTGGGAACCTACACCTGAAGTAGGCAGGCTCTTCCATGCAAGAGATCTTTTAAATCTTCATCCTTTACCTGTGAGTATGTAATTTAAAATATTAAAGTACTGTATTTTCTACAGCATTGGTCAATGGGCTATCTATAAAGAAGAAAAATCTGTTCAAACAGATTTGGAAGCACATCTGTTTCTACACAGTGATAACTGCAAAGAAAATTATCGTTGCATTTTAACTTCCTAATTACTATTAATTTTACAGACTTTTACACTGTAGCTGCGTTCTCCAAATGTATGCATAATGTTATATATTATCACTTTAATGAAAATTGATCTGATGTACTTTAGCTGGTAAAATATGTTGCAACTATGGAAAGTATTGTTGAACAAACATCCCTACCACTGTACTGTATGGTGGGAAAGATGACACCAGGGTGTTTTTTCAAGGGTTACAGACAGATCTGAGGAACTATAGAAAAGCAAACCTGAAGTCCAAGAATGGAAGGAACTATTCCAAAGAATCAAATACAGACTATAGGGTCTGTTCTGTTCTATAGGTTCATAAATTATCTGGTAAAAAGGCATCAATATTGAGCTAATGAAATATGCTGATTATGCTGAATTATTCAACATAGTAAAGACAAGGGCTGACTGATGAACTGTAGAAGCACCTCCTGGTACAACGTCTTGGGCAACAAAGTACCTGATGAGATTCAATGTAAATTGATTTCAGCAGAGCACAGGGTAAGAAAAACAACAGTAATTTTATGTACACAGTAATAGATAATAGACTCAGAACCAAGTGTTAGCCTTCAGTAATGAAACCTTAGAAGGCACACAGCTCTGAAAATGGCAATTCAGTGGCTGCTCGTGATCAGAATTGAAGAATCAAATATTAGTATTTTTTTTGGAAAAGGCTAGAGAACAAAGCATCACCATGCCACTTTATAAATCCATGATGAACTTATATCTCGATTATTATGCAGTCCCGCGTGTCCCCTTGTCAAAAAATAATATAATAAAACTGAAAGAGGTAAAGAGAAAGGAAATAAAGACAATCAAAACTATAGTAGGACCTCTGTACCACATGTGACTAAATAGTCCTCCTTAGTCTATGAGCACTGAGTGAGGATACAATGGAGATATAGAACCACGAATAGTAATGACTTACAATAATAATTCTGCAGCTGCACAGCTGGCCACTAATTGGAGTGTGTTACCATACACTGCAGTTCTAAGGAGCTGAGTATTGCCTGGGGAAAGCCGAAGCCAATATTAAAGAAAAATAGTTCGTAGGGTAGGTGAGTACTTGACAAAAAAGTTCCCCAAGTGCTAATCTTTGTATTTTATTATTTAATTTAAAAGTTCTTTGAAAGTTTAAGATAAATTATCTGCCTACAAGATTCCTTTTGTATTAACTGGAAATAGAATTCTTTTATTGCATACAAACCCATTGATCCCAAAAGCTCAAAACAGCTGCTAATGTAGCTGAACACATCTAATATCTGCAAATGTCTCTGTGGTTTACAAGCCTATAACTATTTTACAAATAACACTTTCATCTTGGAGTACACATGCTGCTACACGCACATATACATTCTAACTGAGATCTCCAGTTTAGGTTTGTGAATAAATTTGTATTTCTGAAGTTCAAAAGGAGGATACTCAAGTGACATGGAACATCTATTATAGCTTAACGAATCACTTGTATAGTATGGAGTGTGAAGGTATAAAAATTTGTGATTATGCAACATCAAAGATTCTAATTTCCCCAGTGATAAAATTCAGACCTGAACTTCACCTTGTCCTGTGTTCTGTGAATATTATGGCACAGTCTTTCATAGCATGATTAAGAACATATTTCTTTTCCAAAGTAGCTCAAGTGGAGTGCAACTGAACAAATTTTTGTAGCCTCTGTTACAAGATCTCCAAGATGGAACTGGATCATTTTTATAATGATAGTTTCTGGCCTTAACAGCTACAAATCTATGCAACAGATATTGACAAAATTCTCCATACGGACACCTAGGTGAAAAAGAAATATTTAATTTATACATCTCATTTTCTTTCATTCAAGTTACAGCACTTCACCCCCACAAAACTATGCTAGAAAAGTATTAAGATTGCCAAGTCAAACACAACAAATCTAGGAAGTGCTGGAGTTAAGGTGAGCAATCTGTCAAAAGAAACTTTCAAGTTTTAAAGAAGCTGTAATGAGAAAAGGTTTCTCAGCTCCAAGAGAGAAATGGACCAGAGGCAAGGTCAGAAAGCAAACAATTACTGACGTTTATTCAGCTTGTTGAAAACCCAGGTTAAATATCTTTGCTCTGCCAGATACAGACCAATCTTTGTCTGTACAATCATACGGTACAAGACAATTCCTCCTTTAGCTGAGGACCTCCTCACTAGTTCTCCCTAGTTCCCCAGTCCACTCAGTCTACCACTTGATTTCTAAACCTGACCACCTCTGGACTCATCTCTAGCCTTTGGCTATAAGCTCTATCTACAGTGCTGATGGAGTCCTGATTACAAGGCAAAAGAAGAAAGTTTTAAATACTGTAATATCCCTCCTCTTAAACACCCAGGGCCTACCTAAGTAAGACTACCACATCATTAGGACCTTGCAATGCCATGTGTAATTTTCACACAGCCACTGAAATCAAACCAGTTTTGCAGTCAGGCAGCAACAAAATTTGCTCCAGACACAGCCGTGCATAGATTTTAAACCCAGAGAAGATAAGACATATCAGAGAAGTACAGTACATCTGCCTGTGGACACAACTGCTGATCCTTATACTACAAATTAATACTGCTTCCATCCAGTCCTCAGAAAACTCATGTACATACTCTGAATAGTTGTTTTTATTCCAGCACCAGTGTTAAAATGCTGTTATATATGGCAAAGAGATTAAGATCTCAAGCGTCAGTGACACTAGGAAGACATGAGGTTCTTAGTATAGATGTAGAGACAGGTAATGTGTGAATATTTATGTATTTAATTATACATGCAGCTTGCTGTGTGGTGCTTGGGAGTTTACACTTCCTTGTGTGCTCTGATACCAGTTATGTTACTAATAACTCTGTTCATCCTGCACTGCCTGCAGGAATGCCTTTATGGCTTCCATGTGTGAACACTTAATTTGTCTAATTACAGTTCAATATACTGTCATGTAAGTACAACCATAGATGCTGTGCTCAAAATCTGTAAACCTCCTCAGTGAGGACAGAAGTTGAAATTGCTGACTGGCTGAGGAGGGGTCCATTTTAGATTCTGTGCCTGGAGTTTATTTCAAGTTACTCAAGTAGTACAACTTTTGTTCATGAAGATTAAAGCAATCCAGTATCTAGGCATATATTAACTACATTCAAACACAGAACGGTTAACTCCCTGCAGGAGCTTCAATTTCTGTGAAAATAAAATGGGTGCTCAATTCTGAAAATCAACGATAAATAATTGATTCCTATAACCTCTTTTCTTCTCATGGCTTCAAAACAGGATTTTGGGGTGTCAGTCTTGAAGTTTATATTGTTTTTTACAAACCAAAATTGCAGCACTTTTAGGAACAATTTTGTCAGTTATGATGAACTCTGAAAACTTGATCTTCAGAAATAAAATAGCTACAAAACACACTTCTGCAAAGTCAGTTGATTTCCTTTGCCCATCTGCTTAAACTGGAGTAATCTCAATAAATAATTTAAATAGGAAAAATGCTGTAATTCAGTTTAATTTTCCCAATTACTGTCTGTTTGCATCTTGCTTCATCTTTTTTTAAATTTTGAATACTGCATATAAAGAAATAAAAGAGAGAAATGCTTGCCTGAACATTTTGAAATGGGTTCTTGTTACCGTAGGATTCACTGAGGTATGTGAAATCATCTATGCTAAGCTGAAAAACAAAAAGAGTTGATTGGTGAGAAGTCACAGCATCTCATTTCAGTACAGACTTGTACTTGGCATTGGTGAGAGAAAAGGAATTAATGTTACATACCGTATCTTGTAGGAATACGATGAGATGTCTGGAATTCTGGGTAAAAACAGGTTGCAAGAGTACAGTCAGCTCCTGCGCTGACACAACGTGTCCTTCATGCAAAGCAGTGTCTGGATTACACTGTGATCTAAAAAGAAATTTATTTTTTTTTCTGTAAAATTTGTTACCAATGATGACACCTCTTCTGTTTTTAACTATGCAGCAGCAGCTAATAATATCATCATCTTTGGATTAAGACCAGGCTTACAGTTCAGTTTACTTCCATTCTACTCAAGAGGAAAAGAACTTGCCCGTTTATGCACATATCACATTAACTGTGTTACAGCAGGAATGAAATTGGTCCAATCAAGATAACTGCCTCTCTCTACTTTTTGTTTGTGTACAACAGCACAGTTGCATCTTTCAAAAAAAATAGCCACTAAGTGAAATCAAGAAGAATATGTTTAAAACCTTCAGAGAGGATTCCCAGAGGAATTCCCAACTCCAAAACATTTTTCAGTGCTGTCAGACATCTTGGTGGCCAGAGAGGAGTAGAACTCAGGCTAGACCACAAGTTGTCATAAACCAGTATTTGTTCAAAAACGTTTTGTTAAGTAAAAGTGGCTTTTCATTGTTGGTGTAAACAATATGATATCTTATAAGGTTTTCATGAGGAAAGAACTGTTCTGCAGAACCAGCTCAGAAAAGCCACCTTTCCAGATGTAGGAGCTCTTCTGAACAGAACGTCTCAGGACACCAGGAAAAGCTTAGGATTCTTTTGCCAAACTGTCATTAAGAGGATAAGACAGAGAGATAACTCATCTATTTAGTTTTGCTGGGCCAAAAAACAGTTATAGACAAAACAAGGGGTGGCATTATTCTTTCAACACCTGATTGGGATTTTAACAGTATGTAACGTGGGTCTGTAGGGATTCAATTTATCATGAAAATTTTGGTCCTAGGTGTTTTGGCTAAGGTAAAATTGCCATTCTGTAAAAAAACCCAGAGCTTGAAGTATAACCTCCCATTTTCCCCAAACATGCATCTGTTGCTAAAGCCTGAAAAATCAAGTACTCTGGACCCCTAATGGGTTCTAATTACAAAGAACAGAAAATAGAGAATTGCTGTGTGCTGTAGCATCACCTATTTTATGATTGCAATTTAGTGACTGAAATGCTGATTACATTTTCCAACCCAAAAGCAATTCAAAAATTACCCTTGAACACCACGTTTTTATGAATAACAATCTTTGCAGTCTCTATAGATGGAGGCAGAACAGGGGTGATGAATGAACACATACGGGGGGTTGATGTTGTTTCTTGGATAAGGAAAAACTGTATTTCACTTCAAGACATTCCAGTAATTCCAGTGATGATTGCCAAGGGTGAATCAAAAACTTCAAATTGCACCCACAGCAGAGATAAAAAGCATGCCGTCCTGCAGTACTAGATACCCAGGTCTCTTCAGATTTTGGGGTTTGGGGGAGTGTTAGAGCAAACCATACATGTGGAAAACTTTCAGGACAACATGCTCCAGATGTTAAAATCAAATTCTAGTAGATCTTCTGTCTCAGTTTTCAAGCTTAAGAAGTAAATCGTGTTGTTCAGGAAGGAAATTTTTGTCTAATTGGTTGAAATTACCATTTGATATTTTTAGTTTTACTCTGCATCTTCACTTGTTAGTTAATTTGTGCTTGGAAATCCACATTCACTTATATTTATGAAGTCCAGTAACAGAAATTGTAACAGACTTGCCTCAACTTTTCAGAAAAGTCAAACCTCATGATCTCAAATATTTAATTGTAATCATTAAAAATAAGATATTTGAAAACACAAAAACTCCCAAAGATTCAGAATGACTACTCAGGAACTTTCTGCCCTTGTGGCCAAGAAGGCCAATGGGGGGATCCCGGGGGGCATTAGGAGGATCGTGGCCAGCAGGTGGAGGGAGGTGATCCTGCCCCTCTGCTCTGCCCTGGTGGGGCCACATCTGGAGCGCTGTGTCCAGTGCTGGGCTCCCCAGTTCAAGGGAGACAGGGAACTACTGGAGAGGGCCCAGCAGAGGGCTACAGGGATGGTGAGGGGACTGGAGCATCTCCCCTGTGAGGGAAGGCTGAGGGAGCTGGGCCTGTGTAGCCTGGGGAAGAGACGGCTGAGGGGGGATCTTGTCAATGCCTACAAATATCTTAAGGGAGAGCGTCAAGAGGATGGGGCCAGGCTCTTTTCAGTGCTGCCCAGTGACAGGACAAGGGGCAACGGGCACGAACTGCCACACAGGAAGGTCCATCTGAATATGAGGAAGAACTTTACTGTGAGGGTGACAGAGCACTGGAACAGGCTGCCCAGAGAAGCTGTGGAGTCTCCTTCTCTGGAGACATTAAAAACCTGCCTGTACACAGTCCTGTGCCACCTGCTGTAGGTGAAGCTGCTTTAGCAGGCGGTTGGGCTAGATGACCTCCAGAGGTCCCTTCCAGCCCTGACCATTCTGTGATTCTGTGATTGCATGGCCACACCAAAATACTAATGATATTAAAGGAAAAGAAGATAGATTAAGAGATGTTAAAAAATGGCTTCTGTGAAAGGAAATATCTTGGTATATTTATTTCTAAAACTATCTCAATAAACCTATTTTGTGCCTAATCTTAGAAAAAATTGAAGATTTTGAGAGCTTTTGGGACTTGCAATTAAGAATAAAAGGTAAAAGCACATGAAATAAAAGTAAGCTATTTGCAGCAGCACAATGGCAAAGGCTTTTGTTGTGAACTGAAACCTCAGAAGTGTAATGATCCTGTTCTATAGCTTGAAAAGTGCCTTTTGAGAGACCCTTTAGCTTCCAAGCAGTCAACTTCAGTAACTCCAGCATCATCATGAGAAAAATAAATCTACACGTTGGTTAATAATTCTATTCTAATGCAGCATTTACCTAATACTTACCTTCAACATATTATACATGCATTGATTTTGCTTCATTTAAAGTAGTTTGCTGAGCACTATGCGTGGCATCAGGCAAGGCTACACCCTTCACTGAACGGGCTGCTACTGTCAGCTGGGTGCAATAACATTCTCACCACGGTTCAGATGGGAGATGTCGGTATGTTTTATTAGCTGGTTTACTGTGAATTGCAGAGAGTGCATCACAGGTACACTGATAGTGTGCTTTTGCTGTGTGCAATGAACTGGTCCACCCATTTGAACTCTTCACCTCAAGCGGTCAGCAAGAGATCAGTAAGGGATGGCATAGGATGAAACAGGCAGGAGGCCAACACACGGATCTATTGCTCCCACAAAATTTTATGACCAAAGATGCACAGCCTCGTGCAGTCATCTGCATGCCAAGAACATCAGACTTAACCTCGCCACCTTAGAACCATTCTGGGGTCCTCAGCCATGAGGGCTCACGATGATTAGCATCTCTGTAATGTATGTGCTTTCCTGCTGGTTAAAAAGGAGGAAACTTGAAATCTCAGCTGCTCTCTCTTTTCTCCAATAGTTAGACAATGCACTAAAGAGAGGAAAGAAAGCTTAGCTTGGTATTTTGCTGCTTTCTTGTCCCTAAGTGCTCTGGCATGACAAGTTTAAGCATGCAGATTCTTCTCTGACCAGTGTTCTTTCTAGGTGGGACTGGGATTTGAGCACTTGTTCTTGATGGAAGCAAAGACTTCAAGGTTCCTTGTATCTGGACCAGAAGGGCAGCTGCTAAGATAACAGGACTTCTATTATGCTAACTTTTGAGCTTACATTTTTGCTTTGTAGCTGGCTTCTGAACTCTTCCCTACAAGTTAGTCTTGTTAGTTGTCTCTTTGAGTCACCTTGTGATTACCGTATAAGAAATTATACTTACTCCTACACAGCAGAAGTAAACTGGCATGCATGTTAGCACACAATATCCCCATATAAGTCCATTAAATGTACAGCTAAATCATTTTTCTGTTCCACTGTATCCTTTTCATATTCCGCATACTTCCTGCAGATTTTTCAGTAAATTCCTTTCAATTTTAGGAAATCGTGCAAATGTGCTATTTGACATTAACACCTTCTCAAAGTTACTTATAATCTGGATTTGCCAGAAAAGGATTAATTTCTCAATATAAGCATAGCATAAATGAAGGTAGTAATATATTTTCAGTGTCTGTAGGCAAAAATCATTCCTGAAACAAACACATGAGGGGGCAACAGCAAAAGCAAATTTTAACTCCTCAAGGTCCCTCTCTAATCTGTGGAGGGAATTAAATTATTAAATTATTTCAAAATGGCTAAATCAAGTTTCTGCTGTGTATCATATGCAAGAGGAACCTGTCCATCTCTTCTGCTTCAAAAAGCAACTAAGGGATACTAGTTTAAAGGCTAATATAAGATAAAGGTCAGTTTTTCCAGGCCAAAATTATCTAGAGAGTCTCCACTGATATATTACTATTCCTTTGTGAAAAGCAGGACACTGTGACTTACTGAGTTGTTCCCATTTCATCTTTCTATGAAGTTCAATGGAGAAAGATTGTTGCTTGGTAGAAAACATTTATTTTTCTGAAAGTAGAGATCTGCATTTTTCTTTCTAGAGGAAAGAGCTATTTGATTTTCTAATGTCCCTGTAAAGGTTTATATCACACTCACCTTATGCTTTGTACACTGCATGTGTTTGTCAGTCGCAGCTTTCATCTGTATCTGACACCTAACATTATCTTTAACAGCACGATTACAGTGCAATAATAACGCCTAAAAGAGAGACTCTGAAGTGTTACATTCCTCTAATATATTTGTTCTGACACACAGCTTTACAAACACTGGCTAGTTCTAAAGGAGACCAAAATGTATTATCCTTCAACTATTCGACATCCAATCCTACCCGATAACCTGGGAGATGGTCATGGAATTGATCAGTGAATTTCAGCTTCTGTTGAACAACGAATCACTGAACTTTTAAATTGGTGGGGCATGTTTCCACAAAGCGAACAGAAATCCGTTGGTAATTGCTGCACTTTCTAAGTTACCCTTCCTAAAACTCTTAGTAGTAGTCTCCAGATTTTGTAAGCCTGTAGATCACACACTGCAGAGAACCAAGATGTAAGTCACAGAGTTAATGGTTAGCAACCAGGAGGGAGTTGCTGTTACTGTTTCTTTATTTCATAAAATAACATAAATCTTTTCAGTTGCTTCATTGACTTTCACTAGAACTAATTTCTGCCCCACAAGAACTTCACCTTTCAAAAATGCAAAGGTCATGGTGGGAGGAACACTTCTTCCAGAAAATGTTCTGTTTCTGAAAACATGAAACTGGTTCAGTCAGGTCACTATCTTGATTTTCGTGCTCTGCATTTGCGTAAACCTGAACAACCTGCAGTAAAGCAAGCTGCTACTTGCATCTTGGTGGAAAGTTTGCTTTTATGACCACATGGGATTAACTGATAACGTTTTGCTCATATTGACAACAGGTGTGTTGTTTATATAAACTAGGAAGTAGGTCAAAGGAAGCACTGATCTTTTCTTAGACTCTTAGGACCACTTCTATCCTAAGAACAACTCTTTACAGCATTTACTTTGCTTTTAAATACAGAGGCTTAGTACTCATCCACCTCTGTCATAAAGAGGTGAATCGATTAAGTATTCTGAATATTAAAAAAAAGCCTTGACATTGAGACATCCATTTATTTCTTTCAGGGGGAAAAAAAAAAAAGTCAAAGTTACCGAATCAAACTTTATAAAAATTTGAAGATTTCTATATGCTATGGCCCCTCAAGGACCACAGATTCAGTTTCTGGAAATGCTTAAGAGATGGGTAGACATATGTCAAAGCTGGAATTAATTAGTGCTGGGAATAATACAATGTCCAGGATATGTATGAAAGAAACACAATCAATACCTCCTGCATATCTGTTTTCCATGGCCCTCAACATTACAGCATAACACATAAAAAAAAAAAACCAAACCCAAAACCAAAAAACCAAAACCAAAAGTAGCACGTTTGTGCATATGGCACTATACACAGAGAAAGATCTCCTGATGAACTTAATCTCATTCCTGATGTTCATAAAATTTTTGAATCCTCCTATTGCTGTCTTAAAATTACCACACGAAGAAGCAACAGAAAAAAAAAAAGGGGGGTGGGGTGGTGGATGGAAATTAACGAGATTTAGCTCTCAGATTTAAATCTTAATAACGTCACCTAAAGACAAGAGATTTACACTGGGATAAATGAGAGCAGAATTTAGTCTAATTTTCTTCCTAGTGACAGCTAGATAATTCAGTGTCTCAAACATGTTGAAGAATGGTTCGAGGCGTCATGAAAAGTAGAGTGAATCCACCGCAACTAGCTGAGAGGATAATTACCTCCCAAGAAGCCATTGGTTTGGTTCGTTTCTCAGTTTACAGAAGAGCGAACCACAACACTCTGGGAATTAACAAAGCAATAAAGATACAAAAGAATGAAATCCCATTAATTCAGACTTGACAGGAATTGATGACCAAAGGAGTTTGGAAGCAAAACTCCACCTGCCCAGGCACACACAGCTTGGTCATGCCAGCAAACGGACCCAACAGGAATCCCCATCACTGCAGCCCCTTCTGTTCATCCTTACAGCAAAAGTGAGGGTTGAACTGTGCACCAAAGCTATCTGTGGTATAGGAGAGCATTTTAGTTTAGCTTTTTAAAAATTATTTTATTTTATTCATTAGAGAAATTAATAAATACCCAGCTGAGATCAGGCCTGTTAAATTAGGTATAATACATATGTGCTTGCAGAGGGTATGAGGTGAACTGTCCACAAGAGGGTTTAAAATTTAGATAAACTAGGTTAAGAATACAAAGGATTTAGGAATTAGGAGGAGAGTCAAGTGATGTACTCGGGCCAAAGCACACCTTAGGGAAACCTAGGGTCACAGCAGATCTGTTGTCACCTTCCCACCCAGCACAGGATTTGCCGTTAGCCCTTCCTACCAGTCTTGTGATCCCATAAGCCCCTCAGAAGCCTTTTCTTACAAATCTATGACATTGGCTTACTGTATTTTGGGGCAGTACTTCCTAGGCAAAAACCAGTGTGTATGCCCTGCAGAGACAGCCTCATGAGTAAGTGGCACACAGTCTTCTGACGATTTTATATATCCAGTACCCCACGTGAAGCTACTGCATTGCCCAAGCTGCTGTATTTCTGGAAATCCTCAGTAACTATATAAAAACCTTAAAGTCTGCATGAATAAAATTCCTGGGGAAAAGGTCTGTATCTGGCTCTTTCAAGACAGTTCAAAGTCTTATTTCATAAGTATAGCAAACCCCTGCGTTCACATGTGTCTTTGGATCTGTTGACACTCTGCAGTTGTTTCTAACACTGATGTCTACACGCACAGCAGTGTATTCCATTAAAAAACCTGCACTGAAAAGAAACTAAAGTGAAAAGTCAGGATTCAGGAGTTAGGAAATGCAAGGATTACGGTTGCCCAGAGAGTTTTTGGCCAGGTCCTTTTTGTGAGACTGTCTTATGTTGTGCCTTTAAGTCATGACGTCTCCAGCAGTGGAGTTCAAGGTTGCCTTAGGGTGAATAAAGCATATCTACTTCAGATTTGAAAAACATGGATTTTATTTAACTTTTAATGCCCAGCTTGGAACACTAAAATTATAAATAAAAATGGGTAAATTCATCTGTTAGGTTGTTTGATTGCTGAGAGGCAAATTTATTTATTGGGGAATTTTATTGCCCAGAGGTTATTTACCAGAACTGATGACATACGCTATATTCTGCACACACACACAGCCACAGCATAAGCAGAGATACCGTTTTATTAGATTTCTTACCTCTGAGTTGTCCAAAGCAGCATCGGCACATGGTCCCCTGACAGAGACGTTTTGAACAGCACAGTGAGCGTGCACAACAGCAGGGCTGAAGCAGCAGAGCAGAGCTGCGTCATGACTCCAGGGCAGCGTGCACGGAACTGGCCAGCTGCAAGGGAAAGTCTGAGCATACAAACAGCTGCGCTTCCCGGTTCAGTTGCAGCTATCCGGATTCAGCCAGGCTGCTGGGTGAGGTTGCTCTCTAACAACACTGAGAATTTTCAAAACATGGATTTCCTTAGCTTGAAGCTGGGAGGTACACGTATTTTTTAATAACTTTCAGGTTCGTGATTCAAGCAGCTCATAAAACTCTCCACAGTATAAGCACTGACAGATCCCTCTAACATTCTAGTAACAAGGGAGAGTCATGAAGTCCAAACTCCTGTCCTGCTCTTTTCTAACTGCCTGATAACCACAGGCTGATAGCAGAGTTGCTCAACTTCAAAATGGAGTTTATAGAAAAGTTTTCTGTACTGTACAAAATGTATTCTGCAGAACTTCTATCTTCTTCCCCTGCTACATATTCTCGTGTCCCTCAGCTTAGCTCTTTCACATGTACTGAGAGCTGGTGTCACACATTTGGGTGTTGACAGCTTTGAAATCTGCAGTAAATCTAGCCATTGCAGATTCCAGCAAGAAGGAAGAGAGTGAGAAAATTGTATGTTTGGAGTGTATCCACTGAAACATGGAATTGTTCAGCTATCTTTTGCATGCAGCAGTGCTATCCCAAAAATCAAACCCATCAAAAGTCAGGAGCAAATTATAATAACTTCAGAACCTGACATGACTTTAATCAATTTCACAAGTCTCATGCAAGATCAAAATAGCCATGGAGAATTTCTTCATGCTGGGAAGCAAATTCCTCTGGCATACTTTTTTGCTGCTGCCAAGCTCTGAGCTGTTTCTGCACCTTGTGACTACATTAGGCAGCAGCAGTCACTCCGCACGTGTTCAGCACAGGGCACGGATGCATCTTCACCATCAGAACAAGATGTTAGGGATAATACACAAAAGGGAATTGTTAGTTATGTTAAACCAAGTTCTGATAAAAGAAAAATAAGGAAGCACAACCAAAATTGTAAGATGTAAACAGATGTCACAAGACATGCACTTCTGAATCTGAACACACATAGCGTGATTAATTAAATCCATTTGCCTTAACTCAGAACATGTTGTTAGAGGCTGTTGTCTAATGTAAGGCAATTTGTTCATCACTTCAATCTGAAATCAGATTTCTGAGGCAAAAATAATAATTTTGAGGGAAGCAATAAAACCAATCACCTACATGTTGCTGCTCTTCTCCATGTTATCTTTACGTAACACCGAATATAACTCTTTAATTGCATTTTTTCCTCTTCTCAGAGATGTATTAGAAAACCTTCATCTTCCTTTTCACAAGCCACTGTTTGATCCTCTGTTTTAGGGCCCGTATAGTTAAGACAGAGCACAAAGACAGGGTAGAACTGGAATGCCCTAGGGACAATTTAGTATGAGTTGGAATAGCTCAGTCAACACAAGCAAAATACTTTTTAATTCTCAAAGTTGTTGACTTTTCATGGTATCTTCCAGAAGGTGAGCAATCTGGTTTCTCACATAACTGTCCAGAACAGTCTTGCCAGTTTTTGTGAGCATTTCCTGCTCACAGAGCCGATCGACTGCAAGCCTTCCTATCTGCTTCTTACAATTAATGTTCATACAAGAAATGAAGATAAATTGAAGGTCAGCATTATGTAAATCAAGCACGTACAATGTGGCTGCCCACAGGATGCTAAAGGAGTCACAGAATTTCCAGCAAAACTTTCAGTTTTGCAGAACCTGCTAGATTTGCATTGCAGTTGGCAGTCTAGAGAAATGGTGCATTACTATTACACTTTTATTCCACCAAGTCCACACCTTCTTAGATTATGATTCCCTTCATTACTTAGCTTGCGCAATGCAGAGATCCTTGCTTTGCAAAACAGAGCAAGAACCCAGCACATCTTAATATTCTTGTAACATGAACCAATAAAGAATAGGTTCTAGTGGGTTTCCTCCATCACTAATACAGTTGATAAATATGACCAACACTGCCAGGACTTCCACATCAGAATAAACCCTCAACAATCTGATATGAATGTCTGGAAATCAAGACACACAAAAAATATATAGTGTTGTACAAATAAATGTTGTAACCTGACAGGAACCTCACCACAACAGAAAATTATTCATTACTAAATATTTGACAATTCTACACTTTTTAAATGGGTGGCTAGTGCTCAAATCTATTATTACAGAGTATTTTCATAGGACTGAAGCATTTACACCGTTTCAAAAATTCTGTGGGCACGTCCAACTTCTTTTACAAGTACATATTCAAATGCTGACACCCTGGATGAAAAGCCTAGGTCATGTAAGAGATTCCCGGCTTCTTGCATCCAAAACGGCTGGCTTAAAGCAGGTTTATGAAAATAAAGGAGAAGCTAATACAAGGGAGAGAATTATGCAGGAAAGGTATATTGTCCCTGTCTCTTTGCAGCTGGCAATATCTCAAAAACTACACTATCCCTTGGCTTAAGCTGGATCTTTTGGAGGGTAATTTCACACACTAATTATAATAGATATTATATTTAGATATATATATTATATCTATATAAAAATATATAGATATAATATATAGATAATAAGACGGAGCACAGGTGGGGGGATACTCTCCATATTCTGCCTTATAGAGACAGTCTTAGAACTTTTTGAAACAAAACCAGACTGTTTTCTCTCAGATTACCATACTACTTATGAACAAACTTTTAACTGGAAACAAACTGAATTTTCCTTTTTAATGATTCTCCACAAACCACAGTCTGGGAACAACTGAAGTAAAGTAAACTTTGAAAAAAGGAATGAGAAGAACCTGTTGAATTTAATTTGCCTCCCTCAGTAAATTTGGCTCACAAATGCATCTGCATATATTTTCTCCTTTTTCTTTTTCTCTTCACTCCTAAAAATAAATATTTTTTGCAAATCGTAAGAAAAAATATATGTATTGCAAAGACACTTTTCAAAAATACTCCTTTCTTTCATTTAATTAAAATGAGATGAGATCACAGTGGTTCTTTTAGCTGTAAGCAGGAACCTAAAAACATTTTTGATTGATGTCTGCCAGTATATACAAAAGCACACAAAGTTTACTGTTGCATTTTCCATAGGGCTTTTTCCTTGAACACCCATAGGTGATCTTCAGTCCAGCTTTGCGACTGCTTGTATATTTTTTTAAATCCAACACATACTCAAAATACTGAAACTCAGGCTACTGTGAAATCATTATGAAACTGCAAGAAGAAAAAATACCCCTGTTACCATGTATCTCCACTTATCTGAAATAACTTTATTAAGCGAAGCTATAATATTGACATACCATGTATTTGCATTCTACTCCTACTCATTTCTCTGGATTTATACATGGTTTCTTTTATAATTGTATTCCTATCACATATCCTACATATTTCTTATCCTGTCAAGGCTGAAATATAGGACTCATAAAGAACTGAAGAGAAAAGACCAAGATGGTAGAGGCTTAATTTCTTTGGCTTATGAATCCTTTTCTTAAAAAAAAAAAAAAAAATCTCAACTTCAGAATTCTACATTCTTGATGTAAAAAAAAAATTGAAAAAAAGCAAGTGTGAATGCCAGACTTGTGTGGGATGATGGTAAATTTAGGACTGTAAATCAGGTTAAAAGGGATGACTGTTGTAACAGGGACAATTTATAGTGCAAGATAAGGAAGAAGAACTATCTATAGATAGGTGATAAGTGCCATCCATTTTGCATGCAAATTTGATCCTTAAGCAATAGGTTTGGGAGCTAACATGGTACTACAGTAGCATATTAAAGAACCTCTTCCTCCAGCTCAAATAGACATTTAAATTTAAGTTCTTAAAAAAAATTAAAAAATAAAAAATCCAAGATTTGGATGGTTGTTGTTTTGTTAGTT
Organism: Falco rusticolus; assembly: GCF_015220075.1. Taxonomy (NCBI): domain Eukaryota; kingdom Metazoa; phylum Chordata; class Aves; order Falconiformes; family Falconidae; genus Falco; species Falco rusticolus. Next base: position 9,090,564 of record NC_051191.1, on the reverse strand, counting down.
TTTTTTAATCCCGATTACTATTAGTATCATTTCCTATCCAAAAAGTATTTTCCATGTGCCCAATACTGGTCAATAACTACTTTTCTACCTCACATATGTAATTTATAATAATTTATTATCACTTTTAACAAACATTTTATTACCTAAGAAGGGAATTAACGCTTTGTTCATTGCGACAACTTTTTGGGGCAAGGAGGTGGAGGGAGAAATTACTCTGAATTCTTCTTCTTTTGAGACAGAAATAGAGAAATTCACATCCTGGAAAAAGCATGGGCTTTCCTCTTGGGAGTGGGGAGGCAACATGTGTGTGCTTCTTTGCAAAATTAACATATTAACCGCTTGTGGATGTGGGAAGAAAGCCAGAACTCTTCCTTCTGGAAATAGATTACCAGTGGTATTGAAGGTGGGTAGAAGGCAAATTTTGCTTCATGTTTGAAGGGTCCTGCTCAAAAAAAAAAAAAAAAAAAAAAAAAAAAAAAAAAAAAAGAGTCCTGTGAGGTAAGCTGCAGGTGTTAACTGGCCATGTGTCTGTGCTAGTGCAGAAGGAGAAATACAAGCCATACAGACCAATTCCCTTTTCCTGGGTAGTAAGTATCTACATCTGGGAAAGAACTGAGGCAAACCCAGCGTTTATCACCAGTGTTTTAGGTGTGTGGGCTCCTCATGGGTCTCAACCTCTAAGCTACAATTGAAGAGACTCTATAAGCCTGTTCTTTTAGCCACTTTCAGAAACGAAGAGGCAAGGTTAGAATTTCACCTTACAGTCTATTCTTTGAAGAGGCACTGACACTTTGCAACCATTTGCTCTCCTTATCCTGGAAAGATTTAGGCTCCAAGTCAGAGGCTTTTTTACCAACAGATTCCAAAACCATCTTCTGAGTAACTCCCTGGAATTCAAGCAAAGATGATGAGCTGTGCTTTTAAAGAATTTACTCAGTTCTAATAGAAACTGGCAGATCTGACCCGTTATCTGAAGTTTTCTTCTCCTGATAAAATGCAGTGACTTCTCCTAGAAATACAGTACCTTTAATGACTGATCTTTTCAGTCAGCTTTTCCAGTATTCACCACTGTCTGATACAGAGAATGTTTTCATTCTTCATACTTGTCCAGTACCTTTTTTAATATCATTTGTAAGCTACACAAACAGGTGAAGCAACACAGTAACTATTAGAGAAAAGTTTTAAATTCATACTTTTTCAAAACATAATACAACTATAAACTCTATGCCCAAAACCGAGTAAAACCTAATTGATTTTATATTCAGTAATATCAACAAAACATTTATGATGTAGCAATTACAGAAAAGTAACATGAAGAATTTTAAACTGATTTCAATTATGCTAGATTTAAAAAAAAAATCTTATCCTATTTCTGAATTATGTTGGCTTTGCCCTAACAAAAGGATTCAATTATATATGCAAAATATTGAAAATATTTTTTCCATTTTTCAACAACTCTTTTTCATTGCATCATGTCCTCCGAAACATTCAATTTCTATATTTTTAACAGCCATTTTTGGACACTAACTTGAAGGAAGACATTAATTTTCACTTTATACAGCTTGTATTTTCTTTTGTGTACAGCCACGTCCCAAATATTAGTCAAGTATCCAATTCATCATAATTGCAACACAAATTTTTAACTATTTAGACAAGAGCTTTCACAGCATGATTAAACGGCACTGCCATTATCAGGGACTACCTTACAGACTTCTGTATCAACCAAAAAATTTGTGTGTGTGAGCATTTCTCTAGCAGACCAAAACACTAGTTTGATTGAGAATACTGAATGGAATATAGATTCTAGAACTCTGCAAGCATAAATCTGTAATACTGTGTCAAGTTTTGGGCCCCTCAGACCAAGGAAGGCGTTGATAAACTGAAGCAAGTTCAATGGAGGTCCACCAAGAAGCTCAGGGAGCAGAGGCACCTGACTCGTGAAGAGAGGCTGAGGGAACTGGGCTTGTGTAGCCTGGGGAAAAGAAAGCTTCAGAAAAAAATGTGAACATCTGGCTGCTAGAGGTTATGCATTCTCCATCCTTGAAGGTTTTCAAGACCTGAATGGTTAAGGCCTTGGGCAATTCAGTCTGACCTTATGGCTGACTGTGCTTTGAGTAGGAGGTGGATTTCTGACATCCCTTCAAACCAGTATTATTCTGTCATTCTGCACGTTCCTCCCTATGACAAGACAACCTGAATAGTGGAAGAGGCTGTGGAAATACTGGGGCCAGTTCTGTTCGGTATCTTTATCCATGGTCTGGACAAGGGGATCGAATGCACACTCAGTGAATTTATGGATGACACCAAGTTGGGGAGCGGGACACAAGTATCAATCTGCTGGAGGGCAGGAAAGCTCTGCAGAGAGATCTGGACAGGCTGGACTGATGGATTGAGGCCAATTGTATGAGGTTCAACAAGGCTCAGTGCCGGGTCCTGCACTTGGGTCACACCAACCCCACGCAGCGCTACAGGCTTGGGGCAGAGTGGCTGGAAAGTGCCTGGAGGAAAAGGACCTGGGGGTGCTGGTTGACAGCCGGCCGAACATGAGCCAGCAGGGTGCCCAGGTGGCCAAGAACAATAATTTTCTTCAAAAATCCTTTCACCACTCTGGAAGAAGACCAATCTTAGTAGCCATTCCTATCTTAAGGCTCAGATCCTGGAAAGCACAACAGTCAACCAGAACGCTTGTGCTGCAGTTCTACAATTAGTTCAGTACTGAATTAAAATACAGAATCTGAATTTAGTGGTAAAATCAGTGGAAAGACTCCACTGATGTTAGAATGTACTGCTCAGTCAAGTACTGGTCCTGTAGTTTGTGTTCTGTTGAGGGAATCAATCCAGTTTTCAGGTCTTTGCTGCAAAATATGTGCTTATTTCTGTTTGTAAATGCTACTGCTTTTTCCTAGACAGTTTTGTCAGAGAAAAAGGCTTTGTCCTGGGTCAAAATCCCATCTAGAATAGCGTTATCAAGCAGAACTTTGCAATGTTCTGTAGGACATCATTGAATGTACACCATATCATGTCTTTCTCTGTAACTATAATAAAACATAAACATAACTAAAGTTCACAGAGAGAATTGACCCCTACTTTAAAGCACCTCGAAAAATGAACATGCTCCAAACAGCCTGGATAGTGTATCTCAAATTATAAGCTTCATTCACAGTAATCTCAAGATCTTGGATACAATAATTAGATGGTGGCCATTCCCTTATGACCATCAAGATGAACGATAAAAAGTTAAGGTATTTTGCACAAATGTTTGCAAGGCAAATCAGCTATATTTGGAAGGGCGTATAAATTCTGTTGTTCCATTGCAAATTATGGTTCAAGAGGTTTTCAGCCTTATATGCTAAGACGAGAAAAATAAATTTAATACAATGTTTATAGTATTATTTTTCTGGTTAAAAGGTCACAAAGAATTAGCTAAATTCCCCCAACAGAAATATTACACTACAGATAGAATCTTACATGCAACACAGGCATACACAAAAAATTAGTCATTGCTTTAAAAAATATAGAATTTACAAAGTTCATTAACAATCTACTTTTTAAATAATGAGGTTACAAAGCATGAAATGCATTTACATTGACTGGTCAAGATCAAATTTTTTTATCCTCAGAAGTTTATTTTGATCTCTGTAATACAATTAAGGTATTGATGTAAAAGTACATTTCTTTAAGACCAGGAAATTGTATTGTATTAATCAATAATTCAATTAACTTCTCTAACTTCAGTTAACCTCACCTAAGAATTATGGTTTTGTACCAGTAGGAATAGATGTAGTCATAAAAAAATCATTTGCATTAGCCAGTTTGTCACTTCTATACAAAAATGATGCCATCGCTGGAATCTGAGCAAAGTAGTTTTTTGCCTGGATATGCTTATGTTTTATTCTGTGAATAAATGCTGCTTCATAAGCCTGAAAAGAAAAAAAAAATCCAAATCCCATTAAAGACAATTAAAATATCTAGCAATTTACATGTTGCTTCATATTTTACACAGTATAAATAGTGACCATTTAAAAAAACTAAGCCAGATAATTTATTTGCATATGATACATAATGAAATACTTTGTAGTTCTATACTGCTACCTTATGGCTCAATAGTGAAAATTCCTAAACATTTATGGTGAAATATTAGTCACTTTTTAAAAACAGAAAAACTTCTGGCATTTTTTTATACATTCAAGATAAAACTTATTTCTTTCCAGGTAATAACATTTGCACTTACCTTTGAAAATCAAAAAAGCCAATGCTTAAATGTCAACATTTGCAAGGTGATGACTACAGGAAATTTTCTTCATAAGAATCGGTGACTATTTACAAATAATCACGGCAGCAAGCATTTTGCAGCATTTCAGTCAGGTTTTGCATTCAGTGGTGACATTTTCCTAAATTTCTAGTGATTTGTAACAGTTCAGATAATAAGTAACCAGAATATTTAGCTGAAAAAACCCTTTGCTATTGCTATAGTCATCATTATGAATAACTGCTTAAAGAAAGCGCTTGATGGGCTTTTTTTTGTTGTTGTTTCAGTGAATGAGAAACAATAATCCAACTTACGATATTCTAACTTTGCCTCATTTTCCTTATTTCACACTCTTTGTTTTTCAAAACAAAGCTTTGGCCATTACCAGTGAAGAAAGGTGACTCCTCGCTATAGCTGATCCACTTTTATTTTTGTAGCAAGAGCTAAATGAACATATTCTATGATCTTTAGGTAGGCTTGCATACCTTACTTGGTGCTAATATGGCCTAACTCCGACCTCCACTGAAGCTCTGGACTTAATCAAGTTAATGGCATCTCTTCAACTATGACATCTAGACTTACGAAGTCAAACCAGAGAAGTGCATAATCAGAATCTTTGCCTGCCATAATGCTAGCAGCATTTTTGGATGCAGAGAAGCATTGCTAGATTCAGGCTACTTGAACAATCTTGTTGACTGAAAGTGAGACAGAGAAGTCAATAAAGGAATTTCCAGCTTGAAACTGATTTTACCTTTTAAAGCTAATGCTCATATAAACATGTGTCTGCTTGAAGACACAAGTTGGGCGCGCACACACAAAAAAATCTAACGGATGGCAGAATTCTCTTTACTTTTAGAATTTCGTGACTGATATACTTCGTTCCCAAAGCAAACCTTTCACCAAGACAGCTACTCATTTGCTCTGTCAATTTAGTTATCACCTACTCTTAAGACTTCCAAAAACAAGGGCAATGTGCAACAGCTGAAGTTGCATTTGTGATGCACACATACTGTGTTAGAAATTTAATTAATACACTGAACAAAAGGACACTATACAACGACCTCAGATCACTACTTGCATAAATCAATAACCTAGAGGTGAAAAGCTTAATAATCCATTACTAACTGCAGGACAAACAAAGCTCACAGGATTCTTCCATGCCTTAGAAAACTATTTTACTATATGATGTCTAGTGAAGTGAAATATTTATCAGACTGCCATGTTTAGATACAGGATTTGGGGAGAGTGGTGTAAGAATACACAGTTTCAATGACGACCTCGACAAATTCTTAAGTTTTGTAACTCAGAACAGCAATTATGTTGTTATTGCTTAATTACAAACTATAAGATTACATTGTCAGGGGTACTTAGATGACATCTGTGTAAGAAAGTAAACTGAGATGAATTTGATGATGACAAATGGTGAAGTTCTAGGTAAAGCCATTCTGTTGTTTCCTGAGAAATGTATAGGGTCGGAAACAAATGAGGTCAGAATGTGCAAAAGTACAATTGTCATGGTATTCATCGCTAGTCTTCAGTAGGTTTTCCATCCAGGTCAGCTCTTGTCTGATCTCAGCAGAGGAAAGAGGACAGGCATGGCACTGTCCTCAGCAGGCAGCATAGATGAGGCCACTTAGCTTCTTGCATTTCAGGAGGGAGAATCAGGGCAGGACAGAGTTCAGGTACATGGATGCCAGCTGCCCTCTGGACTAGTGCCCGTTTTATTTAGTAGTAAAGATGCAATCATTTAAATAGTCACAATAGGCCAATTCAACATGGATGAATGTAAGGACCAAATTTCACCAAGCATCATTAGTCACAGGATTCTATTAAAACATAACATAAACATTGTAATAAATTATGCCCACCAAATTTTACCTTCTGAAGGTTACACAGCTTAAGATGTGCATCTGCCTCATCTTTAGTGAGAAGAATCGTGTTCCATGGAGACCACTCATGCTGCTTATCCCATCTGATCATAACCAAGTCACAGAGGTCACTGCGGGCACTGAGAGCTGACTGATAACCCCATATGTTCTCAATCATGTACTTCAGATCTTGATGCTGAGATGGAAAATGGGGTTAAGAAGGAAGAAACATGTTTAATTCTACAACAAAAGCACTGTAGCCATATAAGAATCCAAATAAAGCTTTGAGTAAATATTTTTTCTATGCATGTCAACGCATCACTTGGTTAAAGAACGTCTAGACATACACATTCTCTTTTTGTGTGGTGTGGCAATTAACCGCATTTTTCTTGTATCATCTCTAAAATATTACATCCTTACTTTGATTGTCTCTGCCAATGGCAATTTGCATCTTCCATTGACAGCCTGATTGCTTAACTGCTCTAACAAAGCTTCTTAAATTTAATGCTTTTCCTCATATAGTACGCCTAAGCCTGTTCAGACATTTTTTGTTAATAACAAAAATCCATCTCTATCATTACTGAGATGACTTTCCCATTTCATTCTTGGATTCAGAATTAATGTTATTCAATAAATGAGTTGTTTACACTACTAAACTGCTTACAGTTTACATATAATCAGAATAATCTGGTCTGGAAAACGTGGGAAATTAGGACAAGAAAAACTCCTGCCTGTGAGAGACCCCAAATCACTGCCTGCTTTGCTTTCTTTGCCTCACTGTGCTGTTGACATGTGGACTTTCAAATTTTAGAAATTTCAAATAACTACTGTATCTTCTAATAAGCCAGAAATTTGCAAGCAGACATCTTAGCAAGTACTACTATTTTTGTGCTAAGCTACACATCTCAGAAGTTACCAAAACTTGCAAAAATCCATACTAAGGCATATAAGAGTTTATGTAAAAGAGATCCATAAGCTGACTCTTCCTTTTTCCTGGATAACAATTATAATTTTTTTGCCTGAAAAGTAGGCAAAAGCTTGTTCCAGGTTATACTTCTCAGGTCATGGGGAAGACTGTGATTTAAGAAACTTCTCCCAGACTTTCCAAAGGTAGGCATGCACTTTGCTGTGAAATTGTACAGTTAATTAATTTTAAATTATGCTCCCTCCCACCCCCCCATTTGCTCTGTGTTCACAAGGAACAGAAACAGCCTTCAAGTATTGTCATCTGGCAGGCTAGGAGCAAGTATCATTAGATGCTCAGCAGGTGAGACTGAGAAACAAGGGCAGGCGGCAAACCAACAGAGGAGTTAAGTGCATTTGTAACTTAAAATGAAAACAGCATTGCATTAGGATGTTGTTCATCAAGAAAAATCAAAGCCATAGCATGTACCATCGATTCTAAGGAGCATGGCACAGTTAAACCCCCCTGAAAGAATGAAAGGCAGCCTCAGGACTCAACATATTTGCTGAACTAGTTCATTTTTAGATGAAAAAGGTTTTTAGCTGCAATAAGAGGAACTTACTGGAGCTACCATAACTCTCAGCAACTGCTTTTTGCCTTTTAAACCTTAGCAGCACTCACATAGGTGGTCAACCCAAACACAGTTAGAATCGGTATGCAAGAGATCTAAAGAACAACCTTTTAATCTTATCACAAAAGTCTTGCATCTATCCACAGACAGTACAAACAGAGCCAGTAATGGAACTGCACTGGGCAATCAATGAAGCTGTCACAGCTGCTGCAAAAGACTTAGTTGTGCCCAGGTTATTTCTAGATGCCTCAGAGCTGTATTCTGGATATAAAGCACAGAAAGGGACAGACAGTTGTTGCGAGGGGAAGGGGAAAAAAGCAAGTTGCTCAGAAAAAAATTAGTAAGTTAAGGAAGTGTTAGGAAAAAAGCCAAGGAAGTTAGTCATTTAAAATATAAATCTCTGTTGTTTAGATATTTACAACTCTAAAGAAAAGAAGTTAATTTGGATGAAAATGACACAGTGTCTAGAGATGTTGCAGTGGTACAACCACAAACAGAACTGCAGATGAGGGCTTTTGATGTAATCAGCTAAGAAGCAGTCATGTTTCAGTGCACCAAAGGCCACCAGCTATCACAAATTATGTAATGGGACTGAGGTCCATATTAAGATAAACAAAGTTAGACACAGACAAAAAACTTTTCAGCTTAAGTGAAAACCAGTATGGATGAACATCATCTACAAAATCTAGGTTCTTTGATAGTATGTCTTAACGCAAGCATGGTAATTAACAAATTCCAGTCTTCCTTTTAGCAGGTCCCATTGGCAAAGTGCTAAAACACAGAGTGGCTAAAAATGGTTTAAAAACTATTCTATGAGTGTTGATGCTTTAGAGATTTTTGTTACTAAATCTCAGAAAGTTCAAATAAATTTCTGCTGTTCAATATTTTCAATGAATAACACTTTGCAATTACCTCATATTTAAAACTTTCCCAGTGGATACTGGATGTCAAATTCTTTTGTTGACAAAATAAGCAATAACAACCAAAAGAGAGAATTTGCTGAACACAGAGGCAAGAAGTTGTTTTAACTAAGTTTTCCAGTGATGAATATTAAGAAACATTAGCTACTTAGTAATATTGTGGAAGATTACAGCTGATCATTGATAATGGTAAAAAATTTAGAAAATTAAAATATGTAATGAATCCCTCTCCTAAGAAATACAAAACATCAAACTTCCAACTATACAGATATTCTACTGACATAGAACAGGAATGTCAAAACCTCAGTTGCTTTAATTTTTTTCCCTTCTGAGAACACAAAACAGTTTAGTTGTACTGCTAAAACAGTCCAAATAATGGGACTCAAAATGCTTTATGTGTTGAACCATATTATAGTTACAAAACCATTATTGTTTCTTTACAGATGATTCTAGTATCTTTAAGCAACAGGACTGCCATAGCAGAACCAGAAGGAAAATTTGTATCATCTGATTCTTTGATCTGTCAGCTAGACTTCTACCTTCTTTTAATGTACAGCTTGTAACCACTTCTGAGTACAGCTATACTTCAAGGCTTCAGTGCTGCTTCTTTATGGTATTGAATGTCCCATATCACAGGAAGAAGTATTTGTAGCTTTTAGCCTATTTCTCAACCTGTCATCAACATAGACAAATTCAAGGAAAAACTATAGTCAAAGGCATTGTTTTCCATTATTAGAAATGCTCTTTCAGACAGTACCTGAACTAAGAAAACAATTTTAGCATCATCCTGATAATCAGCTTCAGACTTCCTGAGATTTTCTAGTATAACTTTGTACTTCAAAACCGCTTCTCGTCGCCGAGTCTCATTATCAAGCTTGCAACATAAGCGACATCTGCCAGTGGTGTGGGAATTAGCAGGAACAGGAAACTCAGTAGTTGGCAAGTAATTTTCACAACGACGACAGAATGTAACATTTTTATAAAGCTTTAAGGGATCAGGTGGAACCTAAAAGATTTTTTTTAAAAAAAGTTAATCTACCACAAAGTATCTTTGTATTACTTGTGTGTCACCCAAAGTCTGTGAGAATACCTTTTACATATATTCATGCAAATATTCCAATATGTAAAAGCTAGTAATATTTATTTTTAAATACCCAATTAGCATTGTTTTTCTAAAAACAAAAGACCAAAAGTCATTGTATTTTCTTACTGTACTTGTTAAAAACAGTTCTATAAATCAGAAAATTAATTTTTAAGCTATATGAAGATCCAAGACACCATGCTCCAGTGCTCTTGCAGGTGCTTTTACGCATGCAGATGGTTAGCCATTCTGGAAAGATGACAACACTGAGAAAACAGAAACTAATTCTTCTGCATTTAATTTTTCATATGGAAATCCTCCAGCAATTCCACAGCAAAACGTAAAATAAAAAAGCTTTCATTGTTTTCCATTCCTTTTCTCCACCATCCTTAGTTTGATGGCCACTACATCAGCCTGCAAAATAGGAATAATACCTTAAGTACCCTAGCAACTTCAGGGTTAAACTTTGGAGTTTTAATATACTGAAGAAATAATGTACAAATTCTTTTCCTCAGTCCTTCTAAGTTGCATTCTTTCACCTCTCGCAGCATAAGATCAACTTCCCTGTCAATTAATTCCACTATTTCCTGTGTTAATTTACATTCATGTTCCTGAAAGAAAACACAAAGGCAAACAAACTCAACAATAAGGAAGCAAACAAACAAAATAATTCTAATGCAGATATGAAAGTGAACTGTGGATACTATGCCAATCATCATTCATACCTCTGTATGTTCACATGAGCTCATGTTCATAGAAGAATCCCTTAGTGTCTTAGGAAAACAATCTCTAAGAAAACTAATGTAAAGAACTACAAAACCGAGAATGCTTACAGATTCTGCTTTGAGGGGCCTTTATATATACCAAAGCTGTGAGGAAATGTAATCCTGGAGGCATTAAAAAATGCTAAGCGCAGGCTTAAGCAAAATTTTCAGTCTCCAAAAGGCCCAAGAAATATCTCCCTAAGAAGCTTCCTTTGGGTATGTGATAGGAGGTTTAATGTATTTACACAGTAAAGGGTTAAAAAACCCCAACAAAACAAAACACAACAAACAAAAAATCTCACCACACAAAAGGCATGGGGGACTTGAGATTGCTTGGAAATTAGTCATTTCGATATTTCAAAAGCTTAGCACGAGATTCTCCAGAGACAGATAAGAAGTGAACGAGTTCAATGTTTTCTCACCTAAAATAGAGTGTTAATTTACAGAAATCCTAGGTTTTGTTCACTACACCAATATTAACTTGTATTAAGACAGGCAGGAGATCATAAACCAGCAGTGCTCCCGATGCTATACTGGCTTTAGATCACATTCTGGTACGACCCAACAGCAAGATGTTCATTTTCATAAGACCAGGAAGCAGCATTCTGTTCTGGTTTGACAACAACAACATCATCTTGAAAGCACCTTGAAACTCACATTATTCTTTTTGTATGTCAGTAAATAAATAAAACCAATATGAAAGACTAAAGGAAATATAACCAGCTCCTAATTCACTGGGAACACTGGCAGCAGCAGAGGGGGTGGGGAGCGAGAGGCAAAGATAAAAAAAACCCCACAGTATTTGCCACTCATAAAACTCGTAACCCAAACAGACAGAGAGATAAGGTTCTAAACAGACATGTCAAAGAACTGAGGAAAAACTAGTAATAGTCACTTACATCTCTGCCATGGTTTTCATCAAGTTGTTATAAACATTAAGCTAAACTTTGTATTAAACGTGTATTATGTACTAATATACAAATATATATATATATCTCTGAAACCGTGGGGTTAAAATCCTAACACAACTTGAAAAATATGCACATCACAAAGTGAAATAAGAATTTAAGAGTATATTGAGAATGTAAATTACACTCTCATACCAGGTGGTACACTAGGTTTTCTCTTGCTGCCAGCTGATCATCCTGGCACCTGTCTGCCAAGAGAATCATTGCTTATGTGTCAACATAATTAAGTGACTGTATCTTTGGGAAGTACAGCTTCAAGCTAAACATAAATACAAAAATAAAACGTACCTTCACTGTACGTCTGAGTGTTAACAGCACATCTACTCTCTCATCTTTTGGGATGTCATTCATCCTAATGCTGCAGTAGATTTCCAATAGTTCTCTGGCACGGAGTGTGTCCTGTGTATCCATTTCAGTGGTTTTTCCATCATATGCTTTCCATCTCTTAGGTTGTGCACACTTCAGAAAAAAAAATTGTATAACTCAGCTATTATAACCTGATCACCAGCTGAACAAGAGCATTATGTTACATCCAAGTTTCACCAGAGCAAATAGGGACTTAACATTACGCTTGACTAATAAAAAGGGCTGATTGTATTGTCAGTATTTAGGCAGTACCTCTTCCGCCACAGCAAGTATTCAATTGCACGTTTTGTTTAAAGTTGCAGGTCATGAAAATCTTGACTTACAGTATATTGAAAGTAAATAATATTCTCCTACAGCGACATCCTCTACTCCTTTAAAGCAAATTTACTGACAGTAGTGTTAGAACACATTTGCTCTGTATTTCATCTTACAGTCATAAATCCCTCGAAACTATCAGTAAAAATCAATGGGACTGTTGACTGTAAAGATTGCAAATTTAAGCCCTCAGATTCTACTGCAGTACAAAATGTCTCCAGGGAATCGCTCTATTTATGCTAGCTATACAGATGGACAGGAGGCATAGGCTTTGTTAAAGCTGACTAAGGCAAAGTATGAGTTTCCAGCTTATTGGGTACTTTACCTAGCTGCTGCTTTGCTAACTTAACCACATACCATATGCCTACTACTTCAATTGTCTCTCTGAGCATCTTTAACTTCTATAAACAGTGAGAAGTTACACGCTGTCGGCTGTCCCATTTGGTTTGAAAAGTCCAGCCGTTCTCCTCTTTCGTGAGGATGGGGTTTGGTTGCAGACTACACTGTCACATAGGGAGGGAGGTATCCAAATCCAATAGAAATGTGGTATTCAAAACCCCATCATTACCTAATTCCACTCCCTTTCCTTAATTTGGACAGCTGTTTGGAACATCATTCTGAGAATTAATTATTCTCTTTCACTGTATTTGGAACCTGAGTGTTCATAAACACTTGTGAGCTTCACTTTGCAGTCTCAGTGCGAGTTAACTTCTGCAACGTTTCATGTAGCATTCACACATGTAGTAGTTTTCTGGATATAACCCCAGCATTGACATAATCATTATTTTGACCAAATATACAGGTTTGCCATGGTGATAAGTCATAAAAATACCAAGAGTATTAGATAGAACAGATATGATTAGTCACCGCCACAATCAAAATAGAGATTTCCTCAATTTTAAAATAAATAAATTCTAAAGTTAGGTAAGCAAAAGAAAGACAAAATAATTGAAAAAAGGATTTAACACTGAATAACTGACATTTACTTATATTATCAGTGGGGGTAGAACTCTAATTAAAGGAGATATTGTTAATCAGAAGTCACAATTTAGAGCTAAAACTGGTTAAGAAATGCAACAGCAAAACCAGACATCAGTAAAAAATAAAACTCTTAATTCCTTAGTGAAATCTTTGAACTTCTGCAAAACTAGAAAGAGGCAATTTTCTCTGTCCTAAAAAGAGAGCATTCTACTGTAGCTTCATGACTTCGTTTTACTCTTTGTACAGTACTAGAAATTCTAAAAAAACCCAACCCAACAAAACAAAACAAAACAACCCAAGCAAACTAACACCCCCATTCTCCTTACCCTGGGGGGGAAAAAAACAAAAAAAAGAAAAAGAAAAGAAAAAAAAAGTAAAAAAAAAACCCACACAAAACCCCCCCACCAACTTAGAAACTATCATGCTGTAATTCCTTTGTATGGCAGACTGGCAAAAATCACTGGTTTCCACAAAGTATTTAATTCAGTACCTACATTTGATCCTCTTCAGCCAAATATAAGAAGACAGAAAGGTCATTTGCTTATGCTAGGGAGAGTTAATGGGCAGAGTTTAACCTTGGAAATGGTTATTAAAACTAGGTTCTTCTGATAAAATTGCAACAACCCATATATGAGCTAGCATATATTAGCTGCAAATGACCCTTAACACAGACCAACTATATCATGATAATGTCTAAATTATCAAAACTTCTGTAACTTCTTACTATCTCATCATAACTGGTTATTATATAAAATATGATAATTTAAGAGAAAAAAAATAACGCAGCTTTTTACTGGGGAAAAAAAGAAATACAGTACAGAGGTCTCATCAATATGAAGATTTCCAATATTTCAGAAAGAGTTACAAGCTCTCTGATTTCAGGACTGTTTTCATGTATTCAAGATTGCTGTAAGAAAACTAAAACTTTCAGATTTTTTGCCAGCTTTTTCTTGTCTTTTAGACTGCTGGCAGTGCTGCAGAATTTTGAATAAACCTGTTATCTCTATTACTTCAGAGAACAAGACTACTTTAACTGCACTCTGCTTGCCAATGCATGAAAACAGAAAAAAGCGCCTGAGGAGAGAAACATATCACCACAGATACAGAGAGAAAAAGGTAAGTAAAAAAAAAAAAAAAATCAATAAGATGTATGCAGAAATAGCACAAAGCATAAAAGGTATGAACTGAGCGATAGTTAAAAATTACATAAGTTACTTTAAAAATATATGATTGCTGTATAAAAGCTTAATCAGGTACTTCCTCTTCAAAATACAAATGCTGAAGAAGAATTAGCTCAGCATAAAAAAGAATCCCCTAGAATGTAGTGCACACACAACCAGTAGCAACCATTGTAAAAGTGCACATGCATGACAAAGTACATGCTTAAAGTAGCAAAGAAAGGAACAAAGGTTTCCATGGAGAAACAAGTTTCATATCTCATTGGCTATTACAGCAAAGTGAAATGCTTGCAGTCATCAGATATGAAAGGTGTTACCTGAATATTAACTGGCAAATTTCCAGATTAACACCATCAGCTCAAAGTTTAAGAAGTAACTGAATAATGTATAATCTAGCATTCCAACAATAAATCTCATACTAACACAGTGTTTAAATTGCACTGTTACAGTCATAACACCCATCAATTTAATTTTGAGATTTCCAAAAGTATTTTTATTTCTTTTATTTTTTAAGAAATGCAGAAATTGTTACTTTCTTTACCTCTGAGTTAGGCTGTTATCTACGGCAAAATTTTAGAACACTCAAAACCCTATAGCTGACATGATAAAAACCCATGAAAATAAAAAGTTGCTGTAGTTCAGAAACTCACTAGATTTCCATATTAAAAAGAAACCAGTCTCTTTAATGAAAAAATAATTTAAAGATTTAAAATCTGAATAAATAAATTAGTAGTAAATGCTTCAGAAACACATCCACTGTTTGAAAAGAGAAAATATCTCGTCTCTTGTGTCTCCTGAATCTCCAAACATCAATTGTCACTAAGAATTCTGGTACTGAAGAACATTTTGCTTCTGATTCCTAGATGTAAGAAAACTGTACAACTTGTGACAATATATACAGGAAATAATCTATATAGGGTAGCACATTGGAAAGCAGTCCTTAAAGGGAAAAGAGAGACTCAGTTAAAAGAGAAATATATTTGCTTTGACTGCTCCAGGCTTCTTTTTCTGAGAAGATAACAGAAAAGATTGTAAATAGTAGAAGCAAATGTTTAACATAGAAATGATTCAAGGTTTTGATACCATTCCTATTTATATTTAGTTTTGGCCTTTTTTGCACTCTTGAAAGCAGCAACAGAGACCACAATCATATCACAGCAATAAACTTGGTAACAATTCCACCAACATTTCAGATAAGTAATTTGTTCATAATCCAGAAAGGTGATAGATTTTATGAAATCACTTTTTATGGTCCAGTTCCTGTACCTCAATAATAAAAAAGAATGAAAAAAAGTTTCTTTTGGACAGAACTGCCATTTTTACTTTTGAGCATGAAATAGTCAAAATAAAATAAAAAAACCCCAAACAATTAGATAGGAAAAAAAGCCTTATTTCTGTTGCAGTATTTATTTTCATAATTTTGTCACATACTACAAAAACCAGCCAGAAAATAAACTACTTTTTTTTTTTTTTTTTTTTTTTCTGAATGGATGGACTGATGTCTACCTAAAAAGGCTTTTTTAAAAATTTTACATTAAGGTGACATTTAATCTAATGTCATTCTAAATGACCTTTGTATATGAATGAATTCTCATCTTTGTTTTATAGACGAAAGCCCGAAGAACACTTGCATTAAATTTCATCCCCAAGACTATACAAGAATAAAATCTCAAGTGAAAAGTCTAATGCAACTGAAACTAGTGAATCAACAATTGAGTTCAATACAAGATTTAGTCAAATCTCTTCTGGGTTTCTATCCTGAACGTGAAAGCAAAATAAATGCTTTCTTTAAAGACAGACACATGATGACGAGAGGCCTGTGCTCGATGGGGAAATAAGTGACAAATCTAGTTCCTGAAGGATAACATTTCTGAGGAACTAAGGAAGGTGGAAAAAAATGAAACAATTAATCCATTCTGCAGGGTTAAAGTTTAATTTTACAAATACATGCTTAAATGTTTGCATTTAAGTTTAAATACAACAGTAAACTTTTCACTATAGAAAAACAATGAACAGACCATACCAGAGGGAAGATCACTTAGTCATTAGTTTTGATTAATGAAACTATTTTTGAAAGAGAAGCTAATAGGCAGATTTTTAAAGTTTCAAAAACAGATGCGAAAAGAGCATCATTTCACGCATGACTGCCTACACCACTGTAATGCACACAATATAAAATATAGAATGGTATGCAATATCATGATGCTTTATAACCTCAAATTAACCATTCTGAATTGTTAGAATCTGAGCCTTTAATGCTGTTCACAGTGCCATCAGAATCTTCTTTACAAAGAATCATTACATAATACAAAATTTATTCACTCAGTGCTATTATTTTATATTATATATACACACGTGAGTTTCACCATAGACACAGGTAGTTAACAGTCTTAATGATGCACTGTTAGTCCTTAAATCGGTCACAGAGCTAAGATATTTTTAGCTTGGAAAAAGAAATTTACCGAGGTGTTTTAACATGAACAACTAGATAATTTGGATATTTGTAACATTAGCATTCACATGATTAACTGTTAAAACTACAAAGGTTACTTTTGGCAGGTAGTTGGCAAATGTCTTTTCTGTTCCTGTACTTTGTTATTCTATATGTTCAGCCTAAAATTATATCACTGACCTTATCCAGGAACTGTAGTATTGCTTTTTGTTGATTCTCCTTATCTGCATTTAGTTTGTGTCTCCCAACGGAAGCAATCATCTGTGCCTCTTGTTCCAGAAGTCCACAAAGAGCTGCTTTTCTTTCAGCTCCAGTAAGAGTTCTGTTAATCCGTTCGGTCTCCTCCTGCCTCCATACTACAGACACAAATATTTGGGGTAATTTTTACAAGATATTTTCCAGTGAAACTTCTGCTTTCATATTTAAAAAATAATCTAATTAATTTTCAATATTCATTAAAAGCCAGTTTCTGTGTTAGGGAATTTATTGTTACACATATTTTCAATACACACAAGATAGCCCAGAATTTAACGTAAATTACACAGATGTTCTGTGAGAGTATGTGTGTGTACATCAATTCCAACCTGCCAATTTGCACTCCAAACTCAAAGATGGGTTAGGATAAAAAGGATCTCTATGCGAGAAAAAAAATTTTGCTCCTGTGGAAATGTGTGATGATATTTCTTCATGATTTTGCATCTGAACTAACCATTTGAGACTCAAACAGCTCCAAAAGGTATGAGCAATACGAACTTTTTAAGTAATTGCTCATCAAAGTCACAAGAAAAGACACCATGGAGATTTTCTCAACAGATTAAGAACAGCATCTTACTGTGGTACCACTGGTACTCAGTACTGAGATTACTGCTTCTCCCTGCATAAGTGAGTAAAATCTAAAGAAACTTGAAACCCTCCAAAACTGCGATAAAACTTGACTGAGTCACATTTAGCACTCTGGGTTTTACACTGAGTATTTCAGTGGTTATCACCTTTTGCTATCTAAGGTAGATGGATGCACATTAATAATTAGACAGTCATTGTTCTACTCTCCCCTTTCCTCCTCCTCAACAGAACCCTTCAAGTGGAAGGAAGCAGCACGTGAACCACAGGGTGGTAATGGCTGCAGCATGTGAATCAGTACACGCTGTATAAGAATCTGACTCTTACAGTCAAACCACAGTACTTGTTGCACTTATAAATTCGACTACCTAATGACAGAAACATGCAGATGTATCCACATGTGTCTATCATAGTTTAGTTTGTAGTACCAATTTCTTGACTGTAACTGCTGACACACAGACTACATGCCTTTACAGAAACCTGTTAGTAAAATCAAATTGTGTTTACTGAATAATGTTTTCCTTTGCATACACTGTAACAATTCTTGGCTTCTCTGAAGAGTGTATTCCATTTCAAATACCTTAGGAGTTTTGCAAGGAGTTTTATAAGACCCACAATTTCAAAATTCCTGAATAACATCTCAAAATGTTGTTATTGTTCCAGAAGTTATACAAAAGCTAAACCCAGTGTTAAAGAAAACAATCCAATATGTAATGCACACTTACTGGAAAAGCCTATAACATCCTGTATCAGGCAAGATTAGAGGCAGGAGGAAGGATTATTTTCTGCCTGTGGCTTCCTTATCTACGATACCTTATGTTTTCCATTTTAATATATTTCAATTAATTTCCTTAAGGCTCTCCAAGATTTGGTATTAATATGACAGCTGACAAGTTCTGAGTTCCCACAGATACATTTCTAAATAAAGCCATTTCAGCAAACAAGAGCCCTGTATAGAATTTATTTACATGAAGCTTTATGTGCCTGAAGGGGGCAGCAACTTCCAAGGTAGAGCTAATAAATACAGTAAGTAAAATGAAGCAGCTGTCAGTTATCGTCAATACTCACCTCCTGATTCACCATATACAGGCAACCAAGTTAAAAATTCCTCTTGGATTATCTGTTCTACAGGCAGACATTTGACTCATCATCAAATTTTTATTTGTTTTTATAAAACACAGTAGCTCATACTTTTCAAATAAATAATGAATGGCTCCATATGCTGACACACTGGATATATAGATACATTTAATTTGCACCATATTGTCAAAGGGTAAATTTTTGTACCAACAGGAATTGCTTGTACTGGCTAACCCTGTAATAGTATCCCCCTGTTGTGATCACCAGCAATAACCTTCACAGATCTCTGGAGGACAATAGTCTCATTCTATTACTGTCACAATGATTTAGCTTGTGTAGACTGTTGACACTATAAGAATGTAAAAGTAGTTTCAGAAGCAGGTAGAAAAAAAAACTTCCTAGAACCACTAAGCTCTATTAAAATAAAGAGCATGACTGCAAGTCTCCATGTAGAGAAGCAACTAGTCAACACTGGTAAACAAAAACAAAAGATTGATACCAGACCATTATCTTTAACAAAATGTTAAAAAGATATTTCAAACACTGGAGTTCGTTCTGTTCCATTTATGAAGTGGCACATGCTTTCTCTGGTTGCCTAAATATTAAATTCTTGAAAATGCATAGCTGAAAGTTTTATTATTTGTGAATTCAATTACATTGTTAGGAAAAAGCGACACTGATATAATCATAGGTTTTAAATCTGAAAATACTGGGAATATCCGCAATCATTCACAACTTTAACTCAGCTTTGTTGTTTCTATTGCAAATAAGACTCTTCACACTTAAAAAAAAGCGGATCATACATTTGATAGCATATTAGCTAGGAAGTGGTTTTCTAAAGAACACATTGCAGGAAGTCAGATACCAAATAGTAGCACTTGTAATAAGTGGAGAGGAAAAAAATTATTATTTAGGTACCTTGGCGTTCGATTACCTAAAAACACCTTTAAAATGGCTTGATTCTTGTGAAATGAAAAGCTAACCACCTATGAAGAAGAAGGGGGTGCGGGGGAAACAATCCCTAACAAACCACAAATCTCACGAAGATACCATTCCCAAAATTCTAAAGTTTAAGACCAGTAATAATTTTTACATTTGTTACAAACAGTGATATTTCTAAGTCATTTATACATTCAGACAAAGTGATTTGTTCAATGTCACACAAAGTATGACAGTATTAGAAGATTAGCGTGTAACTTGGGAATTTTTGAATCATGATCCTAAACTCTATGAATAATACATGCCACCAAATTTATGCTCAGTTTACCATGGAAGAAAGAGCTGAGATGGTTAAAGGGCAGTCAGGTGGCTTTGCAATAATGCAGGTAACGCATTTAGGTCAGTTCTGCTCTAGAGAAAACAATGTCCAAACTGCTGAAGAGTTATACCATAAGCAAGCACTGTAGCCTAGATAACACGTGAGTTGTTATAAGTCACAATGCAAGCAGCTTGCTTAAAAGGACACATTTTATAAAGAACACTTGCAGTTTCATTATATGCTGGTACAAGTCCACTGTTTTCTATTGCTCTTACTTTTCCAAATGGACATACTCTAGGTTTTCATTCCACTTGCAACATTACCCTCCTGTAAGGTTTTATGTCAATTATCTGCAGTATTCACCTTACTTTTCCATGAAATTTTTGTGGTGCTTGCCTGTATTAGACATCATCCACTCCAACAGGAGTAAGTCTTTCAGGACGTCCTGTAGGACTCCTAACAGATTTTTTTTAAATTTTGGCAAGACAGTTTTGTGAAACATGGAATAAATTAGAAGAAAAAGCATCAGCAGAAGAAGACTAGGACAAAAGGAATAACCTCAGTCATATACTGTAGAATTCTGGGCAAAAATTTAATCCATTATAAAAAATGTCTATATCGAATGACAAATGATGGATCTTAATACTAATTTCTTCTTGACATTATTTTTAGTGTCTTAAATGTAGAGCAAAAAGGTTAAAGTAACTCTGATCCAAAAAAACAGTTCCCGTTCCTCTAGCTGACCTTAACATTAGAGATGAACAAAACCAGAGAATAATAGAACTGCCAAAAAGCACTGTTCTACAAGCTGATAATTTCCTAGAAAGGTGCACTGGTTTTGGCATAGTAGCTTCTATGGTGCTGTACTTTGGAGCTGATAACACAGGAATGGTTTAGTTATTGCTGAACAGTGCTTACACGGTGTCAAGGCCTTTTTTCTGCTTCTAGTAATATATGACAGTCAAATAATTCTTTAAAAATGAAAGAAATTCCACTGTAAATAAAACTAAAAAAATCAAGGAAATATCTATAGAAACACATTCAAAAACCTAACTTTTTTTAAACAAACGGTACCATTTGGCTGATTTGAGAGTATCCCTTTAAGAAAAAACTTACATTCTAAATCATGGTATAGTAGCTCAAAGTCTTCTTTTGTTTTAGGATTCAGTCTTCGCTCCTGCTCCCTTCTCAGCCTTTCTTCTTTCTTTTTTTTTTTCCGTATCTCTTCTTGTGCCTCCCATGCCAGTCTTAACCTCTTCTCTTCCCTCAGATTTTGTACTATATTTATAGCATGCCAACGACGGAAATATGTCTGTATTACTATTACCTATATGTGTAACAATAATAAGAATCATGAATTTAAAGCAAAACAGCATAGTATTTTGTTCTTAACTGGGTTTTTTTTGCTATCTACTTCACTATACTTTCTAAGATTTGTCTTGTACTCAAGATAATTTAAAAGTTACAAAAACAATCATCTACTATAAGTCTAAACACCAGTTATTTACTTACTTAGGTAACTGCAGGAGTTTAACCAGTGAGTATGGTGGAGGAACTAAGTTCAAGTAATGATGTTAAAGTATAAATTGCAATTACAAAATCCATTTTTTCTGTTTCAAATCTCCCCTTAAAAACATCTTTTGCCATGTATTGGTTTTATTCTTTTCAGCTTTGTAGGCAGAAGGCCTCATCTTACTATCAATTTACACAGTGTCTAGATTGGGAATTTAGACATATATCTGCAAAAATTATTTTAAATGTCTAGATACAAAGATAAACACATACACACAAAATCAACTGCATTTTACCTGTAAACAAATAATGAAAGTGAAGTTACCAATGCTGTTATGACAGAACTTTAAAAAGGCAATTAAAAAAATCCACCTTCCAAAGCTGTGGCTATTAAAGACTAGGTAAATGCTTACAGCATGCTAACGGAGGATAACGCATAAGCCTGAGCTTCTGCCAGCTGATTTAGCACTCGTACCACAAGCAGTTGGGCTAGGTCAATACTGATAAACATTGTTCAGCGTTGAAGGCTATCAAGCACAAACCCACACTAATACAGTTATATCATCTCTAGAGATATCTTAACCTAACATTTCGCTTCAATATGTCTTCAGCTAGTATCTTGATACAGAACTACACTGCATTGTGCAAATCCATCAATTTGTACCAACAGCAAGCCGATGTCTCTCTACTGTGAGTTATAGATTACCTACAGATACATTACAAATTTCAGTAAGTGGCACTAATGATCACAGTAAAACATAACGGTAGTCCTGAGGGAACAGTTAACTATTTGGGTTCCACTTCCACAAGATGCTTATTGCTGTCAGCTGATGCTAACTAATTAAGAAGTTCCTACAGAAAGCTTCTACCCAGAAGATTTCAAAGCTTCTTGCCAACCACATCAATACAATTGTTCTGCTTAGACGCTTGGGGAATCAACTGTTTCTCCACTTAGATTCAGGCTTTCTATTTTAAGCAATCATACTAGTAACTAGAGCATTTACAAAGCAGTGCCCTGCTTAACATGATGTTGGGCATACTTATGTTAGATGTGCAGTCACCAAATATGTAGTTTTCAAAAATCAGTTTGGAATGCCTAAATGGCATTCTTTGCACAATGAATATATAGAATCTGTCATTGGAATCAACTGCACAAAGCAACTCAGCACACCAGAAAACCCCATAGACCCACCACATGCATTTGAACAGCCAGGTTCTACCTCAATGCCAAAGAAGGTAACTTGAACACAATCTGAAACGGATCCATTTGCCAAAGGAAACCTACCAAGTCTGTCAAAACAAACAAACAAAAACAACCCCAGAAAACACAAAACCCAAAAGCCAAATGCAGATCTCATAAATCCTAACCCAATACTCCACCCATTGAAGGCCATACATTCAGCATATAGCTTAGGTCCTTCCAAAGAGATTGTGAAAATGCCATAAAGGACAAGACTGTTTTAATCCCTAATGCTCTATATGGAAGCTTAACTGTCACTGTAAGATAGAAAACAATAAATTCAGAATTCTTAATATTTAAGAAGTTGCAAGGTGGACTCAAATGTCACTAAAAACACAGAGCAAACACACACTTCCCCCATAACTAAAAGATCACAAAATGTGACGATTAAGCAGACGTTTTGCAGTTCACTTTTAAAGTCACTGTTCAAACAATTTGAATGCTCATTAAATATCCAGAAAACCTTTGTAATACTTCGCTTTACAGATAATTTCAAAAGATAAGAACTTACTGCTTCAAGTCTACGTTTATGGTATTCTTCTGCTGTAAGATACTTTCTAGGACTTATTAGTCTGTCAGTCACGTTTGACACATACAGGCCAACTTTAGTCATCTGTGTTGATGTTGTATTTTTTGTCTGTTGTGGTCTATTTTTTTCAAAAACCGTCTGGGGAAAAAATGCATTTCAGATTTTAACAAAATAAACAAGAGATTTTTTTCCTCTTTAAGTAAGTGGCAAAATTAGCTATTTGTAACAAAAATCACAAGACTCACAATATTCATCCACTAAATACTTTCTATTGCACACTTCTGATCTGCTTCCTCATTCCTATTGGAAATAATTGTGTCAACATTCTGTTCTATTTGGCAAAACTAACATTCTGAAAAGACGTTACAAAGCCATTACCTGTGTTTCCCTACAAAATAACTGAATTCCTTTGTCAGGTCGTTTTTTGGGTATTGTCTGTGATCCTGCATTGTGAAATTCCACTCCTGTTATCCTGTTCTTAAATCCACCCAGAAATGGTTTATGATAGGTAGGTCTTTCAATTTTTACAATTACATCTCGGAACGAATCAGTGTCTGTTAAAATGAAAGTTCCAAGATAGAAATATTTTTTCTGTTAGTAACAGATTGAGATTAGAGCACAATTCCATATGTAGATACACATGTAAAAACAGCATTTACCTGTTTGTACTCTGACAGTCAAGGCATCGGGCATGTGGTAATCCTGTTGAACTGCTTTCCCAGGAAAACATTCCTGATCAAGATATAACTGCTCAGACAGGATAGTTTCATCAAAGTTAGCCCTAGTCCTCCTAAGAGTTTCATTATCCTCAATCATGTTTCCTAAAAATAAAACCAAAAGGAATTCTCAATAAATTTCTCAAAACAAACTAATAAATAACTATTTCAAGTTTACCCTGAGATAATTTTATCGAAACACTGCAACACAGAATAATCATACATTTTTGAGCTGGAAAGACAGCCTACTTGAAAGCTGAAAGAGTATTATCATACTTCATATGAAGAGTTATCTAATGTTATACCGTCACCACATAAAGTCATTCATATTACAATTTTTTAAAAAATTACAGGAAGGAAATGTATTTATTTGCAAATACGTAAGTTTAAATCAAAGTTACCCATTTACACGGCAAACTTTATTGAAAAATCTTATCTAAACCTGCTCCAGTTTAGACCTGATCTAAGCATATGATGGCTGAATCACTGTTGTCTTTCACACAGTACTTGACATTGTGGTGTTTATTTAAAGACTATATTCTGAACCAGTTTATTTAACTCGAAGCTCCAGAAATTACTTCTTTTTGATTTAAAGGTAAGATGTCTGGCTTTGGCACAGTGCTCTTCCAAGGCTGCAATCGCCAGATTCTCAGACTGACAGCATCTGAATGCAGCCCAGCCAAGAGCAAAGCAGGCAGCAGGCCCATACTCCAAAGGGTCGCTCACTGCACTCACCTGCTCAACAGTGTGCTACCTTCCACTGTGAAGACCTAAGAAAACAGGGCACTGAACTGGGGAAAAAAGTAACACAGGACACCCAGAATGCAGAGGAACAAGTGCTGGAAATGATGGACTGTTTTGGGGACTTCAGGGAGAAAGGCATGGATAACGAAAAGGTCACAGGTAAGTTACAGGGAAATCTGGAGCAGGTAAAATAGTAAGGTGACTTCCATGATCTAGTCGAAACTGCAGTAGCCTAGGTACTCATTGAATTATGCACTGCTGTTTTGCAAATGTGCGTACAAAACACGTATACATACTTGCAGCACATGTTTCTGGATATGAAGATGACTATAAAATGCCAATTTAGTCTATAAATTGCTACCGCAATTTGAGATAAAGAATACATTCCTCGCCTTTTCAAGCATGTTTTATATGAGACCTTAAAAAGTCACTTCAAGGCCAGAAACCAGCAAACATGACCAGAACGAGGGTGCGGAGGGTGTAAGGAAAAAAAAAAAAATCATCTCTTTAAAGCCCTAATGCTCAACATTTTAATAACTTCTTTACCTGTTACTGCCCCACTTGCCGTATTTGCTGATAGTACTGAGTTCTGGGATGTTTGTTCTTCCCCTTCTGAATGTCTTACTTCAGGTAAAGTAGAGTAATTCTCACAGGTGACCGAAGATGTGCTCTCAGATGATGTGCTGAACGGGGCACCTGCCTCAAATACATCTTGCTTGCTATTTCCGATCACTTCTTGATTGCCTAGTCCTTCTCCAGGTTGTTCCCAGTGTGCTAAACTTGACTGCTCCTGTTCCTCCAAAACTGACTGCTCCGGAGGGGACTTCTGCTCGCAGCCCCCCTCCGACCATACAGCACCTGGGGCCCCACTCCTGGCTGCTCCTCGTTGTGAGGATGCAGACAGTTCCTCTGTTCCCGACTTTTCCCTTATAACAACGTCAAAGCACCTATCCGACGTATCTTCCATTTTCTGAAGTATCAGTCGCAGGTTTTTAACCTTTCTGCAAGAACAATTGCAGTATCTACTTAAAATTGTGTACTAGCACGTTTCTGCTACCAAACACATGGGTGACAATACCCTGAAAACCTTTCCCTGTATCTACTCCCAAACAGCCTACTTAGAGCAGCATGGGGTCTTTGCTTACACCAAACACAAAGCACTTAATGTCTTCTCAATGGTGTTTAGCCAACATGATACACTCTAGCATTGCTAGCAGGTAGTCAGCATAATTCTTTCTTTATGTATATATATAGAGAGAGAGATTTATCTCCATTTATAACAAGGATTTACAGAGCAGTATCACCCAGAGACAGCACACCTTTAAGGTTTTCCGTGCTGCCGCTGCACTGACAAGGGCTGGAAGAATCCAAATCCCATGTCCGCGACAGAACCCAAGAGCAAAGGGGAGGCAGCCCTTGGCCCAGCGCACGGGTAGGGCTCCCCGCCGCGCCCCGCACCCCGGCCCAGCCCCCGTTACTCTCCTCCCGCCGGGCCTGCGACGCGGGCGGCTCTCCCTGGCGGCCGCTTCCGGCGCGCCGCGGTAGCTATGGCAACCGGGACCGGGCGGGAGCGCCCCGAGCATGCGCACTGGGGAGGGGGGCGGGGCGGCAGGCGGTGCGCCCCTCGCAGCCCTGCGCTTGGTGCTGCTATACAGGCCCCGGGCCGAGGAAGGCCAAAAAAAACGGGGGAAAGCGAAGCGACGTGAAGGGACAAAGGCTGAGGCACCCCCGTGGGTTCCTTTTACCCCACTGCCGTTAACGGAGCACCTCAGAACGTAGCACCTGCAGCAACTTGCGCTTGCTGCCTCAGCGGGCCTCAGTAGGCCAGTAACCGTGCTACTGCGTCCCGCAGCACTGGCACGCCAGTCTGACAGTTGCCGTGTCCGCTGTTGCGATCCATAGCAAGCTGAAGATGAATTCTTACCAGCTTATAGTGCCATTCACGTAATAAAACACCATTTCTCCTTACAGTTTATACCGTAGATACTAGCAGAAATGGTGCCAATACCCAAAAATGTTTCCTGGGTGTTAACAAAAAATTGGTGTGTTTGGATGTTGGCAATGCTCGCTCACAGAACCCCTCACAGACCACTGCTCCCTGGAGCTGTGCGGCAGCACTTACCTGTGTGATGTGCTCAGCTTCCCAGTGGTGTTCTCGCCTGGAAGGTCTGTGGTTCTGGTGTGAGGACTGAGGCTGCTGGGTGGAAATTAAGACACATATACCAGAAATAAAACCACATGAAACTGAATTTCTTGGTGTTTGATGTGTGGTTTCCAAGACAACCCTTGCAAGTGTTTTCAGCATACTACAGGAAAACGAGACTACACACACCTCACACAACGATTTCAGAGGTGAAATACATGATTCTGTGTCACAGCTCTGGGAGTATCTTGAAAAATTGTTGTATTTCAGCAGGCACTGAAATTATATCCATTCTCAGTAATTCTATGTCATGATCACTGTCACCATGTTTCACAGACATTGTCAGACATCTGAACATTGGCCAGCTTCCCATCAAAAGGACAGACATTTCCCATTACTAATGGTAATGCACTTTTTTCTAAAACCTGGATTTAAATTCAACTCAGGGTAGAATAGGACCAGCAGTAACTACAGAAAGATACTATGTCATTTTGTGTCACTTTGTCATTACTAGTCAACTTGAATAAACGTTCAAACTAACTTTGTTTGCAAGATGATTTTTTTTTCTAATGAAATATCATACATGCTGTAAATAAAAAAAGCTGCTTTTACTCATCTCCCCCTGAACACAATCAGAAATTATGTCAAAGATTAACATGGTATCCTGTTCAGAACACAGCCACTCAGAATAGATTAAGCACCACAGCAAGTCAGGAATAACAGAAACCTCAGTACTGCTGCTAGCTGACAATCCAAAAAGTTGGTTTTCTGGTTGTACAGGCTCTGTCTCTGTTAGGTCCCATACTTGCAGATGGGAGGATTTTCACTCACATAATGACTTCAATCAGAGGATCTCAAAGCATTTTGAAGTTCTGAAGTTTGTTAACTCTAAGGCTTGCAGTGATTTACCTTACCATATTACAGCAGATGACAAAATCTTTCCAATCATCATGTATTTCCAACAGAGTTAATGGAGAAAAATCAAGCAAAATCATTACAGCCAGTCTCCAAATTATGCCTTGCTAGCATATTCATCTTAAAATAAATTATTTGCAACATAGTACTCCTAATATAGATCCGATCTTGCCTGTAAAAATATGCGTACGATTTTGTTGCTACAGTGTGGATTTAAGTATCAGATATACAGTTACAGAGTTAATAGCAAGGTAAAAAATACTGTTTCTCTTCTTAGCAAAGATCTATTTTTAAATTAGCCAGGAACAAGGATGAGGTGAACTATACTATACTGTACAAAAAAAGACATAACACTGTTACATCTCAAAATTACAATCCATTTTCTTTCCTCCATTTGTTCTTAATAACTGCTATTTAAAGTTGATGGATGCTACAACAGAATATTCATTTAGTAATCTTATGTAGCACAGATGATTAATTTATGCTAAGATAACGAAACCAACTTTAACCAATGGTAAAATAATAAAAATAATCCGTAAACACATTGAGAAATTGATAAAAAAACTCAGAAAGCTGAAAAATCCTTATCAATGCTTCCTAGAGTTGGCATCAGTAGAATCTTTTTAAGACTCAGGTTAATTGATTCCTAAACTAAATCATTTGTGAATGCTAATCCGGTGTTTTGGATAGGAAGATTTAGAAAATGATCCTATTTTGAGTCACATGAAAGAAACATTTAATAGACCAGAAAAATCACTGAGAGGAAATATAGCTCTGGGAGAAAAAAATCCCCTCAAGGTAGTAAACAACTTATGCTAGGGTCTGTACTGAGGATGTATTTGTGCATTTGTGAAAGGGTTAAGATGCAAATATGCTTTTGATCAGAGAACCTCAGTTTTAAAAGATCAGATACCAAATTTCAGCAGCAATGGGCCAAGACTTCCTCCCCCCTGCAACACAACTCGTGACCTTACAGAAAGCTATTGTAAGTCACATGACAAATACAGCTTTAGAAGAGGAGAAAATAACTGAGCAAGAAGAATTCAGCTCATGTCTCAGTTGTGAAAGAGCAGAAAGAATTCCAATAGTCATCACCATATTCTGGCAACTCCCCCCCCCCCCAGTATTGCAAGTATTGCATGCTAGTATCATTCGTACTAGACTTCAGGGGGGTTTGTTTGTTTTTTCTTTTGCGTTCTCTCACATCAGCTCAATACTTATTACCTAAAACCATTCATCTTCATTTCTCATCTGACATTGTTTGCTCTCATTCAAATCTGTAATCCTTTTAATACTTCTGATGTGCAAACTGCGTTAACATTAGCAAAGTTCTCTTCTGGTATGCCATCTAGCGGTTTTATCTCAGAAGAGACCAGCTTCTACCTTTTGTAAGACTGCAAAAGCCTTCAAAACCAACCAGTGAAGCAAAGTATGTTTCACTTTTTCAATCTGCAAAATCCAAACATTTCTGTAATCACAGTAATAATCATTGAAAAAAAATATCTAAAGAACACAGTGATAATAGTTGCTAGAGTCAATACCCTAGGTATACTCACTTTCTCTTCTACTGTCCTACTCCCCTAATACTGTGATTGTGTGAAATAATACATAAAGATGTAATTAATCATTAATAGGAATGATCTAACAGGTAAACTTATAGGCCTAACAAGTATGAAAAACAAGCTATGACAACGTTTTGTTATGTAATGTAGTGCAGAGGCACCATCATAAATGTTTAACTGCAGACTTTTGTCATACAGCTGTATCCTTATTGTTATTAATGGTACTGAAAAAAGTATGTAAAAGCAGACTCACACAGTATTCTTAGATCTAGTTTTGGATTATTTTAATTGGTGCTTATAACATTAATCTGTACAGAAGTTTTTAGAAGAGCCAGGCACCATTTCCATTTAAATGTTTAAAAGAACCTAGCCAGATGTGTCAAGAAAGAATCACTATTCTTTTCATATAAGAAGTAATATTGAAGGTCTGAATCAATAATACACAAACAAATCTATAAAGTATACATGGTTATATACAAAGGCTTTGTAAGACCCCAATACTAAAGTTTGTGCCATGTGTATGGTGTGCAATATGGTAACCTACCTGCTAACCAACAAACCTGTTCCTGCCACCACCGTAAGGTGTAGGCTTCCTTCTCCCCCTCCCTGATCTTGGGTCTTCCCAGTTCTTCCCCCGAGGCAGAATTAGTGTTTATATGGGCAGCAAAGTCAGCCAGCTCAGGACAGTGATTCAGCTGAAATCTAGAAAACCCGTTATTTTTGGGAAGCCTTGTTATCATTACATCAGATCCCTGATCTCAGTATCTGCATTGTCATAGGCACTGGCAGTGGCTGGCAAAAACACACAGCCAAGGTGGGAGAGAAGGGCAGGATCATGCTCCTCTACAGCTTTGACTTTGGTTTCAAATGGCCTATAATATCTGCATTTATTAACATACAAATACTGATCATAAAAATAACTCAGAATGAGGCATAAATACCCTGTTCATAATAAACTAAAAAAGGAAATAAACCCTATAGGTTGCACAAGAGCTGACAAGAATTTTCTTAAAACCCTTTTTGCAAGAAATAGGAAGCAGTATTTAGATTATTAAAATATAAGTGGACATTAGGACAACACATGTTTTTATTAAGTTAGTCTCTTTAAATTAAAGACAACTGTCAGTAACAACAGATTAATCATTAACTTTTTTTTTTTACTTGCAAGAGATTACACAGTTTTGAAAATTTATATTGGCCATCTCCACTGGTCAGAAGGAGGTTCTTCAACTAGAGGCTCCCATGGTTTCCACTGTATCATTTTTCTTGCCAGGGAAAGTTCATTTTCAGCCTGTTAATAAACACCATACACAAATTCTTAAAAACCTATGCAGCTGCTAAAGTATTAAATTACCTCTATTTCAGTTCATTATCACATCTCACAGTCACAGGCTACCACAATTTTCATCTATAAAACCAAAAGGAACTCTGTGGTTTGGGTTTTGTTTTTGAAAAACATATTGAACGGCCCCCAAAAACCCAAACAGTCAGTCCATTCACCTAGTCATTCCCAAAGACAATTTCAAGGTATTTTCTAGTCTTATTTGAATTATCCCCCAGTGATATTCAATCACCTTTTGTCCTTTCCACTGATTTACACTCTGTAAGAAGCAATGTAGGTATACATATATGTAAGGATAACACAGCAAACATGTTAATTGTAGTCAGTTTTATCACGGCCATCCCAAACACTACATGACAATTAATTTTCAGATTTTTATTTGCTGTTTGATTGCTTGTTTTGCAGTTAATGAAGATACGGAAAACTGCCAAATTTCTGAACAGCCAAAGAAACACTGAAAACCACTGCTCCTTTTTGTACCCAACCTTAAATTTCCCCACTTTACCTGTAAAATGACTTCTTCTATGTGACCACTATTCAGTTTGTCCTGTAGTTTCTGCACATCTGTTTCCTGTGTATTCAAATCCATATAAATAAACGTTTAGTTTTACTGAGAAGTAGAAAGCCCAGATAAAGCATGAAAACAATCATTTAACCAGATCACACTATCTTCCATCAAATTAGCCGGCTTCTATCATTTTACATTATCAAAGAAATCTTGCACCTTTTTCTTACTGGAAAACAAACATCGAACTCCCAATAAATACTAAGAACGAGTACTATTTAACGACTCATTAATTTAACGACTATTTAATGATCCAAAGAAGCATTAGCAGCTAAAGGCTTTAGTATTAAAATTTTCTTTCAATATGCATGTTAGCTCTCTGTAAAATGATATGCAACCTTTCAATTATCACCATAGATACAAAATACCAGCATTGCAGAGTTTAATGTACCAAAATTTTGTCTTTTAAAATGTCGAAGGCTTGTCTAAGATATTACACTGGTAAGAGCACATGCATTTTTTGGGCAAGCATGTAAAAATTACCACTATTCTACAAACATTCTAAAAACTTTATTTTCAAATTTTCACAGAAAATGTCAGTAAGAAATTAATAATTCTTTTTAATATACCATCAAAATATTCCAG
Organism: Falco rusticolus; assembly: GCF_015220075.1. NCBI lineage: Eukaryota > Metazoa > Chordata > Aves > Falconiformes > Falconidae > Falco > Falco rusticolus. The sequence goes on along the minus strand of NC_051191.1, from coordinate 9,058,856 downwards.
TCAAGAACAAAAATAAGCCTCAAAACTTCAATTAGTTCAGAACTGACCACTGAAAGTTACATATACTCCTAAAAAACAGCCGGTCACCTTGAAAATCTCTTCATGTGTAATGTTTATGAAACAGCAATGTACTTACTGTTTGCACCAAATTAAATTGCTGGTTTATAATCTGCTCAGTGTATTTCCTGTATGCTGCATCTTTGGGAATGTTTTGCAGGACACCAAGGATTTTTGTGTACAGTATTCGCAGGCGCTGAAGTGATCACAAGACATGTTTAGAATACACAAGTAGAATTGCTTAATTTCTTAACCTGTTTAACTTACTAGGTACCTATCTATACACAAAATATGGAGGGTTATAGTATTTAACACAGAAACGTAGGATTAACAAAATAACTAAGTCTGAACCACAGAACTCTGTCTTGGTTAAGACTGGGATTTAGGACTAGTAAGTTTCCACTGGTAGATGCCTCAAAGAAAAACAAATGTTGCTATCTGAAGTACATTTAATACAAAATGGATACAATAAAAGCTGTGTCTCTAACACTAACCATACTTTCTAAAAATGACGCAAATTCTTGTCTAAACCATCATTTTCTGAAAAAAATTGCCTGGGAAAGATAAAAAAAATCACATAAGCTACCAAAGTTTAACAAGATTTTTTATTATTTTTTTTTGCACTTCTCCTCATGCTGGTCCAAAGTTCTGAGTGACAACGAGATTTAAACTGAACTCAACCCTACAACTTTCATTGTTGCATTTAAATGCTGTGATAAAGGCCACATTGTGGTGAAGAAATTGCAGGTTTGGGGCCATATGTTGACTAGGTAACTTTATCCAACTGAAGAGGAATGGATGTCCTATAGGAATAATAGGAAATAGAACAATACTGCAGTCAAAGAAATGCAAAGAGTAGCAGGAAATGAAGAGGACTGGCACAGAATCTATACTTCAACTAAAACACCGTTGATTTCTTTACTCTTGGCTTTAAATCACTGAAAACATTAGTAAGTTCACCTAGAATGCATCTGACAACAGATGAGTTAGACTGAGCTAGAATCATTTGTACAGAACAATAATGATTTTTTCAAAGGTTCTTTTTGACAGTATCCCTAACTACTAGAGGCAAAAGCATATCTGAAATAGAATTGTTGCATAGTGGGAAATTTCAAAGCAGAGAAATTAAAGAATTACTGAAAGCTTATTCCTTACACTGCCTAACGGGGTAAAAAGCAAGTACTAAATTGCTACAAGAGCCACCTAATGTGGTTCCCAAGAACCACGGAAGTATTCCAGTCTCAGTAGTGCTTGCCATCACAGGGCCTTGATGTGACTTTGCACCACATGGTTAGTTAGCCTCTACTATGTAAGGCTACCCCATGCCCTTAATACAGGTGTAAGTTATTTCAGTACTTGTTGGAAAAATAACAGAGGCAGCAGAAATGTGTATGCCTGTAAAGTTGGAATTACATTTCTGAAGAACTGAATTTAAAGAGTTCTTTGGTTTCACACTGGAGACAAAAGAATCAAATATTGTTTCATAACAGTACTCACAAAGATTTTTGAAATCAGCACATGCAATAAAAAATACACGTGTAAAATAACTCCTAATGATACGAATTACACCTTTATTTTCAAGGTTTGAAACTAATAAAATTTTGAAGGTATAAAACTAATAAAAGAATTCGTTTTCCTCCTTTATCACTTTGGAGCATTTTTACACTTATCACTAAGTTGGCAACGCAAACACATGAACAAAAAGCTTTGATCTCAGTGACAGTTTCCATTAAGTACAGTCCAAGACGTGTGACGTACCTCATGAGGGTTTTCAACCACAGCCAATCCTACAAGCCCACTGGTCTGCATGAAGAGCATAAACACGTTTAACATACTCGGGCATCTATTCCTATGCTATCCCATTATCTTGTTTGGGCTCCAGATACACAAGACAGGGGCCATTCTGTGACACGAGCCTCTGCCTCCCACCCCACTCGCGCCATCCCCCACACTCCAGCGCTCTGACCAGCGCACGCCGAGGGCGGCAGAGCGCGCAGCCGGCAGCACAGGGCAGCCGCCGGAAAGCCTTCCCGGCGGGGGGCACCGCGGCCTACCGCCTCCTGCCCCCCGCACGGCGGGGCCGCCCCCTCCGCCAAGGGCCGCCGCTGCCCTGAGAGGCGCCGGGCCCGCCGCTCCCCGTGGCCGCGGGGGGGACGGGGCCTCGCGCTCCTTTCACGGCCCCGCTCGCTCCCCCCGCGCCGCTCGGGCACCCCTCTGCCCAGGAACCCGCCGGGGCGGGGAGAGGCGAGCCCCCCGCTCGGGACGGGGACGCGGCAGGCTGCCCGGCCCGGGGACGCCCTCGGCGCCTCACCTTCCTCAGTACCCCCGCCATGGCTCCGCCACCGGGCACAGGCACCCGCCGGGCGCTGCGGGCACCGACCAGAGGACACGGCCGAGGGCGCCGGACCGCGCGTGCGCCGCAGCCGCACGGGCCTCGATCCCGGCGGGCAGAGCGCGAGGCGGGCCGCCTCCGGCTGGCGCGCATGCGCTAGGGCTGCGGCGTGGGCGGCGCATGCGCCCCCTGGAGGCGGGGGGAGGGCTGCGGGGGCGGGGCCAGCGAAGGGGCGGGGCCTGCTCGGGCCTGCTGAGCGCGGTGGCGTTCGCTGCTCCGGCGGCGGCTGCGTGGCTGGCCGCTGTTCGGCTCGGCCCGGCCCGGCTCGGCTCGGCCTGGCCCGGCTTCCTGCTCTGAAGGAAGCCTGACAGTGTGGTGTGCGGGCGCGGTGGGGGAGAGGCGGTTGGGCCCTGGCTGTGGAGCCGCAGGGGGAAGGGCAGGCGCGGGCACTGCCCAGCCTTGGCAGGGCGCAGCCCGGCCTCCCCGGCGCGGCAGCCCGTGTTGGGGACAGGCCGCAGGGCCTGCCCCCTCACACCTCTCCCTGAAACCGACACAGGCCGGCCTGTGCGTAGTGTTTGGTCAGGAGCGGTCCCCGATCCGAAGGCAGCCCAAATTTTGGAGCCCAGTGCTTTTAGGTGGGCTGGGTAAGCTGTAGCAGTACGCTACAGTTCATGCTTTGCTGTACTTACATAGATTTGAATATTCCTTTTTAAATATAAGCGTGTTCTGTTAGGGAAGCTGTCTAGACGAAATTGTTGAAGACAGCTTGTGATCAGTTTGCAGAACTTAGAAATTTCTGCATGAGGAATAATCTTTTGAAAGGTTTGTTACTAGAAATGTGTCACACAGAAATGTTGCATTTAGACTTTTAGCACATTTCTAGTAAAAATGCAGTACATGTTTGGTTGATGTGTTCTGTACGGCAGGTGACAGTAGTTGAAAAGCACCTGTTTCTGCCAAGTGGTAGCTAGCTGCCAGTAACGAGTTCTCAAATCTGTTACAGGTTCATAGGTTTTTGTTTTATTTTTTCAAAGTGTTTTGCAGATTCTAAGCTTAGTCCAAGCTTCAGAGTTTATTTCAAAGCTGTCCTTCATTAGACGAATTGGCAATCCTTAAAGCTTCAGAAGTATGTTTGGCTGCTGCTGAGAGCAGTTTTGTCTAATGTGTACTTGGAAATAAAGCTGTTTATGTACACTCAAGGTGAGATTTTGGTGTAGTAAATGTGATTTGAATATGTGTCAGCTTCCTTCATTCTTTTATGGAGTGTGTTCAGGGTTTGCAGAAGTTTCTAGCATGAATTCTAGTTTTCTGCAACATACATGTAAAAAATAAGTACCTTCCAATTGATAACTAGTGCGGTGTGTAATAGTAAGCACTTTTATGCCTGGGAATAGGATCTAATTTAGAAATAAGGCAGAAGCTTATAAACAATTAGAATATTATGTATTTTTAGTAAAGTTATTATATTAAAGGGTTGTATGTGCATGTATTTATCAGTCAGGTGTTCCTGAGGTTGATAATTTTCTATCCCAGAGAATAGCCAGAAGTATTCTGGAATTTGTTTAATAAAATGAAGCATGCATACACCATCTACAAATTTTAGCTGTGCAATTGGTTTGACAAATTGTGTTAAAAGTAGCTGATTAACTGCAGAATCAAAAATAAGATTCACTGTAATGGAATATGTCAAGTAGGTAATTTCTGAGTTAATGTGATCAGTTAATAAAAAAATTACTGTAAAATACTGACAAAAACAGACTATTAAGGGACTTCAGATAGAACGGTAGAAAAGAGCAAAAAGTTTATTGGTGGACATAAACATAACATCTATTTGAAGATGTAGTTGTCCTTCTATTAAGTTTAGATCTTTATAGCCTGGCTGCTAATTTAACAGGTGAATTTTGCATAGTGAGTAAGATGTGATAATAATTGTGTTGTAACTTTGTGTTATTTATTCTGGACAAATTTTTCTTAATAAACCTTTTGGCCTGCCTTTGAGCTCCTCTTTTCTATACCTGGTAAGCAAACCCAACAAACTCAAGTTTCAGAATATCATAGAGTTCTCCCTGACAGCCGATCTTGTATTAATAAGACATGAACTACTGCCATTCCATAACTAAAGCAAAGTGATTAATACAGTTTTTGTCAGAATTCAGAGTTTGTGCTTCTCCATTTCTGAGTGTACTTTGAACATCATGTCAGAAAGACCTGGAGTTTCTTTTTGAGGCACTGAGAATCTTTCTTTCCTGTTAAAATTACATTATTTAAAATTTTCTGCCTTTTTTATTGGATCATCCCTGTGTTTTTACCTTCTCTGTGATGGTCCAGCCAGATGATCTATCTCCTGACTGAACTGACCACAGCACAAATTGTTCTGTGCCTGGTGATCATCTTCAACCAGATTAGCTCAGTTAGCATCAGACAATAGTTCTAACCATCTGTTTAGACAACCCAAGCATGTAGGTGTCCTTGCCCCATCGTAGTACAAAGAATGAAAAATTGTAAGCCATATCGATGAATCAGTTCATGAAATCAATCCAGGAGTGATGCAGCAGGAAGTTCCACAAATTGCCAAACTGTTTCAGTGCATAATTGATTTTAAAATATAACAATTCCCAAGACCTAAGAAATATTATTAGAGTACCTTCAACAATTACCTGGTTTTCCAAAAAAAAAAAAAACCCCAAACCACCTACGAAGCATATCACAGTTTATTATCTGTTTAACAGTGGTGAGTCTGTTAGGAATATTATCCTGTGTGTTAATATACAGTGCGTAGGTGCCCTAAGAAGACCTTGCTATAGCTGTGACTTCTCTTCCCTTTTTTGTCTCACCAATGAATTTCTCTCACTGCGAAGTCTTGCAAATTGCCATACGATTTGGTATCTGGACAAGAGTCTTGTTCTGGCTTTACATGCATGGAGCGTAATTGACTGATAGATTTATACCTAGTAGCTGTTGGAAGAGCAGAATCAGATACCATTTACATAGCAATGCAAAATATTATTAAAAATATCTGAAAAGCAAAACAATGCCGTGCTTGTAATGTGGATATATACTATTTGGAGTGTCCTGGTTATGTGAAAGAAATGAAAGAACTCAAGGTAAGCAATTAAAACATTTGTGTTCTTTTATTTTATGCTTTAGGTATATTTCTGTTCTTATCTCTTAGCCAACAGTAGAGCAGTGTCTCAGCACTGTTTCTGTCTGCTTCTGTTGTACTGTGTTGGATTTTTTTTGGAGGCTTGCCACACTTACTTAAGTTGCACTGGCAAAAGAAGTTGCAATGAATATTATTTATCATCAGTAAATGGTTTTCTTGATCTTGTGTCCAAAGATGAGATGCATGTAGTGCCTTAGTTAAGCTTACAGTTTTATGGTTCTATAAATGCAAGTGAATCATGGGGCACAGAAGAGTTCACAGTGTACCATTTCATTTCATCAGAACAATTAAAGATAAGTTGGAAGTTTGTTGTTTTGGTTTGTTTTGTTTCCTTCTTGTCTGTTTATTTTGGTAAAGACAATAACTAATTGGTTAAAACCAAAACAAGACAGTTACTGCATCAGTGGTAGGTATCCAGCTTCTTTCTCGTCCCATCCCTGTGATTTAATTTACCGGGTACTGCTATTCTTGAGGCTTCGTTTGGGTTATTCTGCTTTTGCATCACTGCTGTCTGTGGTGCCATGCCTCCTGCTTCTTTGTCCAATTTGAAGTTACTAAATCTAGTCAAATAAGTGCTATAACTGGCTGTCATGGAATCTATAAAGCTTTGCATCAAATCAGCCTCGGAGAGAGAGACACTTTAGTGTTTGCTGATGTGATATGGCGGGATCTATGACTAGTTAGAGGCTAAACCTTCCCAGATTTGTTTTAATTTATGTAAATATGTTACCAGATTTTGTTAATGTGACCCTTGAGACTAAGTTGGCAAATAATTTATTTTCTTAATGAGAGTTGTTGAACCAATGAGGGCACAGATAATCTTATTATACCATCTAGACCTCGCGTTACATTTGACAAGATTTTAGAGAAGTCATGTGTAATACTTTCCTGTGGGTCAAGTCTGCTTATGTTACAGTTGTACAAGGTCAGACCTTAATTTGTCTAGCAACTGGGTATTTAATTTTAGAAGTATCACAGGACACATCAGCTTGCAGGGCACTGTTCCTGGCTGTTCAAAATGCAGGCCCCAGAGTAACAGTGGCAAGATAATGGGTTGCAAAGGTGAGAATATATGGTATGCTCGCCAGTTAGACTAACAGAGAAGTAGTTTAAAACTGTAATATTTAATAGACTGAGTCCAAATTTAGTCCGCTATTAATTATTTTATTGCTATGAATAACCTCTTTGCATGCCTCAAGGCCTTCTATTTATAGAGAGCAAAGCTAGGATTGTCTAGTTTATTTTAAGGATAAGAAATTAGAATAACATTAACACTCACATAACTTTAGCTTTATACCTATGTTTTCAAAAGTGATGAATGCTTGATACACTTCTTTCCAAGGAAAGATGCAATTTCCATGATTAGCAAGTAGTTCAGATTCTTTTCAATGAAAAAACAGTAACTTAGTTGTAAGAGACCAAAAGTTGCTGGGTTTTTATTGGGTTTTTTTTAAGGAAAACAGCAAGAAGTAGTACCTAGTTTTTCAGGCATAAATGGAAAAAATATAAGGAAAATACCAGTCTACTCAAAATATTGTTTAAGGAAACATTCTTGGTAGTACAAAAAGTAAAACTTGTTTAGAATAAGCATTTGCAATTCTTTCTAGTGATCTAGTGCCTGGGTCTGGTAATTGTGAAATTTCCATAGCTGAGTGGCAGATTTTCCTGCCGAGGTTTTTGGTGTTGTCATTGCCACGTCACATAAATGTAGCAGGGGTGTCTCTGCTGCTGCTCAGTGTACCAGCCATGTTGTTATATTCCACTGTGATCCTAGTGGAACATCCACGCTTCAGTCGGACCTTGTCACCTCAGCACAGTGTTATTACCAGCAGTGATATCGCAAATCAGGCTCTCGAAGCACGTATAGACCCCTGGCAATGTGTCCAGCACTTGTGCTGTGGTGAGCTGTTGGCCTTATAATTACTGAACCATGTTACAGTCACTTGCCAATTTACCAACTTTCTCATTTTATAATATATTATTAATTCTTCTGGGATAAGGTAATTTGAAAACAGTACACATAACAATCCTGAAATACTGCTCATCTGAGACCTGTCTGGTTAAGCCTGTGTTCAAGCAGAGCTTTACATTGCCTGTGGCATAATCAGCCTGGGGAATACAGCAAAGCAGGAGCTGGCTGACTAAATGGGTATGGAAGTTATATGACCAGGGGAAAAAAATGCTTTTCTATGATGACCTTAAACTGATTTCTTCCTCGAATCTTTTGGAGAGAAAGGGGAGGTAGAAAGGAAATACGTTTTTCTGAAAACAAAAGGATTTTCTTACTAAATTACTATCCTGCAAGATGCTCTGTGCTCTTAACCCTTCTTGGAATCTGTGATGTCAGAGGGTATTGATCATCTGACAGGACTAAACCATATGTGAACATCTTCATAAAGACACTAACATACCAAACCAGCCTTTTTTCAGAGTTTGCAGTGCGAGGGTTTAAGGCCAGGCCTGTGAAAGTCTTTGGGAGTCTTTTTGGTTCAGGCTGTAGGGTAAATACAATATGATGGTCTGTAATATAATAATTTTCAGTCATAGTTCTCCTAAGGACAGCAACTTCATTAGAGTTTGCAGGGCATGAAGGTCCATCCATGTGGATCTGATAAGGTGATCATGATTCATTAAGAAGATGCTTCAAAAATTTCAGCAATGGCATGAAGTCTTCAAATGGAGGGTTTTCAAAACGAAAGGTGAAGAAAGGGGGGGTAGCTTATGTTTGTCTTTAAGCTGTTGTGGAGGAAACAAGATAATGGATGTTACAGACTTTTCCTTAATAAATTCCCTTATGTAAATTAACTGTTTGATCTCGTTAGGAGCATATCCCAGCTGCCAGTGAAATGTCAATGTATTCTAAAATGAACTTCCCTTCTAGCTGATGGCAGGAAGAGGCTGTAGATATGTTTATTGAGATACACTTCTAAAACTGCTAGTCCAGGAGAGGTTTTATCTTTGTTGTCTAATAGGTTTGTCAGTCATCAGAATCGTGTGTATTTGTGGGTTAAATGATGGAAGCTTTAAGGTTCTATCAGAATTAGAAAAGGGTTTATGAAAATCTGAAGAAAAACGCACAAAAGAACCTTAATTCAGAATTCTCACGCATGTCAGCAAAGTGCATTGCCAACAAGAGATGACGAAGAGAGGCTCAGTTTCACGGCCTTATTGATGATGAGAATTTTACATTCTGGTTAATAAGAAACTTGTGACAGCATTTAGGAAGAAAAGATGATTGGCTGCTTTGTTTTGTTTAACTTTTTGAAGTTGCTGTGTTTTGTATTACACATTGGAAGTTTGACATGGGATACCTTCCTTTCTGCATAAAGCAAACTATATTTTAAAACCCCCATCTTCTTATTAATTTCTTTTTTCTGCAACAAACTTGATAGGCTTTCCTAAGCTAGTTTTGATCGTAAGAATTTCATAACATCATTGTCATTGGTTTTTAGAATTATGGAGAAGTTTGTGTTGTCCATCCTGTCCAACAGGATGTCAGTCAGCTTGCTCAGTAATTTCTGACATCTTTATTGCATGAGAAGTTTTAGCAAAACTTCAGTATGCCAGAACGTAACTTTGAGAACTTGTAAGCATTAATATGATATGCGGCAGATTTAACATTATGCAAGATGTGGAAGATTTATGTGTGAAATCTTTTAGACTCTTATGCTGAAGCCTTGATTAGAGACACAAAAGGAACAGAGAACCTTCCAGAAAAGCATTGCCTTTTATGAGCAATGTAAAAGTCTAGTCTATTCTTATAAGACCCAAATGAAAATGTGTCTGTGAGCTGTTTTTTTTAATTTATTATTTGTGGAGGATTTTTGCAGTCAGAGGTGGCAGTTAAGGCCAAAATTGTATATTTTTTCCTTCAGAGAAAATGGGACTAAAGTGGAGATATTTTTTCCACTTCCCATCAGATTGTCCATCCTTGCAGTTAAAAACCTGGGTCATGGTTCCAGTACATATTGAAAGAAGTGGGAAACTGCATTATATGGGAATCTGAATCCAAGACCTTTAACTTCTGAGTCAGTCTGACTGTAAACCCCTAGTAATTTACTTTTGGTTTACATGCTTTATGATGATGTACCAAGTAGTAAACTGTTTGTGGATGGGATTATAATACTGGCTGTGGTATTTTGGTTGACTTACTATTTACAGGAGCAATGCAGAAATTAGTCTAAAAAGAAATCTGGTTAACAGTTTCTCTTGAAGACCATTTTCAGAAAATGTGCTCCAAATAATTTTTACCATGTTCCTTCTCTATTTGCAAAATTACTAGGACACCCCACAATGCCATTCTGTAAGAAACGCACTACAGATGCTTAGTATAATTGTTTAATACTTGTGCAACACTTTGATGAAGATAAAGTGTTCTGTGTGGTAGATACAGTACATTACTCTATAAACTGGGGGAGGAGTAGTTTAAAACTTTAAAAAAAAAATAATTCAACATCTGGTGTCCCCAGTCTGATTTAAGGATAAACATGTTAAGCCACTAAGATTGAATCAAACAGAGAAACTTTGGCAAAACCCAGACCCCACATGTTAAAACCTGGGTAGCAACAGCTAGGCATGTATTAAGTTTTTGTTCGTTATATATCTTTTATGATATATAAATACTACCTTGTACACTTCAGGAACCTACAGGAAGATGTTGTGAAGAGCAATATTCCTGACCATCCCATTATAGTTACAATTTACTAGCAAGGCATTCGGTTGATGTGATATCACTAGCAAAAAGCATAGCGAACATAAGCCACAGTTAAAACTGGTGATACAAGCAGTCTGAATTTAAGCTGGTAAGTATAGTTCAGAGGTTTGACATAGTCCGTCACTAATACACTGAGCCTTCCAACTGCTCTCACACCTTGAAAATAATTCTGGCATGGCTTGACCATCACCTGGGCTTGTATACTGAACTCCCGTCATTGTCCATTAAACTTCATGACTGCAGAAGTAGTGCAGAGATTCCAAAGTCCTTAGCTTGCCTTCACAAACCATACCTTGGCAGTGTAAAAATAAAGGAAGACTTGCAAGTGTTTATGGTGTGGGTTTTTTTTAATAATATATTACTGATCATTAAAATTAATAATGACACAAGGCCATTGTAAAGTTTTGTTATGCAACCACTTGTCCATGAATTCCAAAAATCTTGCACATTGTTATATTAACATAAAGTAGCTTTTGTGTTTTATTTGTCTCTCCCTCAAATCCCTTATTTTTTATTTGAGAAAACATCCATCCCTTTCCAGGAGAGGAGAGGTTATAGAATGGTTTGGGTTGGAAGGGACCCTTAAAGGGCATCTCGTCCAACCCCCCTGCAATGAGCAGGGACATCTTCATCTAGATCAGGTTGCTCACAGCCCCGTCCAGCCTGACCTTAAATGTTTTCAGGGATGGGCCATCTGCCACCTCTATGGGCAACCTCTTCCAGTGTTTTACCACTTTCATTGTAAAAAATTTCTTCCTTATATTTGGTCAAGATCTACCCTCCTTTAGTTTAAGACCATTATTCCTTTTCATATTGCTGCAGGCCCTACTAAAAAGTCTGTCCCCATCTTATAAGTCTCATTTTAAATCTTGAAAGACAGTAGAGTTCTGAAATAACAGCTGGATGACATGTCACCACCTGAACTGTAGTGCCATGCCGTGGACTTTCGCATACTGGAATCCCATGTCCAAAGAGCACTGGTTGGTGGATCAACCTTGTATCAGTTGCCAGTGCTGCTCTGGCTGAAGGAAGCAGGGAAAAATGCGCTTTCCCCATGAATCAAGTCAGTTCAGAGTTTCTCTAAAATAATTTGATTTTTGTGTAAATCCTGAATAAGTGCAATGTGTGATCACCCTTAGAGCTGGTCAGGTGTTTCATTCTGAACTGCAGACCCTCTCTGTAAATAATTCTCAGGCAATTTGCGTGGGTCTTGTGTCTGTAATTATTAAATGTATATGTATGTGTTTATGTTCATGAATTCCTTGGGAATGCCTGTGTTTGATAGGAATAATTCATGAGGTGATGACTTTGTTTACTGTTCATTATTCATGCTTTTATGGAAATCATATATTCACTGACTTGATGACCACAGCTTTCTAAAAAGGAGAAGTTTCTTTTTATGGTTCACAGATTGTCCAGTATTTGCCTGTAGATGACAAATGTAGCATGTGAACAATAAAAAGAGCTTTTCCTAAATGGCATGTCTAGTACTAAATGTTTCCAGGGTTGTTTTCTTTTCTATCACCATTTTTAAACAGGAATTTAATCATATTTAAATAGGAATAAACTCACCAAAACATTATTAAAGTAAAAGAAATTTATGGAAACACCTGATTTTATTATAAAAATACCTTAAGCAAGATATGACCCTTATGATCTTTAGCAGTATATTTTTGTGTGTATTTGCAAACAGCTCATCATTATAGCTCACCATAAAAAATTATGGATGAAAGAGAAGATTTGGTTGAAGATCTGCTCACTGAATATGCCATACAGCTTAGCATTCAAGAATCAAATGGGGCCAAACCACCAGTGTCTTCCAGCTATAATGACAGGTACTATCGATTCAATGTATGTTAGAGATTATGCCATATTTTAACAGTGTTTTGATACATGGATATTTAGTGCCTTTTAACATGCTTAAAACAGGTCAGACTGTTACGCCTGTCAGTGAAGCACTGTCTGAAGCAATGATTGCAAAGAGTAAACAGAATAGAAATGCTGATTTTGTTTTTCTCTAACATTTCTAAAGCCTCAAACCTTAAAGGCAATGGATTTGGATTTGTTAGTAGTCTATCTGTTCTGTTATTGTAACAGTGTCCCAGGCTTTCCCTGTGCACTCGGATACATACATGTACAAGAAAAATCCAAACCAGAAGAATAACAAAAACCCCACAGGGATGTTCCAGTGAGGGTTCATATGTGACATTAATGTTACAGTTAAGAGTGGTTCCCGTGATTAAGAAATGTGGGGCTCAGCTGAGCTACATGGGGAGCTGAGATTTGCTTGGCTAAACAGTACTTCCCTTAGCGTTTCAGGCCATTCACGTTCTTACAAAAAGTGTATGTGTCAAACAGAGCTGAACTTCATCTTCACAGAAGGTTTTCAGCAGTAGTCCCATAAATACATTTTGTAGATTGCCCCGTATAAGATGGGAGGACATAGAACTGTAAGTCTTGGGGGACTGTTAACCTTTCCTCATTTCCTGTGGGCTCTCGTGAAGGTTTGGGCCCTCATGGGGCTCCTGCTGTAGGACTGGAATCTCCCTTGTCACTGAAGGCTCTCAGGCAGAGCCACCGGGTACTCTTGTTATTTGGCTGGGTTTTGTTGGTTTTTTTCGTAAATCATTAAATCTGATTTATTTCTTAATATGCTTTTATCACCAAATATCTCAAGGAACTAGTAGGCACCAGCATTTAAATTCAATCTCATGGATGTTTAAATGATATTCTTAAAAACATTGCAACTCCTTTTTTTTCTTTTTTTCTTTTCTTTTCTTTTTTTTTTTTAGGGAAAATGGTACCACTGACATCATCAAACTCTCCTTCTTTAGTGAATATTGACATTCTGATTCTCATTCATTTTCATTCTTACTTGCTGTCTAAGGTTTCTGAATCTTAAGGGCTCATTTCTGTAGTGTGGGGTAAATACAGTTTTTTAGTCTGCGTCAGAATTCTTCACCAAATTAGGAGTTCGTTCAGGTCAGCCCGCAACAGGAATTGCATCTAACTTGAGAACTTTGGTACTCTGAAGGTCCACAGAACAGACTTAACTTAGGAGGTCACAAGGCTAATCAAGATTGTAGTTTATGTATTCAAAGGAAAGTTGGCTCAGATGAGGACCTAATGGAAAATATTCAATAAATAATATAATGCATCTACTTCTTGTTTATATTTTCTGTTTTCTGCTCTTTTTTGGATAGTTTTGTACCACCTAGTGAGGAAAATAGGAAAATTGTAGCATCCATAAAGCAAGGTAAAAACCCTAAAATGAAATAGTCCCTTTGCAAAACTGAGCTTTCCGTATGTTATTTTCCCAACTGCATCTCATTTATCTGTTGGATTTTTTAAGGTCAAGTATTTGGGCTCCAAGAACTTGTGAAACAGAAATACGCTTTGGATGAAGCTGATGAAAGAGGGTGGTTTCCACTGCATGAGGCTGCAGCCCAGCCAATTCAGCAAATACTTGAAGTCATTTTAGATGGTAAAGTAAAAATATCCCACAAGATAAGGGGAGCAGCAAAGAAACATAGAACAATGAACAGCCATCCACAACAGCAGGCTAGAACTGTTTAGTAAAAAAAGAATGATCAAATCTTCCATGGAGCATCTTGCTTATGTTGTTTAAGTATTCAGGCAAATTTTCTTTTGGGGAAAGTTGCATAAATTTATACCAGCAAAGAACTTGGAACATTTCTAACATTTTGTTCAGACAGAGCAGAAATTAGCGATTCAGCATGTTTGGCAGTATTAGTTAACTTAAGTTAAACATAACTACAAGTACTTTTTGTAAAGACTTAGCATTTAAGGGTTTCTGGTATATGTGTATGTGTTAACAACCTTGTGCTTTAATTTTGTTTTACGTTCTGTCACCTCTAGCATCTTATAAAACAATGTGGGAGTACAAAACATGCGATGGAGAAACGCCATTAACTTTGGCAGCAAAAGCTGGCTTTGTGGAAAATGTACGAACGTTGCTGGAAAAGGGTGTTTGGCCCAATACCACAAATGACAAAGGAGAAACTCCACTTCTGATCGGTAACTGCCTCCTCTCCCTAGGTTTAAGCAAGCAGTGCTTCCCTTGTGCTAAGTACTCACCCAAGTGCTCTTGTTGGCTTGTGTGGTTTAGATGCTGGTCATCTTTTTAGATGAAACTAAGTGCCCAGCTCTTGGTGAAACATACCCAGTGTTCAGTTCAGCACTCATTATGCTTTAAGTGATCACTGAGCTGATCTTAAGGATGCTCCTTATGCTTTAGGTGATTGCTGGACTGGTCCTAAGAAAATGGCATGTATTTCTTTGCTCAAGGTACCTTCTCTGTATCTTCAGGTGCTATAAGACCTTTACCAGCCTATTTGGCAATCTTAAAGTACAAGTATGGTACAAGAATAAGCTGTTGCTTTAACCTGAATGTGTGTTTTCTGGAGGTTATTGGAGATTTTTAGCTTTATCAGGTGATTTCCTCAGAGGTAGACAGGTATTTTCAGTGTCAAAATCTCCCATCTCATTTCCTTCCCCTCTTGCACTGAAAATAAGCTTCAGCTGCATTTCTGTGTAATACCTCAATTTAAAGAAAGATGATTCCTTTGGAAGATTTTATGCTACTGGTAGACTTAACTGAGCTTTACTATACATGAGTAATTTAGCTATATTAGCTTCTAATTTCTGTTGAATGTCAAAACATCTCCATTCTTCTGAGGAAAGGAAATCTGTGAAATTAAAACAGTTTGAGAAAAAAAAAAAGAGAAAAAAAATCAGTGTTAAAATATTCAGTTATCTGAATTTTTGTTCCATCAGATGCGATTACCATATTAACATTTTAAGGCACTGAGGCATTTCTAGAGGGTTCCTCTACAATGTTTTGCTTTGCATTGTTTCAGCTCTTTTCAGTAATCGTAAGTCTGTGACACATTTAAGTTATTTTCAGCCTTGGCTTTTAATGAACCCTGCAAAGAGTTAACTAGAGCTTATGAAAAGGGTCTTTCCCCGTTGTAATGACAATTAATTTTCCTAAATGTTTCTCTATACAAACTCCTGAAAATTAGATTTGTCAGCTATGTACAGCTTACATGATGCTTTTTATGTTTTTTCTGTCGTTTAGTGCTGAAAATGTGGAGGTACATATTGTTGTGCATCATAGATTTCAGTCTTAGTCTCAGTGAAATAGAGGATCTGGTGCTCAACACAATAATAGATGATGCTCATGATTTAATTGCCCCTTTTAATTTTAAAGCTCTGGATTAAAGGGCTCTTCAGTAGAAAGGCCTGAAGAAATACCTATCTAGTGGGGTGATTTCTGCTTCCAGGTACATTTGGTAGTAATCTACTTCAAAGCAATTGCGGATAATTATGAAGACTGTTGCCTCTTAAAAGCCTTCTTACTTGTGTAATGGGACATTCACAAAAGTTAAATTTGCTAACCCTATGATGCTTACCTCCTGCAGCTGCCCCAGCAGTCGGTAGAGAGATCTGCTATTCCAGAGTGTAGTTCAGAAGTAAAATTAGACTCTTAATCAGGATCACTATTTTATATGTAAATAATTTGCAGATGTAGTTATCCATGAAAACCACGGAATCTCAAAAGGGCAGAATGTGGCCTTTAAGTATGACAGGTGTCAACTGTACTTTGGCAGAGAACAGCCAGTGAGTACACACTAGGAATAGAGTTACCAGGTGACAAAGTCACAGGTGGAATTTTCTGGGGTCCCTGTAATGTTTGCACCAACTTTAGAAGTAAGGACCGTATTTGAATACTATATTAATTGTTGCTTTCCTTGTGATACGTCTGCTTCTGCTTTCTCAGAATCAAAGCGGTGCTACTTTTGCCTTCTGTGTTCCAGACTGACATATTTTCCAGCTTGTGTTGGTTTACCTTGATTTCCCGAGCAGCTGACATTATTGCTTATTTTCCAGTAAATTGAATTCCCAGAGGACTGGAAACCTTTTTAATTTCCTCCTATCAGTACACAAGGAAAAACTTCACTGAACTTATTAGATGCCTTTAACTTTCAGGACAACATACCTGGAAATGTAATTGTATTATTTTCTTCCTTTTTAAAATATCTTCAAGCTATAAGAAGGGGCTCTTTTGAAATGGTATCCACTCTGATTAAACACAACTGTAGTATCCACCAGCCGTGTGTAAAACGTTGGTCAGCAATGCATGAAGCTGCAAAACAAGGACGAAAAGACATCGCTGCTCTTCTTCTGAAGAATGGTGGAAATGTGAACCTTAAGGATGGATATGGAGTAACACCATTAGGTGTTGCTGCTGAATATGGTCACTGTGATGTGCTGGAGCATCTTATTCATAAAGGTATGTAGTCAGGTAAAAGGGAAACAGCTCTGCACCAGCATACGTCTTGCCTGGTTGCTGAAGTGGTTTAGAGTGGTCATGGAAAAGGAAGGAAAGACTACTGATGAATGAGAAGATTTGGTTTCTTGGAAGGAAAGGAAGCATATATGAGTGTTCTGCTAGACTGGAGCGATGCTTACGTGTTTCCATAATGCATGAGAAAGGAGTGGCAGAGTTGATACCAATCCATTTCAGTCAAGGAGGGTCTTACTGCTATGCATGCCTTTCTTGCCCTTCTTTATTTCTCTTTACACCCCTCCCTCCCCTCCCTTCCTCCCTCCCGTGTATTATATTGGTATATATTGGTATTGATTAATGGAATGAAGTATTTTTGAAATATGCCAGAACTTTGAAAATCCTCAGTTACACTTACAGTGAAAGCACACCCCACTCAGGTGAGCATTTGGACTTGTATCTGTCCAACTCTTGTTTTGCCTTTTGAGTTTTGCATTTGCCACAATAAGTATTTCTTGTTTTACTAAAGCTTTAACTTAAATGCATCTGAAAATGAAGAGGAAAGTACTCTGGGCTTGTTTTTATGATGATCTGCAAATCACTTTGGATATAATGATAAACTCTGTGTCCTTCAAGGTGGAGATGTCCAGGCCTTAGCAGATGATGGTGCGTCAGTACTGTTTGAAGCAGCCGGAGGAGGGAATCCAGACTGCATAGCTCTTCTTTTGGAATATGGAGGAAGTGGCAATGTGCCTAATAAGGCAGGACTGCTTCCCATACACAAAGCAGCTTATGAGGGGCATTACCTGTGAGTATGAGTTTGGGCTTTACATTTTCTTTAAGGTACAGTGTGGCGCAAAGTCACGTTGAAGACCACTGTAGTAAACTTGCAAGTGTACAGATCATTTATTTCAGAAGTGCCTATGTTACATTAGTTTGAATTAACTTTTAAGTGTTTTTTAGTATAAACAAAGCAAAATGCAAAACACACGCTTTAGAAGTGAAAACCACTGAAACAACCTAAATACAAGGTCCTGTTTGACAGTGCTCAAAACTGGTGTTTCTGTGTTTGGATCGTTTTGTGTAAAGTATCTTAGCTGGTAATTCAGCGTATCGCTGGATGGGGGTCATTTTCTTCATGCAGGGAAGCAATGCCTAACTAGTTTTATTCACTGTTTTTTAGGGCCCTGAAGTATCTCATTCCAGTCACATCCCAAACTGCAATCCAGAAAAGTGGGTTAAGCCCTGTACACTCAGCAGCAGATGGCCAGAACTCGCAGTGTCTAGAGCTCCTCATTGAGAGTGGTTTTGATGTCAATACTCTCTTGGCTGAACACATTTCAGATAGTTATGATGATGAAAGGAAGACCGCACTTTATTTTGCTGTTTCTAACAATGATGTTCTTTGCACTGAAATATTACTCAAAGCAGGGGCAAATCCAAACAAGGACCCTTTAAACTGTCTTCTTGTGGCAGTGAGAGCTGGCAACCATGAAATTGTAAGGCTGCTCCTATCTTACGGAGCAAATGTCAATTGCTACTTTATGTTGGTTAATGACACGCATTTCCCTAGTGCCATTCAGTATGCTTTGAATGATGAGGTGATGCTGAGGCTGTTGCTCAATCACGGATATAGTGTGGAGATGTGTTTTGACTGTATGCATCAAGATATCTTTGGAAATTCTTTTGTGTGGTCAACTCCAGAGGAAGAGATTCTCCCCGGATGGACTTCTTCTGTAATAAAGGATAATCCTGTAAATATATACCTACCTTCCTTCCTTCTCTTCACTTTACTCTTTCATTAGCCAACTTGAGACATTCCAGATTATTATGCACGGTTAAGATTAACATACTGGCAAAATCCTTTTTTAAAATGCCATAAAAATAAACCAGCCACTTTTCAGTTTCTACTCTGAGAAAGGGAAGATTTATGTACATGGAGTGGTTTTAGATTGGGGTTCATATATTAGAGATTTTGAGAAATCATGAGGCAGGATTCTGGAATTTCTGTTCCTATTCTAACCAGCGGAGTAGATACATTTCCAAAGAACAAAGTAGTGCCATAAATTAAAGCAATGTTACAATAATTATTGGCCTTCAGGACTGTTCAGACAAATTAAAGGATTACAAAGGTTAAGCATGGAAGAAAATGGTTTTTAAGTAACTTACCTAGACATCAATTTGACTGTTAAAGGTCATTGCTAAAACTTTGTTTAAATTATCTCGTGTAATAGCTTTAAAATGTGTTATTTTGGCATTCCTCTACACAGATATTGAAATTATGACTTGATATGTTTTCCCTTTCAGTTCTGTGACTTTATTGCTGTTCCTTGGTTGAAACATTTAGCGGGAAAAGTGGTTCGTATTTTTATAGATTACATGGATTATGTTCCTCTGTGCACAAAAATTAAGTTTGTCTTAGAAACGCAGAAAGAATGGACAGAGATACGTCAGATTTTGGGTAAATATCTAACTTCCAGTTAATGATGTTTTGATTTTTATTATAGGAGACTTTACCTGCTTATCAGTTTTGTCAGTCAAGTCACAGTATTGTCAAGTCACACTCACCCAAAGTGTTTCAGCAGTCCAAATGTGTACTAGCTAAGAATAAGGTTGTGCCTGTTACCCAGTTCTCAGATTGAGACAGGTCTTTACCTATTGCCACTGGTCATAAATTAGTTAATTGGACTGGAATATGGCGAACGTGCAGCTGGTGAGAACTGATGTCACAGGAAATGTCACTGTTGTGTGGGAAGTTCTTTTAGTTGAGCATGACTACTGAGGTACTTCTCAAACTCTTCATTAACCCATGTGACACTAGTCATTGCACAGCTATGGTGCACAACTTTTTTTATTGACAAATATTGCTCATGCTTCCATCCTTTTTGCTCCCTTGATCTTTCAAGTCTATTAATTGTTCAAAGATGATGGTAAGAGCGTGTTTTAGATCCCATTATGTTCAAGGTGGTAGGTGCTGACAATGAGTGTGCCATCACAATCTGTGTACCATCATTCCCTAGCTCTTGACTTACATGATAGACATCTAGAGTTGCCATTATTAATACTGTAATTGAATAATATTTCTTATGTATGCTTTACATTTGAAGTTGTACACATGAGCCTGGACCAGCCACCATTGTTGGCACCAGAGATAGGTTTCACCCACCTTAATTTAAACAAACCTGTTAGGGAATGTATTAAACATTCTCTTTGCATGATTTAATTTTCTTTTACTTTTTTATTATTTATTTTAAATAGAATCTGATTTTAACATCAGCTGTCAAAACCCAAAATATTTAGGTTTAAAACTGGTACCCTGTATTTCAGTTTGTTTCAGTATTTTACACTGGCATGCAGAGGAACTCCTTTTTTGTTAGTGTCACAGGAACATTCAAATAATTTGGTAGTCTTAACTACTGGTATTTCAGGTATGGTGACAGTTTTGTTGTGTTCAGGAAGGCTAAATTAAACTGAGCTCTTTGACTGATGTAAAGTCTGATAAGAAGTATTTGTTTAGAAGACTCAGCAGGCCCAAGCATGTTAAGGTCTGGTCCTGGTGCCTTACTGATACAGCAGAAATGGGAGGTGCCATGGCTGGCCTCAATATGCAATTTTTAAAAGGGGCACCTAGAGAAAGGAGACATCGTTCATCAGTTACCATTGATTACGCTGAATAAAGTCCTGGTTTAGGTATTCAGATGGGTGCTTCGGAGACAGAGTACAGTGTGCATATTTCCAAAAGTGAGACAATAATATCAAGCAGATATCTGATCGAATAAGTTTGGTTAATAGCGCATTGTGTATCGTCACAATTCTGAAGTTAAAAGAATGCTATTTTATTCAGAAGTGACAAAACAATAATGCCCCAAGGTAATAGATTTTGATATTAATTTTATTAGAGCATGTACCGAGAATGTTAATGGCATTGATTTTTGCACCATATTTCTCTTGCTATTTTTAGATAATCCTCGCCCTTTGAAACATCTTTGTCGTCTGAAAATACGTAAACTCTTGGGGTTAAGGAGACTCCAGAAACTGTCATCCATGAAGAAGTTTCCACTTCCACCAGTTCTCAAGAACTATATCCTATACAAAGAATATGATCTGTATGGAAAAGGGATAAATCTAGAATAGTTTTTTAAAATAATTGCATATAGTCTGTAATGCGATGCATTTCCTCACTATTTTTTACTAGCTAAAGACCTGCTTAGTGTTTCATACGCATTCACAACATTCTGATACTTGTTAATAGTTCTTGTATGGGAACAAATTTTTCTTCAAAGCTAGTACATTACAGCTCATTTTTTCACACAACATTGTATTATCCAAATACAGGCTAAAATCAGAATAAGGATGCTGTAATAATTATGTAGAACAGTGCACTCTAAATGGGAATTCGGATGAATAAAGGATAAAAGAAAAATTTTCATGATGGGACTTCACAATGAAGAAGGTAATTGCTGCTCTCAGTTTGTGGCAGTAGTTTATCTGTAAAAGAAAATAAATGTCTAAATTACCTTGGCAAAGAAAAAACGCATGTCTCTGTCATATAATTGGCCTGAAATGTTGCACATTTTTTACTTTGAAGGTCATGGTCCTATTATAAACAAAACACTGAAAAGATTCTTTTCAGCTATTTTTGCACCATGTTTGCTCCCAAGTATGACTGCTGTGTGTGCCAGTACTGCATGTTTCAAGGAAAAATTTGAAGGGCCTTTAAAGTAGGCTGTTTTAAAGACAGAGTAGATTTGGATGGACAAACAAACCAGGCAATTGAGCAGCATATCCCCTTGTTTGAGAAATGTTGCAATGTCAGAACTTTAATTGTGGATCCTACAGTTCTGACAGATCACTTTTCGTTCAGACTAAACACCGCCCTCAGTCATGCTGTAATATGCTTGGCACAGTGTGCTTCTGCATGTCTAGAGAAAAACACGTCTGATTAAATAGTCTGTAAATTATTCTATTAAAAGTGGATTGCACTTACTCCTGTTGCTGTTGTACCATCCCTTCCACCTTGGGGGAAAAAAAAGAAAAAGAACCTGCCTAAGAAAGGATTTCAGTTGGTGGATGTCAGGAATACATAGGGCATAGTCAGAGTTTAGCTAAATATGTAATTTAAGAAATAAGCTAGTTATCACTCAAACCAAAGGGGTCAGCTGAAGCATCCTTCAGCCCTACGCCCTGCATTGGTCTCCCTGTTCTTCAGAACTTCCCCTTATTTGCTGGATGTCATTGTCATATGTCATACTAGCAGCCAGAGATGCAAATTCCACATGCCAGTCCTGTGTGGGTCTGTTCTTTCTCACAACAGATTTACAGGAGCAAACGGAAGGGGTGAAAATAACTGGTCTGGGACATGTAATGAGGGTTGAACCGGAGGCTTAATTGCTGCTTCTGCTCTCACTAGGGCTCCTATTCATCCAGCTTTGCAAAACATGTCCTCTGTTTTTTTGCCGGAAGTTTTGGCCAGGATGAAAACTAATTTGGTCACTTGTGAAAAATTTCTAAATATCTGGCATCTGGGCCAGGCCCCTGACAAGAGGATGCTCCAGGCATGGGCTGAGCACAGAGTGCCCGGTGAACCCAACGCGGCTGTCTGCAGTCAGGGCTCCACTGGCCAATACATCCTGGACATACCAGGATAAATGCATATACGCTGCGTGACCTATAAACTGGTATTTCTGTGGGGGAATTCCTAAACAGAAATACAGCCTTAATAATTCTTACATAGCAGTAATTTTAATGAATACAGTGACCACAACGCAAGAATCTGGGTAGTCACATATCTGATATGGTATACTGCAACCAGCAAAGGGAACATGATCAAATAGGGCTTTAGACAGGAGATTTTAAACCCCCTCTGTGGCTAGAGCCAAATTCCATTAGTAATTTTAGTTCATGGGCCAAAGTTTATATTTAGGACTCCATGCACGCCTCAGGCAATACTTACATTGCCTGCAGCATCAAAACATTCAGCTCTAGGACAGAGCATTGTCCCAAGTGGTTAAAATACCATAAACTAGTCCTGAGAGTATCATTAGGCAAGCTAAAAAGATGATATTGTTGTGTTTATCTTTTAAGCAATACATCTTGGCTCTTTTTGTAGTTGAAGGTGGCCTAATCCTGTTTTAAAGCTTTTCTATCCTTCAACATTGAAGTTCTTTATTTATTGAAGACTTTTTTTCCCTCCCTGGATGCTAAAGTACTACGTTATGAGAAAACATCTTTAATACTTTCCAGGCAGTTGTGAACTGAATGGAGATAGGAGGGGCAAGAGTTTGTTTTAAATGGAATATAAGCTGAGATAGACACAGAAAGGGAGCTGTTTATCCCTTGTCATGCTTACAGCACAGCTAGGAATTGAACACAAGTCTTTTGACCCCTATGTTTTGCAGCCAGACCATTGAATGCTACTTTTATGGAGTTCAGTACGTGGTGGTGGGAGCAGGAAACATAACTGGTCCAGGACTGGTGACTGTGTAAAAAGAGGCAAAGGCAGCAGCCCCAGCTGGAAGAAGAAATTGGTAGGAAAAAACTACTCCTTTTTTTCCGTGCTTTGACTGTGATTGAACCCTTGCAATGCTGGGATTTAATTTTCTCTGCTATTTGGGTGTGACTCATGGGGTGTTCCACCACAACCCAATTCCATGGCGTGCCCACCCAATGGGCGACGTTGACTAGAAGTAATTAAATGCCCTGGCATTGATTCAGGCATGCTCTGGGGTTGGGACTCCTGTTGGTTTGGGGGCAATGTTTGAGGGCAGAGGTATCAATTGGTCTCTGTTTCTCATAAAATCTGACACAAGCAGCTGCACCAGACTGATGAGCTCGCCAAGGAGCCAGACATTTAACATTGGTTATGTCAATCTTTGCAGCACGAGAGAGATGGACTTTGTAGCTGTGTTTCCATAGCTCAACTGAACTATAGTCGTGGGTTCTGTATATGACCAGCTACTCCCTGTAAGGGCCATAATGTTGTGTGGGCTATCCTTACAGCTTCCGTGCGCTGGCTACCGTCTAATCTTGGGAGCTGGCAGTGCAGATCCTTGTTCTGGCTATCAACCAGGTGTAACCAGCTTTGCCTCCTGGTGTGCTCTTGCCACAGTCTGGTCTACCTGCTAAATCAGCCCTTTAAAAGCCTTCCCCCTACTTTTCTTTTCTATGAGCCTTTGGATGGATAGGCGTCTGCTCAGGAAAATTGTATCAAGAAAGGTAATTCCAACCAAAGTGATTTTCAGCCTTAATGGCCCTATTCTGCCTTGTTCTTTTCCAGACCTTTCTCTTGGAAATTATTTAGGCTGCAGTAGTTAAAAATGACACCTTGCCCCCCAAGGTGTCTTTCCTTCATACTCCTCTTCTGCACCCTGTAGATAATGACCTTGATTCAAAAATACACTGTCTCCAAATGCATGGAACAGTCCTCAAAGAAATCCATCTTGATTCTTTACCAGGACAAATGCTAGATAAATCAGAAAGAAGTACATGGGTAAGTGCACCAAATTACTGTATAATTTTTTAAAGGTATATATTGCAATGGGAAGATTTTTCTCTCTGAAATGCTCCCTTAAGTCTCACCCGCACCAGCAAAAGAAGTACTTAGTTCAGGAGAAATATTCCCTGAGGAACCTGTGTTTTGTGGTTCTCCTGAAAAGCTGTAAAATATTAGTAAATGGTTAGTAGTCATAAGACTGATAGACAGTGTAGCTCTGGTGACATGCAAGATATTTAAATTTAATTTTCAAAATTCACATTTTCAGTAGAAATCTCTACATTTTATTGGGCAAAACCACTGCCTTTTGTCTGCCTATTCTGCACATGGTAGATATGGTTCCCAGAACTCCCATCAACATTAATATGGACTGTTTAAAGAATAGACATAAATAAAGACAATAAAGGAGAGAATTTAGTTACTACTGCTACTTGTGTTTAATTCCCTATGAATTACATCACTTGTTTATATTGCTGGGATCCACTTTTTTAAAAAAATCTTAATAAACACACACTTAAAAGTTACAAAACCCAAGGAAATGCTAAATATAGAAGTAAATACCTGTATTGCTCTTGGTGTATAAAGAAATAGAGCAATTTTTTAATCTGAATGACAAACTGTAGGTTTGGCTAAGCTACACTGGAGAACCATCTGGGACTAAGGCATTAACAAAGGATCAAATCCATGGAGTTTTTATAATCACTTATCATTCAATAACTACTTGACCTGGACATGCAAATTATGGTGTATTTGCAAATACCCCTACAAATAATATAATGCTTACATTGGCAGATGTTACGTCTTTTATCGTGCTTTTGTGGGAAAGAACAGGCTAACTGCAGATGCCTGAACAGCATCCCATTCAAACCGCACTTCCAAACCCCACATTTTTTGTACAGGCAGCAGTTCCTCTGCTGCTTTCTTTGCAGTACAGTGGCCTCTACTTCCTGTCCAAACCTGTTGAGCAATACCGCGATGCAATTCCAAACAGCTGCTGTGGTCACCCTATGTCTGTACATCAGTAGCAAGTGAAATGATTTCTATATATAGTTTGCAAATCTGTTGGCAATGTTCGTAAAGCATGTGGAGATTCTTCCTGAGGGATAAGAGCAGTTACATGAAAGCAAGAGCATTAAGATCATCATTGTGTACAAAGCAGTTTATCTTTTTGGTGTGGCAGAAGCTGGCAGCAAGGAAATGGCCAGTCTGCAGAGATGCAGAGAAGCGCTTGCTTTGAGCAAAACCCTGGCAGGAATAGTTTGTGCTGTCAAAGATAAGCAGATTCATCTCGCACTGTTATTACAGAACATGACATTGTACTGACACAAGATGATTAAAAAGTATTGGTTGTGTAGGAAGGGAAGAAAACTGGGAATGGGAATGTTGTTTATTCAGTAAAATTTATTTGTCCCCCTTGCCTTCCCCATTTCAGTGTGATCTGTGTAGGCAAAAGGGGCAATAAATCCCCAGTCTACTGCACCTTTGGCACCCAGCTGCACGCCTCTTTATATAATCAGAGACATTCAGGATCTGTGTACAAAGGACACCAGGTGCCTGTGCAATGTGAGCAGTGAGTTTTCATTCTTTTAATCAAAGCTTGAGGAATTCAGTATTCCAGAAATGTTATTTGCACCCAGCTGATTTTTTTTCCCCTGGTGCTTCCTGGCAGCCAGGTCAGTCTCTTGACTCCCCTTCCAAGATGCATCCTTATGCTTGTCTTGTCACCAGCACTATCACAGCCCATTCACTTCTTCACTCGCTATGACTTTTCTGTCGTCTTGATAAGTAAGGCAACCCAAACGTCTCTGCCACCAAAACACATTAGATGAGTGTTTGCCCCATGGCTTGTTGGTATGTAGTGTTATGTGTAGGCCTCTGGTTATGTCCCCAGCAGCTGTTGGGAATGCTGTTTTCAAAACTAATCTGAGCAGTAAGGCAGCCCACATGCACATGTTTTTGAGTGAAAGCTGATCACTGTTTGTGGTGGGACGGAGTTGTTAAGCTACGATCTGGACCTGGAATCTGCCCTCCCAGCAGCCTGGGGTGTGCTACAGGGGGTCGGTGGGAAAAATCCATCTTTGAGTCAGGATGCTGAGTGCGATTCCCAAGCAGAGACTGATTTTGGATCAAGGTCATCTTTAAACGTACTCCAACTTTTGTTTCCCCAGCATGGAACAAGGGAAAGATCTTTTTCTCCCGTGTGACTCCCTGTTTACAGCATCACCAGGAGAGATGGACTGGACAACAGAATCATCTGGCACAGAGAAAAGCAGCTGGAAAATTGTTCCTTTGAATGCCTTCAGTGCATGCTTTATCCCGTTTGCTCTGCTGATACCACTGTTAAATGTAGGTGATGACACATCCTTTTCAGGAACAGTATGGTGTGCACAATTTTCACAAGTTACGCTGGTGTCCCGGGGGAAAGGGAAAGGGCCACAGCTTGTGCCATCAGTCTGCCTCGCCGTCCTGCCCAGCTGCCAGGTTCCTGACCCTTTGTCTCTCCGGGCTGGTTTGGACTCTGCGTTCAACCCGGGCCTGTACAAGCGGCATACAGAAGCCGAGGCGCGCACACATGCATAGATAGAGATATCTCTCGGCTGAGAGAGGTGGGAGGAGGAAGGCAGGCGACGTGGAGCAGGGCGGCAGGACAGGGGATGTGCGAGGAGGGGAGGACGGGCAGGTCCGCGAGCAGGCCGTGGAGGTGGTGAGGATGTCGAGGGCCTGTGCAGGAAGGGCAGGCGAGGGGGGCCTGCAGGGTCAGGGGTGGACAAGGCAGAGCAGCAGGCAGGAAAGGGGAAGGCGGGAGAGCTCAGGGGCTGGTGCCTCCGGGTCTGTGTGAGGGGACAGCAGGAGGCAAGGAGCCGGCTGAGGAATGAGGGGTGCAGAAGCGGTGGGGGCGGCGGGAGCGAGCACGGCAGGCAGAAGGGCAGTGGGAGAGATGGGGGAAGCCCAGACGTGCTGTGGTGCATTGTTTTTAATGTGCTCTATGGCAATTGGACCTGTTCCTGCAGCGTGGGACTGCAGCTCAGTACGAGCCAATGCATCTGCCTGACAGGCTGTCCTCAGGAGCTGGGACTGAAATAGCCACAGTCCTGGGGCCAGCCATGTCCCGTGCCTGAAGACAAGGTTGTGCAGCCCTCTCCTTCCTTGCCTGAAGACAAGGTTGTGCAGCCCTCTCCTTCCTTGCCTGTAGCTTTCCCTGCACTCACCAGAGTGGAAGTAAAATTTAACCTGTGGGCATTGCTGTGCCTGGGGGTGAGTACTGCCTGTCAAGTGTTGCTCATGTCCCTTCAGCAACAGGGCCAACCTGCCCAAAGTGTGGAAACCTGAGCAGCAGAGCAATGTTTCCCAGGCTGCTACTTGAAATAGTTAATTGCTTGGAAAGCAAAAAAGAACATATATGCACTTAGAAGGGTTTCCTCTTTTAAAACTGAGAAAATAGAATACCTGGGCTAGGCAAGATTGAAAATCTTGTCTGCAATCTGGCAGCCACCGAGTGGACTCCGTCCCACTTGAAGCTGGGGGCCTGGGTGCCAAGTGTCCGCAATGGCAGCGAACCCTGCTCCTATAAAACCGGTGCTCCCAGTTCTCATTTTCTTTCCTCTTGGCCCAGGCCCTGAAGGGAAAAAACCTTTTAATAATTCTGTTGACTGAGTGATGAGTTTTCATGACCTATATATGACATGGTTTATTCCCTGCATACCAGGTTTCACCAGGGCGTTAGGGAGGTCAGTTTGGGCTTTCTCTTAGGAGGTGGCAAAGCACTTCAGAGGATTCATCCTAAACAGCAGTCAATGCAGCCAGTGTAAACCTTCCCTCAAGTGTACTACGTATGGTTCACGCTCTGCTCTTCTGCCTTCTGGGTAGAAGCAAGTTGCCTGTGCCACTTCACTGGCTCAAGGTGTCTTCCTGAACTGTTTATAATGGTGTGATGGGGCATGTAGCCTGGGACGTACAACAGGATGCTCAAACTGCTATTGTTTTACTTGTTTTTTGCAGAAATCCAAACATGTGTAGTGCCTGAGAAATGGGACTGTGGAACAAGAACAAAAGGTTTCAGACAGGAATGCTAACAGCAAGAAAACACAATCACTCCTGTCTTTACAGCCGAGTTCCTCTTGGAAGTTGGAACCTGTGATCTGAACTGTTGGAATGGTGAGCAGCTTCAGCAGTGGCTGGTGCCCACGAGAACGGAGCCCTGACCAGCTGAAGTGCTGCATAATGCAAAATACCCCCTTAAAAGGAATCCTAATCTCCAAATTAGTGGATGCTTACAATCATAAGGTCTCTGTGCCTCTATTCTTTCTCCTCACAAAGGCGGTAATACCTTCGTGTCTCCTGAAAGGGCTGCTGGACAAATAAAGCCGCTGGGAGTCTTGATATGCTGAAGAACAGGGGCAAAACAAAATGCTGAAAGGCCATTTACCGAATGTGCATGATCTCTCCTGTACACTGAGCAAGGTCCTGGGGACTCGTGGGTCTAAGATCAAAGTATATGATTACAGAATTATGGAATTAAGGACTGTGTTTCACTGCTTATGAACAGGCAAGGAAAAATACGCACACTTTCTGACCTGTGAGTACTTAGCTTTACAGTTTTGACATCCTTTTTGTGTGTGTAATTTGCCATGTGCTACAACCTTACTAAATTTCATTTAAATTGTTCTAGAGAGTATTCATGGGTCTTCACCCCAGCCATCTCCCTATAAAAATGGGTTCTAAATCACCGTGATTGACATGTACAGGATCAGGAAAGGACCCCAGTTTCCCATAACCTCACCTAACTGTGCCAATTTCCCCCCTGCTTCAGGGGAAACATTTAGAGTAAAATACCTTGTCCATCTTTAGTAACATCTTTAAATTCTCTCATCCCATGGCTAGAATGGACATCACTGACATTTTATATATAGAAAAACATCACCACTGACCCAGTGCTGTATCATGCCTCAGCAAGGAATAGCATTGAAGGTAATCATGTTGCTGCCAACGACTGGACTGAATCTTCCTTTGGAATATTATTTTAGAAGTGAGTAACGCATGTTGCTTTTTGAAGTTCCTTTGAGTTTGAAAAATTTGGATTATACATAGAAAACTTTAAATAGACAATTCAGGAATCTGTATGTTTGTACTTTTTATTATGGACTCAGCCCAGGAAGATTCAGAGACATTTTGTTGTGTCTGAGGAGAAAAAGAAAAGCAGAAAGCTCAGAATTTTCTGGGAAATAGTATACTTGAATAGATTTAATTTTTAATAGCATGGTTTTGCTTTTAATATTGTACATATCTATGTTGTACATGTCAACGTTGTACTAATAATATGTAGCACATTTCTAAAAGCATTTCAGTTTCCATCAGTGTTTTCCAACAGAAAATCTGTTCAGTGCAAATTTTCTGACCAAGTCCATCTAAAAATGTTTGCAACAAAACATTGTCTGCAACAGTGCACCCAAGAAAGATAATTTCATTGTGCTGCTTCTCTGGTAACTCGAATGATAACGAAGTAAACCATTGTCCTAGACATAATGAAGAAATAAAATTGCTTGGATTTCTGATCTATTCATTTAATTAATGCCAATGTCAGCATTCACAATGCAAAGTTAAAAGAAAAAAGGTATTTATTATTTTTTCCTGCTGTTTCACATTGTATGTAATTTGGCCTAAGCATCGTTTCTGCAAGTGCAGCTCAAAGAGTGAACAGAACTTCTACTGACCCACTGACTTGTCTAGTTACAGGTAACCCATCACAGTATCTTATACCATGAAAGTAACACTCTTAGGTCCATAAGCCAAACTGTTTTGCATCTTCTTCCTCTTTATTTTATGCAATTATTTGGTCAATGTAAATGACCTGAAAATATTTATTTTATTTTAAGATGCACATTATTCTTTAGTCTGCTTTATTAATGTATTTTGTGTATTAGGGAAGACTAGAATTGTAAACTTTCATTCCATTTCTTGAGCAAGCTAAACTGCATGAAATTCATATAGAAAAATGATCAAAGGAAAAGTGTAATTTCTTTATCAAGTCTGTTTATGAAAATCATGCTCGATCTCCTCTCTCCGTTGCCAGTAAAGCAATATGCTTAATAATAAAACTAAATGAGCTATTTGGCTAAAAATCATAGATCAGTTCTTGTGTCCAATCCATACTAACCTAAAAGAGATGATGTTGGACAAGAATAGTACTTCAAATTATTTTCATTTCTATTTCCATTACATACTGTCTTGACTATCTAAAAATAAACCTGTGTGTTATCATTTAATAAGGTTGATTTATAGTATTATAGATGTGC
This sequence comes from Falco rusticolus, assembly GCF_015220075.1. Lineage (NCBI taxonomy): Eukaryota > Metazoa > Chordata > Aves > Falconiformes > Falconidae > Falco > Falco rusticolus. The sequence continues at coordinate 9,028,495 of NC_051191.1, read as the reverse complement.
TCCTACTTCCCTGTACCAAAACCAACCTTCTCTCTCTCTCCGCCTCCCCGCACCACCACCGCCCCCCCCAAGCCTGCAGATATTGCTGGCCTGCATGTTTCAGAAAACATAGCTAGTTTACCATCATTCACTGCTAATAGAGAAAAGAAAAAGACAATGTGAAGGTCAAGCTTTCATTCCGTATTTTCTTACATTGGAAGAGACATGTCTATAAAAATAATAAGAATATCGGAATAATAGATCATTTATTAGTGGACATGATAATGTAGATATACACTTAAAATCAAGAATTGAAGGGCACTCTCCAGCTGCACACCAGTCAGCTACAGCAAGCGATAAGCATCAATTAAAATAGCCACTAGGGGCCTTCATTTGCTAGGGGCTGTCAAGTGATGGAGACAGAGTTGGGGTCTGCCCACCCAGGGCCGGCTGCCCCTAAACCTCTGAGGTCCCTGCTCACTCCTTCAGCAAAGCACAATTCTCCACGTGAAAAAAAAATAAAAAAAAATCACAGGAACTCCAAATGGACATGTCAAGATGATTCTCCCTCTGATCATCCTCAAAAAAACAGGGGAATTAATCAATAATCCAGTTATGTGATTTGTTATAGGCAAGGCATGACATTGCGGGCGTGCTGCTCCCCACAGGTGCTGGCATGCCGACCTCTTTCCCTCAGGCTGCAAACACCTTGGAAAAATAACAGCGTGGTTCCACTAGAAAACCGTGAAAATGAGAGGAAGTCTGCTGAGCAGCAGCAAGGGTGTTTTATTTCCAGCCCCTGTGGCAGCTCAGGATTAAATGGATTTTCATTGTTCTTTCTCCACTGCAGTTTGGACACACAGTTGGTGTAAATGTGCCCGGGGTTTTACTTGCTGCTGCCCTCCCCTCTGCGAGGCTGGTATTCTCCTGCTAGCCGCCTGCTCTAAATATGGCCACGGCCAGTGTGTCAATAATCCCCCTCTTTAAGGGACCTGCAAACACTAGTGTTGGGACATTCTTGCTGTTCAGATGTCTAGCTGACGTCTGATGCTTAAAACGGAGCATGCTTTCATCCCTTCGTGCATTGTCGTAAGCCCCCGATGATTACTCTTAAAAGGGTGCCTCTGCTACGCAGGGAAACAGTTGCTGACCAAACGAGACACAGCTTGCTTGCTTCAGCCTTCTTGAATGCCTGGTCACTTCAGCTTTGTACCAGCCTGACCAAGCAGGACCATGTCTACCTTTGGCTACAGAAGAGAGCTCAGTAAATATGAGGACATTGATGAAGATGAGCTCCTCGCTTCTCTCACTGAAGAGGAGCTGAAGGAGCTGGAGCGGGAGCTGGAGGACATAGAGCCCGACCGTAACCTTCCAGTGGGACAACGGCAGAAGAGCCTGACGGAGAAAACACCGACAGGGACTTTCAGCAGAGAAGCACTGATGGCCTATTGGGAGAGGGAGACCAGGAAACTCTTAGAAAAAGAGAGACTGGGTGCGTGTGACAAGGTAAGACACTGAGACACTTGCTGTTTCCTGGAAATATTTGGGTTTGTTCTTCCCTGCCATGGTCTCACTGTTCCATTTTCTTTCAGTCTCTTGTACTATTTTTAAGAGCATTGCTAGCCACACATTTGTGCCTGCTAAAGCGCTGCCTATTAGCTCAGAGAGTTTTTGCTCATCTGAAGGTTCCCTAAATGCTCTGTTGAGAACAGAAGAAAGTTCTCTAAAAACTTATCATTCGTGATTAAAATAGGAAGAATTTAAAGGGCATGTTAGAAATTATTGCCAGGTAGCGATGTGGACTTTTGGGTAACATTTGATTTTGTTTAAAAGCTAAAAAAATTGCTTTTTCCTTTCCTACAAAAAATCGGTATTGACTGCTGAGAAGCATGTCAGGAAGACAGTTTTGAATACATCTTATGTCAGAAGTCAAGTAAGTGGCCGCCAGGCTTCATGCTCGCTGGAAGGAAGCTGCACTGCGGTCAGCAGCTAATGTTGCTTTGTTCCTGCTGCGGATCCTTGGCTCAGCTCAGGAGTCTTCTGGCAACTGTTGTCAGAGGATAACTGGAAGTTATTTAAAAAATGGCCTGGGGTAGAGTCATCTGCTAAACCATTTTATCAGTATTCCCCAAAAAACCAACCAATACTGCTTGTTAGGCAAGTCGCCCCCCAGAATAAAAATATTAATAATAAAAGCCAGTCCCCAAACTGCAAATGAACAGTATAGCTGGGTAGGAGTGAAGGGCTCAGTCCTAGCAGGCGATGAGCACTCTCAGTCTAACCTAATGTCCCTGTCGGCATCGCCCGGGCCCCTGCTAGAAGAATCTGTGACACTGAGGTCTATCAAAAAGCAACTTCTGTTTTCACATTGGCTCCATGTAGTTTCAAAGCGAAGTGGGGATTTGGGGAAGTGAGTAGCTTTTTTATGTTTAAGCACTGCTTCGGGCCAAGCTCTGACTCTGTTTATGAGGTCACCTTTTCCCATGTTTAAGTAGAAAATAATAGAACAAAGGTAAAGACAGCAAAACTGGGCAGAGAACTTCTAACAGCCTTGATTCAGGACCTCAGTTCATTTGCAAGGAAATAATTGCAGTTTGTACATTAGATAAAATATTATCCTAGAGATAAATCACCTGGATTAAATTAGCCTACAATAATAATATCCAGGATTTCTTTACACATAAGTGTTCTCTCCTGCTCCTGAATGGTAGTGTACTGTCTTTGCAGGCAAGTGCGGAGACCACTAGCTGTCATCAGACCATTAGTATCAGCTTGCAGACATTGACTTCAGTCCCTGTTCTTCAAATCATAGGGAGGCAATGGCAAGATTAATGTTTATTTCCAGCTGAGCCTGGAACTCGAAACCTGGACAGTTGCAAAAAACCTTCTGAACAGGTCTACTTCAGTGTCTTACATAGTGGCAGGATTCTTTTTTTGCTCTTTCCATGTCTATACAGCATTAACGATGGGTACTGGCTAAACTAGCCGGTGCTAGCAAAAGCCTCTATACTTTTTGATCTGAGAAGAAATTTGCTAAATGTGTGAGTAAATATGAAAATGTTTACATGCTGGTGTAGAAGGCACAAAGTCTGACTCCACTGAAGGCAGCAAGAAAGCTCATTCTGAGTTTCTTAAGAGCAGTTTTCTTCTTCCCCTCAATGCTCTGAAAGTTAGACACCTTATCTAAGATGGTTATTTGTGCTCCTTCTATAGTTAGAGGTGAGAGATCAGCCCCTCCAGAAGGCAAACATCCTGCAGATAGCCTTTTAGGGTGAGCGACTTGCCCTTCAGAGATATTTACCTCTCTGCATTGACTATTTTATCCTAACTTTTCACCGAGTTAGTACTACGAAGTAAGATGAAGCCTTGCAGGCTGCCTGCAGCAGTCCTGTGCTGAACGATGCCTCTATGGATCTGCAAAGAGAAGAGTACTCGATTTCAAACTTACTGGGCAGATTGTTGTGACACCATATGATGTAATGTGACAGGAAACTAAATTCCCTCTTTGACCCCAGAAATGCCGCTCAGAAAAATGTCAAGTGGTTTTTTTTATTGATCTAGCGTCATCAAGCTTATTAGCAGTCCATTTAGATGCACCAACTTCTGCTCATCTAGAGCTGTGTGGAAGGCTGTAATATGTATTCCTGGGCAGATAAAAGCGTAGCCATGAAGATGGGTTCCTGGATGCCTGGTGTTTTCAGCTTTTATAAGTCTGAATATATGTATAGAAACTACGGATATAAATCTTAGTCCTATAATAAACCTGGCTTAAACACAGCGCTGTTTCTGTATGTAGCACAGCATCTCTCAGTGTGAGGGCCTTCCTGCACCTGATCCACAGGAGAAGCAATGGGGCCAGACCCTGCAAGACCTCCACGTGCAGGTCAATAGGGCCAGACCCTGCAAGACCTGCAGGTGCTGCAAGCTCAGGAATGACAGGCTGGAACAGCTCGAGGTCCTGTTTCATTAGAGTCACGCTTCTGCAAACATTACCATTACTGTCTGTTGTGCATGTGTCACAACGCAGAAATCTGTTTAGGATTGGGAAACAATACCATGCAATCTGTCATTACTATTATTTTAACATTTCCCTGCATTTTTAGAGCCGGATAATTAAGCAAACCTAAAACTGCACAAGTTTTCTAAAAATGGGCTGTCATGTTAACAGCACTTTCGTTTTCCAGAAGCACAAAACAGAATCACTGTGTCTCTGCAGACTGTACTTACTTTGTAAAATACCCTCTAGTATTTTACAGAGACTTGTCGTGCTTTAACCCCGGCCGGCCGGCAACCAAGCACTACACAGCTGCTTGCTTACTCCCTCTCACCCAGAGGGATGAGGAGGACAATCAGAAAGGAATGTGAAACTCAGGGGTTGAGATAAGAACGATGTAATATGTAAAGCAAAAGCTGCGCACACAAGCAAAGCAAAGCAAAGCAAGGAATTCATCCCCACTTCCCACGGGCAGGCAGGTGTTCGGCCATCCCCAGGACAGCCGGGCTCCATCACATGTAACAGTTACCTGGGAAGACAAACGCCATAGTGCCAGATGTCCCCCCCTTCCTTCTTCTTCCCCCAGTTTATATACCCAGCATGCTGTCATACGGTATGGAATACCTCTTTGGCCAGTTTGGGTCACCCGTCCTGGCTGTGTCCCTCCCAGTTTCCCGTGACCCTCCAGCCCTCCTGCTGGCAGGGCCCAAGAAACTGGAAAGTCCTTGACTTAGTATAAACATTACCTAAAACACACGCTAAAACCATCAGTGTGCTATCAACATGGTTCTCACACCAAATCCAAACCACAGCCCCGCACCAGCTACTAAGAAGAAAATTAACTCTGTCCCAGCTGAAAACAGGACAAGACTAAAATATGAATGTTGCTAAAGTCGTGCATACAGACCAATTATAATTCATCCAAAATTTTATAAACATTTGCAAATGTAAATAAAAAGGCATACCCTATGGCTTGTCCAGTAGACAAAACAGGACATATTTTTGGGCAAGAGGTTTAAGGTTGGTCATAGCATATAGGTTCAGTCGGGGCCCATACAACACTGCCGTGCTTCTGGAGTCCTCCAGGTGGAAGTGGGCTTTCCTGGGGTGCAGACCTTTTGCCACTCCTGCGCAGAGAATTGCCTCTGCCACCGTGACTGCTAAGGGCGCCAGGCAAAGCTTTCAGAAGTGGTTCTAAATTTGCTTTCTTGGTGCCCACCAGACACACTAAAATAACTTCGGGGTTTAGAAAAACAATCAGTTTACTCTGTAGGCAATTAATTATAACAAGTTACAGTATGGCAGCTGCCCTATGACAGCTGTCAGTGAGCACAGTCTTCGCTCTTGGCAAACATGGAGAAATTCAGGGATTATTGTCATGTGATTAATTGTTACCTGTGGGAATGTACCTGAATATTTTCTTCACAAATAGCTTCTAAGTGTGTATAGCCCATGTAGTGCATCCAGAGTCTTTTCAAGATGACTCCTGTAATTCTGCATTATTTTGCATGTCCGTATGCATGTTTACATGTGCAGACACTATTTGCATTCTAAATCGTGGTAGTCTTTAGCCATTTTAGATGTGCTAACATATGCAATGCCTGAGCATTGACAAAGACATCTCATCCTTATGAAATTAAGATACTTGTTGCTCATAGAACGTGTCCATTCTGAAACTGCAGTCTTGTTTTTCTTCTGGCAAGGATCCAAATAATATCCCCTTGTGGACATGCTAACACATAGAAACCATGAAGTATGTCCATGTTGCAATGTCTTGTATCAAATTTTCTCTTGGCAGAATTCACTGATGTCAGTAAAACTGTTCCAATTTATACTCAGTATTTTTCTTCTAAAGAGTGTGAAATAAGTAATGTTAAAAAGGTGTTAGGTGCTGAAGCATTTTCTGTTCTCCTAACTGTTTCTGGGGATTTAGTTTTAGCTTTCAACATTAACTTACATAGTTTCAAGATAATTGTTTTTGTGCAAAAAGGCAGTAGCTCCATTACTGCAATCGTGTTTAACATCGACACCTACATTCCTGTTCAGGATTCTGAGCAAGAAGACGACAATCCGGAAGACATTCAAGAAGAGTATTTCACAGAAAGCAATAGTGAAGTGTCTGAGGAGGCATATACTGAAGAGGATGATGAAGAAGAAGAAGAAGAAGATGAAGAGGAGGATGAAGATGAGAGTGAGGATGAGGAAGAGCAAAATGCTGCAGCTGGTGAAAGACCTGAGGATGGCAGGAGTTCTGACCACATCAGACGCAAAAAGTGTAACAGCGCAAAGGACAATGAAGACTTACTCAATGGTCATGATGAAAAAGACACCGACAATCTGAGCTTAAAAAGCAGTGCCATCCACCCTTGTGGAAATCCAACAGTTATTGAGGATGCTTTGGAAAAAGTTAGGAACAACGACCCTGACACCACAGAGGTCAATCTGAACAACATTGAAAACATCACTTCACAGATGCTTATACAATTTTCTCAAGCCCTAAGGGACAACACAGTGGTTAAGTCATTCAGCTTGGCTAACACGCATGCTGATGACAACGTTGCAATAGCTATTGCTGGTATGTTAAAGGTAAATCAGCATATAACTAGTCTGAATATCGAGTCAAATTTTATCACAGGCAAAGGAGTGCTGGCCATCATGAGAGCTTTGCAGAATAACAAGGTTCTAACAGAACTGCGATTCCACAATCAAAGGCACATCATGGGCAGCCAGGTGGAAATGGACATAGTTAAACTGTTGAAAGAGAACACGACTCTGGTCAAGCTTGGATACCACTTTGACCTTGCTGGCCCAAGAATGACCATGACAAGTATCCTGACAAGAAATATGGATAAACAAAGACAAAAGCGTATGCAGGAGCAGCGGCAGCAAGAGTCTGGTTGTGACGGAGCCATCAATCCAAAGACAAAAGTTTTGCAGAAGGGGACGCCTCGATCCTCCCCTTATGTGTCACCCAAGAGCTCACCATGGTCCTCTCCAAAACTCCCTAAGAAAGTGCCACCAGTGAAAAGTCAGCCTCCTGTACCCCCACCTCCCCCTCCACCCCCACCTCCTCCTCCTCCCCCTCCCCCGGTTATTCCAGAGAAGAAGGCACCAACCAGGAATATAGCTGAAGTCATCAAAGAGCAAGAAAGCTCAAAAAAAGCCTTACAGAATGGACAGAAAAAGAAAAAAGGCAAAAAAAGCAAAAAACATGAGAACAGCATATTGAAAGAAATTAAAGATTCTTTAAAATCAGTTTCAGACAGAAAATCAGAGGAAGGTTCACGACCCTCCACCCGTCCTTCCACCCCACAAAGATCTCTCCATGACAACCTTATGGAAGCAATTCGGGCAAGCAGCATAAAGCAATTAAGGCGGGTAAGTAAGAGATCCTATTTCAGTAACTGATTGTGGCTCAGGTATAGCACAAGCTCAATTAATTTTAGTACATATATATAAAATAAAATATTCTTAGAAATGTGAGCATAAGAAAGCACTTGGGAGGAGGCTTTTCTCTGATTAGGCTTTTCTTAGCACAGATTTATGTTTGGCTGAGTTTTACAGAAAGTGGGGTACTTTCCCAGGTTCAAGCTTGTTACAGGAGGTGGTGCATAGCACAGGGCTCTTGGGAGTGTGTCTCTGGTAGGAATTTTGTCATTTAGACTGTACAGCAAATGTAATGGACACCCTCCCCACCCCCATTTCATAGGTGGAGGTACCAGAAGCCCTTCGGTGAAAGCCTGGATGACAGAAGAGGCAGAGCACTGCAGTGGTCGAGGGGACACTACTCGTCCATTCACTGGTGGCAACACAGAGTGTCCAGCAAGCTGCTTCCAAAGTACACTCTTAGATTCAAACCATTTCTATTTTATTTCAAAGAAATAAACCCACTACATATGAAACAATGCTTTAGGGATACATTTGCCTTGTAATCTGTAAATATGGAAATAATTTTTCTTTTTTATTTAATGAGATTTCTATTGAGAAATTGCTGTTTATTTAGATATTCTTTTCAATATCTGATTGCACATCACTGGACAACTTCTTCACACTGAGATGCAATAGTTTACCAACCTGTGGTTTCTTCTTTTTTCCATGAATTTACAATAAATGTGGTTTGAAGCTTTCAAGCAGACACATAGTCCTGTGTTTCTGTGAGTGAACACCTACCAGATGTTTGCATTAAGTTCATGAGCATTAGGGAAGCCTCCTGAGATCTTTCTCAGCTGTACCCATCAAGCCTGCTTGGAGGATAGCACCAGGGCCTATATGTTAATGAATATGTTTCATACTGACATGGGAAAAAAATGGTTTGTAAAGCTGTATACAACTAGAGTAAAGCTGTGGGCTGTCAGGTCATTGGTGTGGTGTACCAGGTCCTAAATCTTGATCTAACAGAAGGGGAAGTGGGTGACGAATAGAGCTGCAGTTCATATTGACTTAAAGGTTAAAAATTAATGTAGATATTTTAAGGTTGCAGCAGAATTATGCAATTATCCATTCAGTACAAGTGCACATGGCTGTATCTGGGCAGAACTAACTCCAGTGCAGACATTCAGTCAGAGAAACTTGAAAAGCAATCTAGCATTCGGGTGGAAAAACTCATATGATATCAGGTGAACAACAAGCAGAGTGTGAACTGTCAATATGGTATGGTGGAAGCCGAGCCAGTATCATTTGGAGATGCACGGCTGGACGTATCACATCACAGGCGATGGCATGAATAGCCCTTCTTCATGTAGTACTAGACATCTCCCTCTGTCATCGTTATGGTTCTGGGTGCTTCAGCTAGTGTGAAGGTAGCGATAACATGAAGAAAACTGAGCAGTGGCCAAAATGTTGAAAGGCAAGAGGATATACATGTTTAGAAGCACTACTAACTATTAACTAGTTTGCTCATTTCAACAATAAATATAGGAATTAGTATTTCTTTGACATAAAACTACACCGAAGTTATTACTTAAGAGTACCCAGCATTGCAGTGGTACTGAAAAAATACAGGTAAGCGTCAATCTAGAAATATTAATGAGACAGATTTCCCCAGAAACAGGAACAAATTACTGGAGGGAAATCAAGCATAATGGAGAGGGGATCCATTAGTGAGTTGTCATGAATGTTACTATTACAGCAAGAAAACGGTGAAGATATCTTTTTGCTTTTGTATTTATTGACTAGAACATACCAAAAGCAATGTACAACTAATTGAAACACTTTCTAACATTCTTCCTCTTGCCTCAGGATCACAACAACTCTTGAGTATTTCTAGACCCAGTATCACAGGAAATATGGTACGTACCACTAGTCTTTAGCTGCCTTTATAACTGCGTGGGCTCCCATAGCCTAAAAATCAACCTATGGTTGATCTCCCATGACCAAATGGAAGTTGGAGCTTGGGATCTTCTGAGGATGGAAGCAATGGTGGAATGCAGACCATAGTCAGGAGTAGACCTATGACCCCAGACCTTGTGTGCAGCAGCTTTGTGAAGGATGCGAAACAGCAAAATGTTTAATCAAATACCAGAAGCAGCTAAACAGCTGCAAGGGGGAATAAAAGATAGGGAGGGAACTCAGAGAAAGCACAATGGAGAGGATTTGGAGGAAGACAAGACAATATTTAAAAAACCAAACCGAAACATTTAAGGAAAGAGGGAGAACGAGAGGTGAGGAAACTGCCTCTATGGGATGTGAAAACTGATATAGGAAAAGGTGACAGAGAAGAAAATGAATACTGAAAAGTGGCAGATGATAGAAGAGAAGAAAAGGATGTGGAAGAAGGAAAAAGCTAGATAGAAGAAAAAAGGAAAGTAAAATTCAATTTTCAGGTTGGTAAGACCTGTTGTAGTTGCTCTTTTGCAGAAGAGAAGGGCGATGGGCATGGCCCTTGCGAAGGCTTGGCCAGAGCTGCTGACTGCGGTTGCTGACAAGTGGCTCGTCAGTCCGTTCTGGTGTGAGGCCTGCTCTGACGATGGACATTAGTATTTCAGCGAAGATGTAAACTCACGGAAGGAGCAGCCACATGTGGTTATTTAAGCTCCTGCGGTGCACTTCCTTACGAAGTGTCAGTCCTGTGCCTTAGCCAAAGTCTAATCTGGGTAATTGCCTTCTGCCTACATAAATTTCACAGCAGTTTCACTTGGAGGCATTTCAAGGCACGTCTCCTATTTGCAGAGCCGCGAGGCAGAGCCCCCCGTAACACCTTGTTAAGGTTGTGATGTCCTGCTGAAGGGAAAGTCAGCCCCCTTCCTTCCTCAGGTGGGTGTCAGCCCTGCTGCTGATGGTGCTGAGCTCCCTCACGGATGCTTCCAAGGAGCAATCTGTTTTCCTTTCAAATTAGCAGGCGAGCACCATGTGACAAGGGTCCAAAACTCTTCTGGGAGGTACTGTGCCGCCTTCCCAGACTGGAAGATGGTTTAGCAGGAGCCAGGAGGTGCCAAGTCGTGTTCCTGCCTGGGGAACAAACACCTCGCAGCTGGGCGCTTCCCCTTGGGGCCCCAGCCCTGCCTGTAAGTGCAGTTCAGTTTCTGAACCCTTCCCTTGAGCCACAGAGAGGTAAATCATTTTCTTTGAAGGCCTTGTTTGCCCTGTGAGGTGGCCCCGGGTCATCTCCTGCACATCCAGCGCTATACTCCCATCAGAGCTGGACACAGTGTCTGGACAAGAGAGCCCTGGGATGCAGGTACACTCCTTGTTTGGACTTGTAGGTCTCCCTGCAGCAGGTGGCCATCTGTGTTCTCTCAAAGACAGTCAGAGAAACAAACACAGCAAAATCTGTCAAAATGAATTGGTCAGCAATAAAAGAGCTGCGAAGGGTAACCAAGTGCTTGCTGTCACTGAGGAGGTAAAAGGACGGGAGAAGACAATGGGTTATATTGTCTTTAGGAACAAAGAAAGTATCCTTAGAACATTATTTATCTCCTCATGAGTTGCAGAAATAACCAGCCCAGTGAAGAGCAGAAATACTGTAGCTTCCCGAGGAAGAAAAAAAGCAAAACCTGGGTCCCCTATTTACACTGAGCCAAGTCTCTCCCATGAGTGTTCCCCCAAATTCAGGCTGGGGAGCGGGAGGGGAGAGCTGGGTACTGCACAGAGCACAACACACTGTGGTTGAGACTGACATGGGGTCCTCCCACCACCCCACAGCTACCCTGCCCCATGCTGCTGTGGTGCCACTGCAGTGGTGACTTGCCACCCAGCTGCACCGGGCAAGGGCTGCAGCCTGGTGTGGTGGCCGGAGGCTGTGCCACCTTGCAAAGCCCTGCGCTCTGGGTCATCCAACAGGGGGGCAGCGCCTTCGTGCTTTGGCCCTTCCATAACGTGTACCCATGTGAACATCCATGCCATATAACGTGGTACGAGAGAGCTGGCTTACGGGAGCACCAGAAATATCAGAGCCTGACTGTTACCTGTAATTCCAGGATCTGGCTTTTTAGTTTGTGCCTCGTCACCTAGGGAGATGTCTGAGCTTATTGAAAGAAAACGACCTCATAAAAGGCTGAGAGATTTTATTTCCATGTCTTCTGGAAGTTTCCTGCCTCCTGCCAAGTCACCTGTTAGACTAGTTCTGGACAGTGACCCACGCTGCTCTGCCGCTGGGGTGTTAGCGGGGGGCAGAGGTGCTGGTCTGGCAGCCCTGCCAGAGATGCTTGCTTCCCACCAAACAGGGCAGGTGGCCAGTGAGGCTCCTTCCAGGCGAAGCCACATCCATTTCTGGAGCCCAAGCCTGTGCTGCACGCAGCTGGTAACCAGAGGAGCCGGTGCAGCGCAGTCTCGGCGTGGTGTGGGGCAGAAATGAATGTCCCGGGGCATGGGAGGCAGTAAGGTGGAGGCGAGTATGGCCAAGGCCTCTCCCCTGCCCACACACTAGCACAGCACCGGTGCAGCCCTCCCAGCGCAGAAGAAAAGCTGTGAGTATTCAAGACTTCCATGCCATTACTCAAACAGTTCCCTCGGAAGTTCATCAAAACTATGGAAGTAATGATTAAGGCAGAGCAGGTCCGCAACGAAAATAGAGAAGACTTCTCTGTGGGTTGTTTAGAGAGTGACACGTAACTACCATGAGGTAGCCACGAAGGGGGTACCTGCAATGCCTGGGTGTAAGGGGAGAGGTAGCTCCAGGAATTGTTTCTGAGTGCAGGCTCAAGTGAAACAGCATTTGGAAGAGTGTGTACCATTCCAGTAAGTAACAGCCAGGAAAAATTTTGAATCGGAAGAGGGGAAGAAAATGGCTAGGATAACTGGGGAACTGGAGAGGCTGGCCTATGAGAGAGATGAGAACAGGTGGTGGGATCAGTCTAGCCAAACAAAAGCTCAAAAGGATTTCAGCTCATGTCTATAAATACTGCAAAGGGGAAAGAGCTACAGGGCACTGTTAAGAGTAGGAAAAAAAAAAAAAAGAAAGGACAGACACCGTGCATGATTGCACTTGGATGAAAAATTAGAAGGTATTTCCTAACTCAGAACAAGAAAGTTCTTGGAACAGCATTCCCATTAAAAAGGAATGGGCAAATTCACCAACTGTCTCTTAAAAGTGTAAGAAGCTTATGAAAAGGATTGTATGGTGTGGTGCTTTCAGCAGCAGAAGCCTGAAACTGCTAACACAGAAGCTCCTGCCATTATTATACTAATGCTCTTAGATGTGAAAACACCACAGGATCTGCAAGTTGGAACAATATCGAAAGTTGTAAAAATTTCCTACTTTTTTTTTTTTTCAAATCTATTCAAATCAGATGTAACTTTAGAAAAAAACTATCACATGGAAGCCAAAGCCTTATGCTAGATGCTGGCTTAACACTCCCTGTGCTTGATACCAACAGGAACCAAACACTTAGAAGAGGGAGTGGAATTTGGTTTCACACATTAAGCCCAGCACCGTACGTACACTGTCTTGGTCTCCATTTGCAAAACCCTGCACTTAAGATAGAATTCATTTTTAGATTCATTCCGCAAAAGTTACAACACAAGTTTACTTTGACTTGCCAGTTCAATTACTTCATTTTTAATTTTAAGTTCTTGAATGGGATAGTGATAATTGTGCCTCACACACAAGGAGAAACCCTGCAACCAGGAGAGAAAGCCTTGCTCAGAAATTAAATTGTATGCCTGTATCACTGAGAAGATGCTCTTTAGAAGCACCTGGTGATTTGGAGTGGCCGCTTTTATATATGTAGCATGAGATATTTTCCTTTTCAGACACGTGAAATGTCAGCCCACTGATGATGTTTCAAGTTCGGCACTTCTAAATGAAGTTTCTGAACTGGACTGTGGTTTCTGCAGTATTTTGGTCATTTTATTTTATATGAGATTTCTTTTGCTCTTGCAAGTACAGAGGACTCATGTTTCAGACCTGCTGCTCAGAAGAGACTTTCATCATCTGAGGGGAGACATCTCAACATCCCACCTCTCAGCTGGGACTTGGGCTTCCCAGTCCTCAGCCTCACCCCAAGCCGACAAGACCTGGAGCCACGCGGGAGGAGGCTTACGGGCAAGGCATGCCATCGCAGCTCGGGCAGGCAGCGTGGGGGCATGAATCTGGACAAAGTAAGTGGGCTACTGGAGCTACATGCTCCCAGCATGGATCAGCCCTTTTGCCCCCAGGTCTGTGGTGTTTCCTGGCTTGCCAGGGCTGTTCTGCGAGGGGAGCACGGGCTGGAGGTCTGTTGCAGCTTTGGGTCTGCCGGGTGGATGCAGCCTTGCGCCGAAACTGGAAGGTGGAAGAGTGAACTGCAGCTACTGTGCAGCAGTTGAGGGCCTTGCTTTCTTCCTGTGAAGACAGCGGAAAAATAGGGCAACTGTCACCAACCAGCTGTGGGGTAACCGGTGCACTATCGGACCCAGATGTAACTGTTCTGTGTGAAAAGGATGGATCAGCCCAAAAGAAAAATGGAGATATGGAAAAATTCTGCCCTTGCTGAAAGCAGGGCAACAGCCTACCTGTCAGGTGTATTTATTTCTAACTGTAATATTTGACTGTTTGCAGCATCAAATGAATATGAATATTATAAAACCTTTTTAATGGCAAAAAAAAAAAAAAAAAAAAAATTTCTATGGAACTCTAGCAAAGGGAAAGATGCTTCTATTTCCTTAAAATGTTGTCATGCTAAAAATTCTCAGTGAATTTCTGGTAAGAGCCAGAACGTGTATCCCAGAGGCAAGACTGAGGGTTATGTCCTGGGCTGTGCTTCTGCTATTTGTGTTCTCTGGGCTATATTGCTTAATTTCTTGTGACTCTACTTTGCCTTGGAGATATCAGTATTGATCTGCCTCAGAATACTGCAAGGCTATGCTCACATAGACTCAAGCGTGCTCCAAGACTCTCAGACACCAAGAGCTATTAGGTGCATTGTTTTTAATTTTTTTATTTTTATTTTTGCTAACAGGAATGTTGTGACTGGCTGAATATAAGTGAATATGATGAATGTCAGTGTATTTCTAAGCGGTAAGAGAAGCACAGCCCATGACCCAGTGCAAGAAATTTTGTAAATGCGGATGGAGCAAGCCACAAGGGCAGAAATCCCAAGACTGACTCAGCCATGCAAGAATGCTGTTGAAAGAAGACATGCCATTTCTGTCATTTAGTCACCTAAGAAACAAGCACATAAGGAACCAAAAGGACAGTTAGAAATGCTTGTGCACCCTGAGGAGGATAAATTGTGGCTGTTTCACAGCAGTGGCCTAGGAGACAATTTCACCAGACTAACCAAGTGTAACCTGTATCCATCAGACTATTTGTCTTTCATGGGAGGTACCTGAAGTTTCAATTCCATAGGTAAGAAATTCATCCCTTCTGCACTCCATTATGGCATTTCTGCCAAGGGCACTAGGTCAATCCACCCGTAAAGGGCTAAATATGTCCTGCGCTTTTCTTTCCAGGGCTTGTTCTGAGAAACATGTGGAGCCACAGTTTTTTGGGGGTTTTTTTTGGTTTTTTTTTTAGTAACATACATTGATAATGATTCTATGATTCTAACTCTGCCCTGACTGCCACAGGTCAGTCTGGATTGTGTCGAGGAAGCAGGTACAGGCAAACTTTACCCATATAGAGAGCCGGTGAGGGACACCAGCGCCAGCCCAGGAGGTGTGTGACTGCACAGGCAGCACTCAGACAGGGTGAATATTCCTGCCTTTCATCCCTGTTTAGCATGCAGGTGTGGGTGCATCACTAACCCCCGTTACAGGACTTCTGACATCCCACGCCAGGCTTATCTTTTGTCTAGACACTCATGAGCTAAACTTCTCAGTCTCTGCTATAGTTTATTGTGACCAAAAATAGTCTATGTGAGATCACCTCACTCCAAACATCCTAATAGTTGGATTTTAGGTGCAATACCAGTTAGACCAGCTCCAGGACAGTTTTGCAGCTCTGCTGCAGTCGCTGTTGCCCCCTTCATGTCTTTGTGTGTTGCTGCCCCCTCTCTCACCAAACTTGCAAGCAGTCAGTTCAAGGAGGTAAACCAGTGCCCTCCCCAAAAAAAGAAAGCAAAAAGAAAACCAACCAAACAGAAACCAACCAAAAAGAAAACCAACCAAACAGTTTGGTTCCCCAGACCTCTCACTGCAGTTTCAGCACCGTGTTGCTAGTGCAGGGGAGGTGGTGGGAACCTCTGGCCAGGAATGGAGGGAGGACAGTGCCGGGCAGTGCGGATTTAGCTTGGTTTAAATTGTTCTGGATCCATCCCCTAAGCTCTTTGTGACAACAGAACTGTGGATGTTGATAGCCCAGCACAGCTGAGCAGCCCGCATCACCCCAGCGTGCCACTGGCTCCCGCTCTCAAATTCCCACTGAGACGAATCCCACAGGTCATGTGGAGAACTGAGCTTACAGCTGGGTGTCAGACAATCCTGAGCTCTAATCCCACTCCGCCAGCTCTGTGCTATGAGACATGGTGTGCCTCAAGGGCATTGAGCAAGTTGTGTCAGCTTCCTATCGCTGCAGAGCATAAAAATTAGTTGTGAAAGTGCTTCCAAAGTGGCCTTTGCTCCAAGACAAGATCAAAGATAATTAAACAGGTCCTTAAAAATACATAATAGCTGGAGCTCCTGGTGTCCCTGAACAACCATCCATTGGAAAGTCTTCCTTAGTGTTTTGTCATCTTCTCAGGTGGCAAGTAAGCCCATTACTCTTTGTATCAACCACAGTGGATGTGGAAGACCATTCACACTGGGTAGTTGTTGTTTGGCTACCTCAGAATGGCAACAGGTAGCCTCACCTGCGAGTGACTGTTCAGCATGTTGATACTACAGAATGCCCTCATTCTACTACTTAATTAAATGCAGAGTGACCAGACCTGTTCAATGCTAAGGGTACTGGGTCCTCTGATGGTCATCCATTCCAAAGCCAGCAGGGCCCACAGCTGATTGCACACGTTAGCCAGCTGTGATCCCACCACAGGCATGATTAATTCTGAAGCAATCGACTATTCCCCCTGAAGTGTGCCGCCCTGCAGCTCCTCAGCTAGGTTCCCCACCAGAAGAGACCTGGTGGTGAGTAGTTGGGAATATGGGGTCATTATCACATTGGGGAGCTGCATGATCCCAGATTGCTCCCCCATCACTTGCTTTGCCTGTCAGTTTTCTGATACTTTCTCATGGTTGTGTTGGCACTAGTAGTGCCCCTGGGATAAAGTGGTAATGGGGTGATAGGTGCAGAGGTGGTTCTCTTATCAGGGTTGGGCCAGTTTGTCAGTTCCTGGGTGGAATTTCTGACCAGAGTAAGAGAACCAGCCTGAGCCTCTGGGCCTCAGGCGCTGCTGTTGTGGTGGGACTCACATGCCCAAGACCGCTGAAAACAAAGACCTGAATTCACTCTGTCATATTTCAATGAATGTTTAAACACCCGCTTTCCAAATCGGCCTCTTTCCAAGCTCATAAATATTTACCATCCTCTCCAAATGAAGCGGTGGTCTTGAGAGAATTTAAATTTGACTGCAGCTTTGTTTATAGGGTATTTCCTAATTTGAAATTCAAGGTTAATGCGTCTCTCAGGCAGTCTCAGGGTGTCTTTCTCTCGTTTGCTTTTCATGAAGAAGTCTGGAGGGTTCATTTTTTCCTGGGGCAACTGGTGAAACTGTTCAGTTCTTCAACCAGCCATGGGGTGGAAAACCTCTGCAGGGCCATTCAGCCCTCTTGCTGGGGTTGGGAGAGTTGCAATGATCTCTGTGTAAAGCAGAAAGAAGATTCAAATGTGTCCACCGCATTCCAGTCTTTCTGCCAGCAAGAGATGCTGCCTGCTGCCCTGAGGTCATGGGAGGTCTCCAGGGCCATTGCTGGCATTTAAAAGCAAACAATGGACTAGGGTATGTTATTTCTGACACAGAACATCATCCTTTAAAAGCAGCACATCTGATTTAGTTGCAGCCAGCTGAGAGTGACCTGAAGGCAGATCAGGAGTTGTATAATTTATAACGGTCAGCTTTTAAGTGAAATTAGGGATTAGTCTGGAAATGCTGTTGCAGCTGTAGCTTTACTCTAATCTCCTGCCTCTTACACCAGATAGTCTATAATGCCTCAAAATGTGAACACTGAGCTAACTGGTGGCAGAATTTCCTGCACGGTGTCTACACGGCTGCTTGTGAGTAGGACTGCCACTGCAGTACAGGGGGGAAGGCTGCATAAAAAATATATGAGGAACTAAGGATGATACAGCCCTTTATTTGCTTTTCTACCAAGCTGTATGTGAAGGATCACCTTGCTGTGAGACAGAGGTGGGCACCATGCTGCCAGTGAACAGGCTTCTCACTTGAAGGGCTTTCTCACCAGCTTGGCCTCCATGTTGCGTGGCACCAACAAAGGTTTAACGATCATCAGGTTTTTCTTTCCATGTCTTTTTCCCATTCCTCCAATTACCACTTCCAGATTATGGAGGAGGCTTGCCCATCACTTCTATTTTCTCCTGCTGCCCCTACCCTTCATTTCAGTGTTTTGCATAGAAGAGGCTTGCTTTTTTCCATGTTTGCTTTGGGATATTTGTTTAATAACTCTCTTGGAGACATGTTCAGTATGATCCAGGTGTTAGCAGCTTGGGTTCAGAGTGCTCTCACCAGTGTCAATCCTTTCCTCACACGTCTCTGTGCTGGGCCTCACCTTGTCATGTCAAAAGACACTCTGCAACCTTTTTTTTCTCCTTTAATCCTCATCTGGCATTGTTTGGGTCATGGGAGAACTAAGTACATGAGGTAAGGAAAAGCCAAGCCTAAACCATGAACACGGTCTGAATGAAAGCGCCATCAAGCTGCTTTTTCCATCCCGCTGGCTCTGAACCAGAACAAAGAATATGACATCTTTTCATCTTATGTCTCACTACCAGTGAAGAATGTACTCCCTAGCAGACATCACATAAGCTTTTAAATCCCTGAATGTGTTTCAGGTAGAGGGTTCTGTCCTGGGGGTTGGAAAAGTGATAAAACATGAACGAGAGGTTTCTCTGGTAGACAAAGGAAGATAAACCTGAAACTTCCACTATGTATCTAAACAAATGATCTTCAACATTAATTTCTTCAAAGCAAAAAATCCAGAAAGCATTTCAAATATAGATCTGCTGCTTCTCTCTACTTTAAAAATCTGTTCTACAGAGTTTACTGGAAAGCAGCTACATAGTCACCTGCACCACATATGAAATACGTAATTGCAACTTGGAGGAGAAAGTAAGTTTGTTCTGGTATTAAAAATTCTCTGTCAGAAGAATTTGATAAATATAATGCAGCATGCAAAATCAGCCTGATTTTTATTTTAAGTGCCTCTCCAGTACCATAGGGGTATGCCCTTTATGCAGCTCTGGCCTCCGATCAGCCAAGCAATTACCCCTGTTACAAAGGCCAAATGTTGTGCCAGCTTGCAAGAACTGCCAAAACTGTAATACGAACTTGTGGATCAATTTATACATTCTCGTACAGGCTGATGCCTTTCTGTGCAACAGGGCACTGCCTCAGGTAGCCTGACAATTCCCTTCTTGGGCTTCTAATTCCAGTCTTTGCTTCTGCTCTGTGAATTCTGCCAAACCCTTACATGCCCCAGAGAAAGAAGTCTGGGGACTCTGATCATACGTACTGTGCAGATTGTTCCAGATGCTCCCATCTCCAGTGCAACCTTATAGTTTGTACATCAGGTACATGCTTCTCTGAGATAGCGTACATTTAAGAGGAAACAGTGATGAAATGCAGAGACAACCTCATACCCTGTGACCCCAGCAAGTAGCTGTGGTACATGAGAGCTGCTCAATGAACATTATAAAATCTAACCTATAGGGACTCACTCTCTACGAACTAATAGCTCTATTCCTTGCCAAACCTGTGGCTGAGGTATCACACCAATTAAACACATACCATTCTCTGAGACAGAGGCTGTTGCTAGTTAAGTACCACCGTACCGCTGCGTTTGCTGTTGCAGAGCTCCCATGCTGCCTATTTCCAGAACATCCCAACAGTTTGACTGCGCCCCAGTTTAGTAGTTCTAAATACAGCTTGGTGGAAAGATTTCATGACTGGATAAAATGTAATGCTGCTGGAAATAAGGAGCAATGGGGTAGAGCACGTATCTTTTTCACAAAATTCTGCTAAAGCCTCGGTGAAACGAGCCTTCCCCACTTGCAACTTGGGCAGTTAGATTTTATTGCCTGAACTTTTCACAGAAATTCTTGCACTCTGACCTGGTTAGTGTTAGCGAAATGCTTAGAGGTCCCGAACAAAATGCTGGCACATGCGTGCAGGGAATAACCAGTATTTAAACTGAGTGAAAAACTTTGGGGTTAGTACGTCTATGAGCTTCCATTTAGCAAGACCTTAAGAGGCTGCACCGGGCAGAAACATTTTGCCAGTTTCAGTCAAATTAGCAACACAAAGTTTTTGTTTCTTTTTTCCTTCATTAATATTGCAAACCAGATGCTGCTAAATTAGAACCCAACTGTCTTTATAGTAATAAAACAGGAGGTCGGATTTAAAAAGCTGCGTTTGCCCTTGTGTTTCTTGGAAGACCTCTCTGTCTCTAAGTTGACAGTGCAGCTGTTCACTGAAAATTATGCAGAAAGATTAATAAAATCTGAGTTGGGCTTTTAAAATATATAGCCAGTCCAACAGTTTTAAGTAAGCATGGATCACACTGTTCAGCTGAAATAGCTGACACATTTTTACCCTGTGGCTGTAGTATTTATCAAGTGCACATAGTAAAAAAGGAATTTAATAGAGGAAAGTAAATCAATCTGATTTCACCTGTGTCCAGTCACAGTTTCTCCTAATGTCCCGTGACGACCTGAGAGGCTGGGGGATATAGAGTGTGACCGTCATCCCGCAGCAAAAATATTATCACACACTTCAAAGCTACTGGCTGTCTTTCCTCAAATAAAGTCAGAGCTTTAACGTGCGCCCTGATGAAAACAGGATGGCCCCTTTCAAACCCAGATGATAGAGACAGACGAAGCAGTAAGACGAAACCGGCGGGAGCCAGCACACACAGAGCTGCAGTAAATCCAAGCCATAAACAGAATGCCTCCTGTACTTAAAATCTTCCGAGGCCCCTGAGCTTTCTGAAAGCGTGACAGCAGACAGCAGCACCACTGTGCCCTCCGGCCTTGCAGACCTGCAGGGATTTGGGGGAGGCACCAATTCTGGTCATTTCATAATGATTTACACCCATAAAGCTGATGCTTTTTGCATCTTCAGGGAGAAATGTGTGACCACTTGTGGCCAATTGGCAAAGAACTCCAACACACTGAACAGGCAGAGCGGAGCAGCCACAGGGCAGGGCCATAGGACAGGGCCATACGGCAGGGCCACAGGGCAGGGCCGTAGGGCAGGGCCACAGGACAGGGCCATAGGACAGGGCCATAGGGCAGGGCCATAGGGCAGGGCCACAGGACAGGGCCATAGGGCAGGGCCATAGGGCAGGGCCACAGGACAGGGCCACAGGGCAGGGCCGTAGGGCAGGGCCACAGGACAGGGCCATAGGACAGGGCCATAGGGCAGGGCCATAGGGCAGGGCCACAGGACAGGGCCATACGGCAGGGCCATAGGGCAGGGCCACAGGACAGGGCCACAGGACAGGGCCATAGGACAGGGCCATACGGCAGGGCCATACGGCAGGGCCATACGGCAGGGCCACAGGACAGGGCCATAGGACAGGGCCATACGGCAGGGCCATACGGCAGGGCCATAGGGCAGGGCCACAGGACAGGGCCACAGGACAGGGCCATACGGCAGGGCCATAGGGCAGGGCCACAGGACAGGGCCACAGGGCAGGGCCATAGGGCAGGGCCACAGGACAGGGCCATAGGACAGGGCCATACGGCAGGGCCATACGGCAGGGCCATACGGCAGGGCCATAGGGCAGGGCCACAGGACAGGGCCATAGGACAGGGCCATACGGCAGGGCCATACGGCAGGGCCATAGGGCAGGGCCACAGGACAGGGCCACAGGACAGGGCCATACGGCAGGGCCATAGGGCAGGGCCACAGGACAGGGCCATACGGCAGGGCCATAGGGCAGGGCCACAGGACAGGGCCACAGGACAGGGCCATATGGCAGGGCCATAGGGCAGGGCCACAGGACAGGGCCATAGGGCAGGGCCACAGGACAGGGCCATACGGCAGGGCCATAGGGCAGGGCCACAGGACAGGGCCATAGGACAGGGCCATAGGGCAGGGCCATAGGGCAGGGCCACAGGACAGGGCCGTACAGCAGGGCCATACATCGCTGCTGCCGCTGGTACAGACGCTGCCTGCAGTAATGGCGCAGCCGGGCCCGGCGGCTCGCCTGTCAGGACTCCCTGTTCGGGATCAGTTAAGCCTCTTGACAGCATCAGTCACAGTGAAGTGCTCCCGGTGGGAGCTGCTGTGAGGGGGTGTGCTGCAAACCTGGCTGGTCAACCAGGGGACTAGCAACTGCTCTGTAACTCCATGTCCCAAAACTCATGTCTTTCACATAGTTTATTAAAACTAAATCCATGTGAACCGCATGCTGTGGGTGAGCTCCCAGCGTCCTGCTCACACAGGAGTTAATTTTTTTTTTAAGGCCACACTAGAGTATGACCCGATATTTGCACATACAGATAGCAAACTGCTCGGATGAACTCTGCTGTACAGACACCACTCAGGTGGGTTCTGTTTTGCTTTTTGAGAGCTTAAAAAGGGCTGCCAATTCTGAAAACCACCTAACAGGAATAAAGAAGTCTTCCCTAATGTTTTTGTTCTAAGAACTGAGATAACTAAATTTTAACAAGTAAAATGGCATTTTAAAATACTTTTAAGTGTCACATGCCTGGACCGCAGTGCCATGGCCTCTATGTATTTACACGCATCGCTTTTGATACAGTTACCACCATTGCACAGATGGGCAACCAAGGCGCAGGGCACACTGGTGAGATTTGGTTTCAGTAAGGCACCTACATCCAAGTGTCTGAAGTACACATGCCCACCTACTCAATGGATGCCTACACTCTCATTACAGCCAGTGGAGATACTGAGTTGGACAGATGCAGGAGCCTGCTTTGCGACGCATCCCATCCTGATTTCCCACTAACGCATCTCCTGTTTCTGAGACTGAACACAGCTAAATCTCTTGAACGCTGAGCCACAGGGCCTGCTGCATGGGGACAAGACCCCAGTGAAGTCCACCGTAGCTTTCTGAATGTGCTGCTGAACTACTCCCTGCAGACAGTCTTGTTGATGGCCACCACTCTTCGGAGTCTCCTCCAAAAGAACACAAGGAGATAATCTGCTTCCAGTTAGACGAGGTGCTTGTCACCCACAGCAGCAGCTTCATCCAGGGCTCTGCCCTCCTGCTAACAACCTGAACGAGTTTTATGGCAAAGAATGGGTAAGATAGCAAATGTTCAGATACTTGGACTTTCTACTGTCTTCCAGAAGGCACTGGTTCTACCTAGGCAGAGAGAGAACATCTGAAGAATGAGTCGAAGGTAAGAAGCTTTGTGCTAAAAATAGGGAAGGACATAAGGAAGCATATAGTCTCGTTTTATTGGGAAGTCAGGAACCACAAAGATCTGTAATGATCTCACACTGTATCACTCTTCCGGAGGATTTCAGGACCAACAGAAAGGCTGTTCTGGCAGCAAAACCACAATGAATGCAACCAGCAACTTCAGCTACCACAGCATTTGATTTCAACCAGGGGATGGCAGCTACAGCCCTCCAGGCAACAGAGATGCCTTATGTCTACAGGTAACAGTGCAACAATCCATTTCTGGTTGGCAGAATGCAGGGGTCTCACTAAATCCTCTGCATTACAATCTAGCTGAAGGTAACTTAGCTAGCATCCGTGGTGTGAGGTGCGAGGAATGCTGCATTAAACTCATTCCAAATGCAGGTATCATCTCTAGGCTGGATGGGCAGCTTGATTGAGGAGGCAGATTCCTCACATGAAATAGCAGAACGATGATGATCATCCTGACCAGCTGCTGGCCAAGGTCTGCGTGATTTTCTGAGGTACATAACCTAGAGAGCCAGCATACATGATGAACCAGGAAACGCGCCCAGCAGCAAAGAAAGATTCCAGCTTTTTTTGTTTTCTATGTGATCTATGTTGGGTCGACTCCTTGAAGACCGCATCTTGGATTACAGCTATCCCTTGACCAGCCACCCATCTCTCACCGCTCATTAGAGCAACCAGCTCAAAGCTTTCTCTGTTGGTCATTTAATATCTCTGAGTAGTCCTCAGTTAAGTACGTAGGTAAGCCCATTTTCTCCCCAGAGGAATCCACACCAGGACAACTTCTGTTCACTTTGAAATGGTTCATGTGTTACACAACAGCTGCATGCTGTAGGCTGCTGAAGGTATCTGTTAAGCAATTGTGTTAACTGTATTTTTATTATGAGGCTTGGAGAGCTGTCCAGGAATAAGACATTGGTAGTGAAGACCAGAATGGCTGAGAGTATTAAGGGCTGAGATGTGATAATGTATCTGCGAGAAAGAGGCACTTCAGTTATCCGAGTAGGACATCAGTTTAGCAGGAGTTTCCCAGCTCCTGTAAAGCAAACATGGAGGATGTTATAGCACAAAAGGGATCCATTAAACACTACAGGATTTCACAGTTTTTCTTTTCTTTATCTTGCTTTACTGGACTCTATTGGTCCTTCTGCAGACTTGTAATCAGATGAATTTTTTTCTTTTTAAGGTCTCTGAACACTCTTTATCTCCATTTTGGCCACTAAAAAGCCCCAGTAGGGCTGTGCCTTCTTTCCAGGCATCTTGCTCGCTGAGGTTTTAAATTCTGTTGGTAGCTTTCCTTTTTTCCTAGCCTGGTAAGAATTCTGCTTTATCCGATAACTTGCATTAGAATTAGGTAACTCATAATACACAGTAGGTTTCTAAAAACTATTTTCTCCACAAGAAGATGCGATGGGCTGCCTGGCTGAGGAGCAGATTAGCAATGTAATGTGCCATATCCAAATACTTGGCATTCTAAGACTACAGAGTGTGCCGGGAGACCTCCTGCCAAGAAAATCAGCATTTCCCTTTCCAGACCACAGTGCCATTCAGACAGAAGTTTTGGAAAATTCATCTAGAAATACTTCTAAAGACGTATTATTTCTGTTTGGTAAAAGACATGGTGAAGAAACAAAAAGGCCCAGGTACCACCCTGCTGTGCTTTCATCCAGGGATTACATCGACTCACATATGGAAAGGGCAGCACAGAACCTAGCAGGAGCCGGATGGGATGCTGAGAACTCATCAGTATTATCCCCATTTAAAAAACAAACCCAACAGCGATACCATGGACGTTCCCTGTCATGTGCTCTTGGCACCTGCTTTCATACAAACAACTTATTTGGTTTTGTACCGGATAACCCACTATTAGCGTGGCCAAGAGTATCAAATGCAGGCGCGAGCACTGCGTAACACAACCGAGAGCAGAGGGGCCACTAGAGTCTCCAGGACTACTACTCTTCTTACCTGTCTTGGGGACAGCAAGTGCATTTCAGTAACATACTCTCTAAGGGCAGGATTACGTACTAAAAGCTACTACAGGTGAAAACTTTTCATTCTTGATGTAGGCCCTTGAAAAATACTACTACTAGTTAGGAGATTTCTGCTTTAGCCACTTGCCTTCATGCTTGCACACATTACCTGCAGGAGACTAACCACAGAAAGCATGTTTTTATGTTAACTGGGTCTAGACTGCTTTTTATATTTCATTTTGAATTAAAAAAACAAAGAGATTCCTTGCTGACAGTTGAACAGGCATAACACTGGCAAAGGACTACATGCTGGGGATCACTTCTCTTGATGATGAAATAAGCACTGTTTTGGTCCAAAAGACTATTCTAACCAGAATAGCAGCATCTAGTAAAAAAAAACCCCAAAAAACAAAAAAAAAACCAACCCAAGGATGCAAGCTTCTCACAGTTTGTCAGTCTGTGTTCCTTGTATCCTGATTATCTGAGAAAGCCCCATCTACCAACAAAGGGCTCTAAACCCAGCTCAAGTGCTCTGGCAGTTGCCTAGTTTTTTGGCATCAACATCCAGAAGGGCCAACTCCTGATTCTGCATGCTTGCCAACGTCATTTAAGCAAATATTTTGTGTATCATATTTCTTAAGCTTTAAACTCTAGATCGTATTGTGTCCCTCGGCTGGCACATACAAAAATATAATGCTGGTGATGAGGGTTTCTGAACTTGTTCTGTTTTTTAAAGCTTCTCTTACACCCCCTTATCTAATCCTCAAGTAACAAGTTTAAAATTCATACAGTTCAAGTAACAAAACTCAGAGAAGACAACAAAGCTTCAGGCAGGGGAAAAATCACGTGCATGAAGTGTGTGGCTCAAAAACTTCCTACCAAAGAGACTCAAAAACTCTTTAAAGCACTAGCAAAAAGGCCTTTAAGTATGTTTGCCAGTACTAATAGATGAAAACCACGTTAAATGTAAAATATCAAGCTTCACAGTTTCAAGTGTGTATTAAGCTGTTTATAGATCAGTAAGTCCTGCAGGTATTACACAAAACTACATTAGAGAAAAATTTGGATAGCTAATAAATTACTATTCTAGCTCATTCTAGCAGGTTACTCCTGCAAAAACTGTAAAATTCAGCATGAAATAAAATGTCAGAAAACAACTCATTTATATTTGGACATTGATGCAATGATTCTACTTGTCAACATGTATCTGCATTCCTTTTAGATCTGAGTTCAAACAACTAATGATTTATTTTTTTCAGGCACAAAATAGCAGATGTGCCACAGCAGTTTGGTGAATAAAAAAGAAGTCTCCTCCACAACTGCATAAATATTCTCAAACGTTCAAAGACTACCTTAGAGAAAAGGGCCAGGCTGCTGTCACTGACAAGCAAGTTTAAACACGGGCATTAGACCTTCACTGCTCCCGTTCTAGTTAATATTATCCCACCCTTCCCGTCTTCTTACTCACAAGAAAACTCTAGGCAATAAACAAATACATAGCAACAGGAGTCCTTACTGCAGTGCTAGAGGGTAACACCGCACCTTTTGGAGACAGAGGCTTAATATCTTCTAAGTTTCCCTAAACCATTTTCACTTTTCTATAAATAAAGCTGCTTATCACTGTACTTAAGCTTCAGGAACTTTAATTAGACCAGGAATTCCTCTAATGATTAGATAAAGGCTGTTGCAGGGGAGTTGTAAGTGTCTTAAAAACAAAAGGATCTCTCCTCCTCTTTTCTCTTTACATACATCTTACTTGGGAAAGTAGCCACTGTCAAAAAAACCCCGACAAACAACCCAATTTGAAAGACTAGCCTCCTTTCAAAGGCATGTTTTACACTTCGGTTTACTAAGTGGAGAGGAAATATACCTCAGCACATCCTGTAAGTAATGATTCCAACTTTGCTTTGTACTTAAGGTCTAAAAATCAGAGAAGTACTAAACTTCAAAAGAAAGTGTACGCCAGATAAAAATCTGCAATGCTGGACTCTTCAGATGCTTTGCAGAAGGAAAGCAAACGTCTGAAAGTGTCCTGAGCTCAAATAATACAACTCGCGAGACAAAGATTTAGGTTTGTGAAAACCTCGTAAGTTAAGAGCATTCATTGACAGGCGTTAACTAGTTAGTACTGCTCCCTGAGTGTTTATTAATGAAGCCATGTTTGTTTGACCTTGAAACGTTGCTGGATTATTGCACTTGCCTGCAGCAGTAGCTGTTCCAGAGAAGCTGCTGAGCAGCCATGAAACCTGCCAAGAGGACAGGGTGTCACATTCTTACTCATTGTGTTTATTCACTAGCACAATCCAACTTTCCAGAGACACGAAAACTACTGCGATCTGACAGCGGCTATTTACTGCTTTGTGAACTTGGCTAGGTGACCAAAGTTACTTTTAAAGTGCGTAATCAATATGCAGATCCATTTTAAAAGCTGTGCCACAATTAGCACTTAAAAACCACACAGTTTTACGGTAGTTGGGTCAAATTAATTTTATTATGCTCCATGATGAATTGCCACCAGTGCAACATCCTATTCACTGTACATTTCAAAAATTCACATACTAAAAATTTCAGTTCAATAAATGGAAAACTGAATGATTGAGAAGTTCTTACGGATTTCATACGTACAAGTGGCTAGCTGATATTGTCTATGCACATAGAGTGTCGAGATACAAAAGCCTCATGCTAGTTCGTTAATTGCTAAGGCTATCTGGACAGTCATTTAACCGGAATATATAAGAGAGGCCTTCATTACAATGTTTAGCAACAATGCACCAGTATCATGAAATGCTGTCTTCTGCTCACAGTGCAAGTGGCAGAATGCTGAAGCATGCAGTTATGAGTAACTTAACTGCCATTGCAGTCTTTATGCCTGAAATTTATCATGTACAAACACTACTTGAAAGTAAATATTAACCTGGACACCACGAGTGTACTTTTTGTGTGAAGAAAAAGAAATAGAAAAACCAAAAGCTTTCTTTGGCCAGTATCTACAAATCAAAGTTTTATTCAATAATGTAACTTCAGAGATCCTACAACCTGGAACAGAAGTTTGATTAATGAACTGCGATACTTAATTATTAACTATATTACAGAAATTCCAATTCTGGGAACATAACAGCTAAACATATCTAGTAAGTAGCATGGTAGGAAAACCTCTAGGCCTCATCTGCTTAATTTTAAAATGCCCTATATGCAATATGGGAGCAGTGCCAGAAGTTATATGAAAGCCATACAAATATTTTCCTTATACACGAGTTCCTAACTCCACTGCCCGTAGCTACCCCCGGCTGCACTTGCACTTGATCCGATGCTCAAGCCATTACAGCAGCAAAGCTAGCAGGAAGCGTTTATAGCAGCAGGGGGCAACGCAAAAGTTACCGCAAGAGAGTGAGACCACTTGGAAGTTTTTTTCCCCTCAAGTTATGTGCTTAAATTACTCTTGGAAGGAAGTTAGCATCCTCTGAATAATTTAACTACCTTACGTCTCCCACTACTTCTCAGCAACTTTCCTTTCTTCTCATATGACTAAATTAATTCGCTAAAGACTAGTTTATAACTGGGTTAGAAATCCAAGCCGTATCATGCAGGTCCAGCCTGTCAAGATCAGGTCAACACTGGGTTTCAGTCAATACAATTCTGATAACTTAAATTTAGTTTGATACCTTGACTACAGTCAAAAGACCCAGGACACTAGGCATTAACTACGCTCCAAATATGACTGACTTAACTAAACATTCCATGTCAGATAATGTGGTTTTTAAAAAGATTTACTACCTGAAAATTACAGTAAGTACAGTAATTAATGCTGCAGATATTAAATACCCACGTAGCATAGATTAGTATTTTGTAATAGGCAGATATGCCTATATTTACTGCACTACAAAGTACAACTTACATAAACGTGCAAGCTGTGAAATGAGAATCCCGTTTTCTGTCCACTTACTCAAATACTATTCTTGTGAACTGGGCTCCTGATCTTCATCACAACCCTTGACCTTAAAGCCAACATATGAAGACAGAATATTGCCATAAAGTTCAGTACTTATTCAAAGTGTGTATTCTGAGTTAACGTCTTTCCAACTTTATGGATGTAGGATTGGTGTTTCAGCATTTGTTGTGTACCATAACGCAAAGACTGCAAAGTAATACCACTTATGTTTACTTTATTAGTACACCAATGTCCTACAAATGTTAAAAAGTAATTAAACATTATTGAAGCAAGCATTAAACGCAGCCCTTCAGCCTGAAAACCGCATGAAATTGATTTTCAAAATAAATCAAACTGTAGCAATTGCCAGCCTCCAGTACAGCCCCCAAGTAATTCACACTTCTTCCTTCTGAAAGTAAGAGCTGGGGAAAAAAAAAAAAAAAGAAAAAAGAAAAAAAGAAAAGACTGAACTCGTCTGCATCAAAGATGTCTTTATCACTGTTACAGTGTAAAGCCACCCTGTTGAACTTCACATAGAGAGCTCCCTAATTGAAAGGTGTAATTACTACTGCTGTTCAATAGCAGTCAGTATTGCTACAGTTAGAGCAAGGTAATCTTCACAACTAGCTGTGCATTTCTGCAGTGATTTTGTTTTACGTAAAGCATACTGCTAAGACTTGAACTGCAATGTTGTGATGTATTTGAAACCATGCAAGAGTATAAACCAGCCTCAACATTCATGTAGCATTGCATTTGAAATGAAGGGGCTAAATAAACTAAGAGCTGCATCACTTAAAGAACATAGTGCTATACTAGGTTTTAATAAGAAAATTTAGATACAGAAAAAGTAGGGTATGAAAATAGTGTTTTCCTTCTTGCATTATAACTAAATTACATTAAGGTTTTTGTCAGTCTCACATATTACATTTAAACTCCCTTATTGATGGAATGGAAAGTATTCACATGTACATGATCATCCAGGTGTAAACTTGCACACATTAACAGGGAGTAGCTTTGCAGAGGATTATGACAAACCTTTACAGATTAAATGAGGTATTGCACAGATTAATAAAAAAGCAAAAGGCAACAAAAATATACAGCAAATTGGTAGAACATTTACATGATA
Source organism: Falco rusticolus (assembly GCF_015220075.1). NCBI lineage: Eukaryota > Metazoa > Chordata > Aves > Falconiformes > Falconidae > Falco > Falco rusticolus. The sequence continues at coordinate 8,998,568 of NC_051191.1, read as the reverse complement.
ATTTTACAGAATCCATAGACAGAAAGTAGTGTTTAGTATATCATTCACCTTAAAAAATATATATATAATAATATATGATCAATCATCCCATTCGTCATCATCCTCAAAGTCTTCTTCATCATCTTCATCCTCATCTTCATCTGTAAGACAAAAAAAGCAAGTCACTTGCATGCACCAAATTAACATGAAGAAAGTGTTATTGATCACTCCCACAACTTTCTGAAAACAGAACAATCAGTGCAAGGAGGTCACTACAACACATTTGGTAATGCTCTATTTTAAGATAGCTAGACATGGCAGATGTGGACAGATACCGGCTGAAAGCTAAATCTAATTTGTTTCCTTTCTCACTCCTTTCCTCTGGTAGGAAAAAATGTATCTTGTCTTCTGCTATGAGGAAAAAAGAAACAGAAGTTCCCATTTAACATTTACTACTTATTACTCCTTCTTAAAGAATGTGAGAGGGGCCAGCTTGTTCCAGATTGGGTTTAAAACTTCAAGGACAGACTAGTTTCTGAAACTTAAGAACTGCTTCCCCAGCTTTACTGCATACTGGGATTTCTGTTTACTGTACAAGCAGATAAAAAAAAAAATCTGTGAGCTGAAGATTATTGTGGTTACTGGAATATTCTAAGCTGCGTAATGCATGTCAACTTCAACATCAATGTTTGTCGTTAAGTTTACTCATTCCACTTTTTGCATGTATCATAATTTAAAAACTGTAGCCTGTTAAAATTAAACTACTTATTTGTTAGGAAAGCACATTTTCTTCCCTAGGAAAATGTTGTATTTAGCACCCTTCTGCTATTTAGTTTATGTAAAGTACCAAAACCGGAGATTACTACACCAGGCAGCAAATCAACAAACTATATTGCACTTAGTCAAATGGTCTGCAGACTGCAAGTGCAGCGTTGGTGTCAAGGCAAGCTCTGAAACAAAGCCTTAACAGAAGGGGTGTAACCAAAGAGCTGCACTGCAGTTACTGAACTGCAGTTATTACAATGCTGGTATTTGAGAAATGCAAATCTTCTTGCAGTCTTATTTCTTCCAAGCACTGAAGTGCAAAAAGTTGATTCAGTACTAGTATGGGACTAGTCAAGTAACACTAGTTATCTGATTATCATCCAGCAGGTGGCATCCAAAGCACACTGGAAGCCAGTTTTAAGAGGCTGAATCTTTGGCTTCTAGAAACAGAAAGCATTAAAAACCTTCCTTCCACAATATTTTGACAACTTATTTCATTTTTATCCACTAGATAGTCTGAGAAGTCACTTTAAAAACAAAACCAAAAAAACAAAGCACCAAAAAGCCACAAAACTTTCTAAGGCTATTAACCTTGATTCATAATTTTTAATTCTGTATTACTGCAAACTACACCAGTAATTCAAAGTAGCACGAAGTAACTATTGTAACCATTCAACCCATCACTAGAAGTCTATCTAGAACATTCTATATTGGACTATAAGCTGTAACCCATGCTTTTTTCCTGTTTGGAAAAAACATACGTTTTATGAAAACCTGACATCATGAGGTCAGAAAAATTTCAGACTCACCTGAAGAATGAATGGCTTTGCTCCTTTTCTGCATAACTTCCATTAATGCACCCACAATTCCTGAGGTGGGCGCAGGTGTAGGTGGTGCACTCTCTTGACCATCAGATACCTTGGAATAAGGATACATGTGAAAGATGCAATTAGCAAAATGGAACCTGTGCATTTCAACACAAGCTTCCTTATAAGATTAACAAGTTTATTTTCAGCCAGAAGGAACTGTGAATCTGTAGTTTGTTTCTTTAACTCAAGCTAAGTTTTTATTTATGAAAAAAGTCCAGCTTTTCTCTTTTGCCATATAACACAACTGTAGTTACTTCATACTCATGATTAAATATTTCAGCTATGACATGAAGTGGGTGCTCAGCTAGATTGAAAGCTTCTTAATACGGTTGTACAGGCATGACTTGTGTGGCTGAATAATCATTATTTATTTTATCCTTGTTATATACCACAAAATACTTTTTCTTGTTTGCATTTGTTAACCAGCTCTGCTTTGGGCTGATAATCCCTTCTGAAAGTAGTAGACTTTGATACTGCATACCTGTAATGGCAAATAAATATTAACATGCCCTTACGCTTTTTACACTGCCTCAAGTGCAGGAGAGCAAGAAGAAAAAAAAAAAAAAAAGAAAGAAAAAGAAAAAAGGTACCTACAGGCAAAATTCAGGCAAAATTTAAGATATTCAGTGACATCAAGAAAAATATAATAGTCTGAACTGCAGCAGGAACAGCAGAGGCACCACTCACAGGCTGCACTTTTTCAGACACAGCCACAGCAACCTTCTTACAAGCCTCAACATTTGCAGAGCACAGGCCCATTTTAAGATGGGGGGCCAGAAGAAATTTAGTATTGTCCTGGTTTCAGCAAACTGTGACAAGTGTTTGCCTTCCACTACCATTACTGCTGAACTCATCCCCTGCAGCTGTTTAGATGATTTTACTGAAGTATTCAAGAGACCAGCAATTTTTCATAGTTCTTGCAAAAGTTTTTTAGAGCCATGATACTGTGGTATTGCCACAGTAGGATTTATTCTTTAAGTTCTACTGGTAAGTGAGAAATTCGTTTGAAACAAGGATGACTTTATGCACCAATACTCATCTACAGCAAGTATATGTTCTAAGCTTTTTCTCAGTACTACTGTTTAACACATCACTTCAAAATCTCCAGAAGTTATGAACCAGCCCAAAATAGAGCCACAATTTACTGTTCACGCTGCCATGATGCAGCCATTTGCAAGTCCCTAGAGGCCCTAGATGAGAAAGAGCTTTTTACTCACGGATTTCAGCTGTATACCCTGTCGTATCTGGTCTAACAGTGCATCTCTTCCTGAGCAGGATACCGGTCGACTGTTCTGTTCGACCTTCTTTAACTGAGCTCCTTCTCTGATTTGATCCAAGAGTGCTGCTTTGTTTCCTACAGGAACTGGAAGCTGGTGATCAACCTCTGAAGGAAGGCCTGGTGGTGGAGGAGGACCAGGAGGGGGTGGAGGAGGAGGAGGGGGTGGAGGAACAGACGACCCACTTGCCGGTGGTGGTGGCGGAGGAGGAGGGCCGGAAGGTGCAGATGATGAATGCACTGGTGGTGGAGGAGGATACATCCTGTTTGGAGGAGGTGGGGGCACTGATGCACCAGGTCTAGATGGGGGTGGGGGTGGAGGTGCTGCTGTGGGAGCTCTAGAAGGAGGTGGAGGTGGTGCCCCTCGGCCCCTAGCAGGGGGAGGAGGAGGGCCTGAGCTATGGGGAGGGGGTGGTGGAGGTGGAGGGGGTCCTCCTCTGCACGGTGGTGGTGGCGGTGGAGCTGAAATGAAACAAAACAATCTACAATTATAGGCTACTCAATACCCGTAACTCTTGCAGACATTAGCAGAGAAAGAAAAATGTTTTGCTTTCCCTTTTGCAAGGATCTCTGTGCCAGTGCAAATTTCACCAATTCTGGATTATGCTTATATGAATTGCAAACCAAGCTGAATATAGCCCCTATGTCTGTTGTGTATTTTGTAAAATAATCAACACTGTGGGAAGCAACTGCAATGCATAAAAAAGACTAATTGAAGTTGCAAAACAAGCTTGGTCATTGATCTTGGTTTGGTCCTATGGCAGTAATTTTCTTCATAATCCAAGTGTATCTTAAGCCAGTGTTTCAATTTCTCACGACAAAATGCAGAAGAAAAAAATATTAAAAGAATCCTCTAAAATTCTAGGACACAAAGCAAGAGAAAGAAGTTTTATTAAATACACTTAGAGTGAAATATAACATTTCCACTTTATAATCTATCCATTATTTTATTAAGGAATTACAGAGACTATTTTTTGAAGTAACATCTAGCAATGAAGAAAAAACTACTAATGCATTACGACACAGTGTAAATTGACTCAGTCCCTTTCACTGAAAATCAGTCCCAACAACATCTTTATGGCAGCAACTGTAGAAAGGAAACAACGGCAGGGCTACCTCAGTGCACAGGATCACTTCTATATTAAGTAGCCTTGAAATGTACTTGCTCTGCTAATGGCATTTTAAATAGCACCATTTAATTTCCTCTTCCATGAAGCATCTAATGGCTTATGGTACTTTAGGGCGAGTGGTTGTTGCACACAGGTACTTAATAATCCAGGTGCTGTCATACAACTAAGAAAATTCACATTTTATTTCATGTGCTTTGATAACAAAAAGGGTATTACACTCAAGAAGGTATTTCTTTAGCTCTTCTATTATCTCCTTCCTCTTACATGCTGAGAAAGCAGGCTACCTGCACTGGTATAGGGAGGGACATCCCTAAAAAAAAAAAAAAAAAAAAAAGGGATTTGGAGGAAGTAGGAGACACGAGTGCCTTGGTGCCTCCTTCCCTGCTTATCTTAGAGAAACATACCCCTCCTAAAATTACATGTTATGTTCTTAAGTTCCACGAACTGCTCTGTTTTTTTCCATACCTCCAAAATAACAGTATGGGGAGAATCTCCTCTCAAACTTTATATATTTTCCAAGAGACATACTGCCAACATTCTTGATTTTTAAAAAAATCCTACCACTTTTTGGCCGACAGAACTGTAGTTTCCTTCTCGGCCATCGGAGGCTAATATTTTCAAATATAACTTACTCTGAGAGCACTACAGTTAGTTTTTCTGTATTACTGAAAAGATACCCAACATGGTCATGCTCCAGAGTCTGTAGTGTCTGTAGATTTTGAACACAGCTCTGCAGGGGAAGTGGTTTATTTTCGTAATATCTAGAGAGGTATGTCATATCCAATCTGTGGAAATAGAGTTTGGGAGTTTTTATAAGGCTTGTCTGCACTAAACTGAAGTGAGCAAGGAAGAGCATGGAGGGACCACCGCTACCTCATCCTTTCTCCCTTCCCCCTCCAAACAGACGGTACAAGCAAAGCAAGAAAATAATTTAGGTTTTTTATAAATGCACATTAGTATGAACATTAATATGAACATTGCCATTAACAAAAAACGTTTGTAAAATCTTCTATTAATGGTACTGGCAATAAAAAAACCCCAACCAACAGCACCAAAATAAGGAAAAGGGCAGAAAAAGCAGGAAAGTAACTTCTATCTGAGCAGAATAATATGTCTGCAACTCTCTAGTCAGCGTCCTAGCAGGGTGAATATGTCAGCACAGAAATTCTTGCAATAAACACAGAAAAACATGTTTTGGTTGAGAAAGAACACTTCAAACAGCAGTCAAGCCTACACATCAGATAACAGAATTGTGGATAAACCCACTGAAGTACTGGAGTATTTTATCTACCTCTATCAAAAAGCACAGAGGTAGATTATTATCATGCATGTTAAATGAGGCAGCTTTTCTTTCAATTGCATACATGCAAGTGGCCATAACATGAAGTTATCACATTTCTAATAGAAAAATAGGCGTTTTTAAAGTGTTTTAAATCTTCTCAATCTAGTTTTATGGTCAGCAGTCTGGAATCAACAACTCTGGAAACATTTAAACAGAGTTAAGATTATAAAGAAACTGACAGATTTCTTACTGAGAAAAAAAAAATCACAACTGAATTTTTGATTGGAATTTAACTAAGAAGTTTGACTATAACTTGTAGTATTGCTGTCAAAGATGTGAACTAAAGATGGCATTTCTCATCTAGGAAAGAAATCACACAGCAACACGAATACTTTGAAGCATATGCTTAGATGGCAGCTCAAATACATACCATTCCACCGTGGGGGACCTAAGGAATAAATGTGACAAGTCATTGTTCCCTGAATCTGTATCTCTTCAGTTTATTGAACAGTTTATTCACTAGCTTCAACCTGCAATAATGTCAATGCCATTTATACGCTACCCCTCTTGAGAAGTGTTTTACACAGATTTTTGAAAGCTGGACATTGGCAGTGTAATTTTCAGACCGACTTGCTATGTTCAGCTAGATAACACATCATCTGAGATCACATTTAAAGGTTAGACAGAAAATGGTTTATTTAAGAACTTCCTTGCAGCAGCAGCCTGCTCAAAACCAGCACTTTTTACTTTAAATTAGAAAAAAAAACAAACCAACCCCTTAAAAATTCATATAAAATTTGCAGGACCCTAGCTGTTGCAAGGCTCATTACACAGGGCTGCCGGGGTGCACGGGGACCATAAATACATCAGTCACGTCCTACTACTACAACTGACAACAGCAATACGGCTTCTAGGATTTTTATTTATTTATAAGACTGAGATCATAAGTAAATATGCGACATACAGTCTCTGAAAAAATCTATATCAAACATACTGCATAGCTTTGCAGTCAGACTGTTACTGGAAGTTAGTTAACTGACACAGACAAGATCCTTATTCTTTAGGGAATAAGTATTCTCATGAGTCATGCATGAACGTTTTTACATAGCGTATGGTGTACAGAAACATTATGAAATCCAGTGCAACTGCAGTGACATGAAGACCAGAGATGAGAGAAAACTGCTCATCATCAACACCTTCTACTCTAATCCTTAAGGTAAAAATGGCCCTGCTAATTTTTGTGCGGAAATAAAAAGGAATCCCACCTTGTCTGCGCAGTTCATTTTTAACAGCTTCCACACCTCCTGTTTTTTCAATGAAATCATATATGACCTTTGAAGTTTCTTTGTCTTTTAGTTGAGCCTCTGAAATTCCACACATATCAAACAGGTTTTTCAGTTCTGGGTCTAAGTTGTTCACCTGCAAGTCAGATACATTCGTTTTAAGTAGCATTTTTTACTAGATTTAAAAAAAATAAAATCAAACATACCACTTGTATTGGAAAAAAACCACAGACCATATAAGTTAAAAGGAATAGCAAAGCCAAGTACATGTGTCTAGGTTGACTTTTCAGTCAAAAAGGACTGTTCTAGGAGAGGTAAGTACCTTGCACAAAAACTTAAGTTTTGCATCTTTCCCTCTCAGTCCCAGATGCCTCCTATTCCATTCCACTCCAACATCTCTGTTTGCACCGTATTATAAAATCACAATTTATAACTTTTGGTATACAGTTAACTTTTTATTTAATGCCAATCTTCACAACTTACATTTAAAAACCTCTAAAGCTTTTAAACATTCAGTGTCTTGAATAACTTATTAAATTACTTACATCGAAACCTGTGTTTGGATCCCAACCAACATGTCCAATGTGTCTAAAAAAGCAGAAAAGTCCATTTAATCAGTATAGAAAGGACCTCTTAACTAAAATAACGGGACATCAAGATAACTGGAGATTACTGCCAGCTCCTACCTCCAGTCTCATTAAGACGCTAAGGAATTCTGACTCCTCAGTGCCCCACTTCAGACTAGTTAAGCTTCCTTTACTCCTACTTTTTGTCTTGTGTCAAAAAGGCCACGTGGAGAAGTCATTTCCCCCCTTAGTTTATGGACCGTGGCACAACATGACGGCTCCATGCCACCCTGTGGCACACGTGGATGGTGATGGAAGAACAGCACAGCGATCAAGGGAGGAGTTTAGCCTTTATATAGTAACTGTACTTCAAGCTACTGCCAAGGTCTTCAGTGTCACGCAGCTGGAAAACCTCCTCCTCATCCCTGCCATCACTATTTGTTCTCTCATCACCCTTCTCCTATTCAGCTCCTTCAAAGAGAAGTCAGGTCTGTTTTCAGTTGCTATCTTCCTAGGCTTCTAGTAGCTACTAAAGTATTATTTGATGCGATGCTGTAATCAGCTAAAAAAGTGGAAGAGTTCATGCCCCTCCAAGCTACTTCATGCAACTACTGTTGGCTATAGAAGCAGAACTATAATGTCACCAGCATTTCATGTTTTCAGCTTCTTTTTTTCCAATGGCCAGTTCTAGAGATTTAACACGGTCTTCAGGAAGTCCAACTCAGAGTTTTAAAAATACCAGGTGAGCTGTTAGTACCCGACACTGTTCAGGCAAAGCCTGTGAAATTACAAGGACTGTTTTGCTGCCCTTATACAGTGCCTAGCACAACAGGCCTTGTATTCTTGCCCGATTCTGTTAGTATCAACAGCACACCTTTTCTTAATGAGAATACAGCAGCTCAATGATCAGTTTTGGTCTTGGTATTAACAACTTAGTTTGAGGAGCAAGAAGAAAAGTAAAAGATGTGGTTTAAAATTTAAAAATGTGGTAAAAAAAAAAAAAGATGTGGTAAAAATGTGATGCCACCAAAAAGGCAAAAAAGGAAAGCCCCCTGTTTTGCCTAAGTATTTAAATACCTTTCACTACCAAAATATGGGATGATTTATCGATTACAGAATTCTGGATGTTAAGCTACAGCTTGCTTCATATAAATTAGACATGCATTTCCTAAAAGTCTCATATCTGATTTAGTGTATTAACAGGCATATGTAAATTGACAGTCTGACAGCCAATACAATCTCACCCACCTATTGCTGCTTATATGTGCAACTCAGGATGCTCTTTTAAGAGGTCGTGAGTATACTAAGCATTCAGAGCTTAGTGCAATTCATTGATATTAAAGTTTATACGGAGTAGTGTTAGCCTTATTTCTCATTTATTTTTCATCCCTCAGAGTAAAATAAGCTATGTCTACACATTGACTGCAACACATCTATTTTCAGAGGTCTTTCCAATGCAAATGCATACTTACCAAGTAAGCAACTCTTATGTTACTTAAAAGAATGTATACAGCAGTACATTATATTACTGTGAAGTAGAACTTTTTTTTTCTCAGAAAATAGAAGTCCACATCTAACAGAGGCATTTAAAAAATTAACTCTTAGGTTACTTAAAAGAAAGTATACAGCAGTAAGTTATATTACTGTGAAGCAGAATTCAAAATTTTTGCTCAGAACACTAGAAGTCCACATCTGCCTAACAGAGGCATTTAAAAATTTTACCTACTGATTGCAACTGATCAGGTATAAAACCAGTGACAGTGTTGGTCTTCACCAGTATCACAGCTCAAGTTATACACAAGTTATACTACTAGCATATATGCCTAAAAATACCAAACACCAGTTCCCATATGCTCATACAAAACCAGTAATTAACATATCTTACACAGTAAGATGACACATAACTGCACTCTACAGGAAACTTAACTAGACCTTATGCCGAACAAAACGCTTCCAATCTTCTTTTGTAAAGGTTCACCACTTAACAATTTTGTGTTACATTTAATGATACGAGAACATCTTTTTTTTTTTTTTAATTTCATTAAATATTTTATCATCTTATTCTTATCTTTTCCAGGTCAGAATCTGATAGACATCATAAACAAAGTCTTGAAGTTGTTTTCCATCTATGCTATTGCACAACCCCTTCCACAAATTCTGATCAGAAGCAAGACACACTAATGCAAAACATTATTTGCGATTTTACCCACATATACTTTACTCCGTATCAGTAGAGCTACAACAGTGACCAGCTACAATTTTCTCTGTTTTACTCTTCCTTCTTTTCTGATTTTTTGGTTTCAGTGACACTAACAGATGCAGCACTTCACTGATACTCAGATCAGGAAGAACATGGCTGATGTCTGAATTGTCTAAACACAGTCTGGTTAGGGAACCATTTTCACCTTCTCTCCTTTCTGTCCACTATCCCATTCTACAGAGCACTCTCTCAAAACACTGCAGTAACATTATTTTAACTGGTAATGCCAATACTTTTAGGGAGTTTTATTCCAGCAAAGCATGTCAGTGGATGTGATGTAAAATAATGGTTCAAAAGAACAAGACATTCACTTGGTATGTAAACCTCACACTGGTTTTCTACTGCTTCACGGAAACTGATCTTTCCTGTAACTAACTCAAGCTGTATAAATTCCTGTTGCTTTAACAAAACGTAGGCTTATTTTAAAACACAGAAGATTAAAATATTAAAGTATAGTTCAGGAAAACAAATTCATTCAGTAAAGTGACCAAAACAAAGTTTCATGAAACTGAAGCTTACGATGATACATTATAACTATTCCAAAGGATTAAAGATACTCAAGAAACAATTTTAGAAAAAACCCAACCCATTCCAAAGAAGTGTATACATGCATGCTGTACTTCCATGACAAAATACAGGTACTAACCCACATACTGGAATAAGTTTGTGAACAGGCAGCCAGAGATTAAAATATGGTTATGTCATTTCTGCTTTTATGCCAAGTCTGGACCCGCACGTGTATTTTGCATGACAAAGCACAGCTAAGCAGGCACAGCTGTAAGAATAACAATGAGTTGACCACTGCAGCTGAATATGAGTCTGCACTGGGCTGACTACTTCAATAAGGTTATCTCTGTGCAGCTAAATGGTTTTCTAAGCTGTTTTAGGATAGGAAGTTATTTTTTGTTTACAGTTGCAGTAAACTCCTCACCGGTGCATAAACCACCGTGATTTTAAACCCCACAGCATTCCAGCTTGCATTCACTGCAGTTCAGGTTACAAGCAACATTCACACATTCAAGTCTTGAACATCTGCAAGTGTAATTGACAGCAAAATACCACACCCACCCACCAAAACCCAAACTCAAAAAAAGTCCTTACTGGAAATTAGATGGTGTTCCAATATCTGCCTTTGTCAATCTTCTCTTTTTAGTTTTTCCTTTCTTCTTTTCTTTGGTATATGAAATATTGTTAACTTGTGGAGTATAAAACCTGTTAGTTGTAATTTCTGGGTTTTTGATATCAACAGTTGCCATTGGTAGATTTGGGCCTGTGAAGGTAAAGTACAGGATTTTTACTACTATGTTTCAACAAAGTCATATTTAACCTACAAACCATTTTTTTTTTCCCCAGCGGTATAATACTTGTACTGTAACCATAGCTCTACACGCCACATGCATCTGGCTGGGTTCTGTATATGTCAGACTGAAGTATTTGCTGAAGAAAAAAACCCACCTTGCTAGAGCAAAGAAATGTCTGAAAACTTTTCTAAACTAGAATTTTTTTAATTTTTTTTTTTTTTTTTTTGCAAATTTGGCAAAGAAAGTGATTTTAAACTAAAGATTTTCCTGTGTAAAGACCACATGGAATAAGACACATAAAGATACAGCTTAGGTACAATCCCAGACAAGGTCAAAGAAGTGACTGCGACAAACAGTAACACCCAGCGCACCGTGACCTTGGCAGCACAGTAAACTCAAAGGAGAGGGAACCTTTGCTTAACAAGCCCCCCACGTGGGAATGCTTTCTGCCATCACACACAGAACCTGAACACCACAAGATTTTCAAAAGGCCGCTCTGGATACACTTGTCTTCAAAAAGAGCACAGTACCTACGGAACCATTCAAGATTTCTTACGTCTTAACTCTTTGACAGGTTTGCAAAATAATTGTAGTTTCAGATAAGAAACAGAGCTTGAAGAGTAGTGACTGTAAAAATGGCACCAGAAATACATATTAAACACTCAAATTATGTATTATATTCTCAAACCTCATTCTTCATTATACAACTCTGAATTATTACTACAGTTATTTAAAATACTCCTGCCAATTTTAGCATTTAATTATTATGTTACTTGTGTAATACTAGCAAATAAACATACTTGGCATGTTTTCCACTCAGGTTTTTCAGCTTTGACAGAAGACAACTCTTGACATAACCAAGTGATAGTAGTATGTAAAAACTAAGAGGCAGTTTATGCATTTTTCATATATATCTATATCTCTGTATGTATGTACACACACATGCATATTTTCAAAGAAACCTGCAAAAACGGTAAGTAATTTCAGTTTTGGAAGAATGAAATAAAACAGTCGATTTAAGACCAGTTTGGCCAGAAATAATTTGAAAACATCCTCTACTTGCCTGTGAGTTACTACCCAATGGTTAGCAAATCAATTAAAATAAGACACATCCAATCTTAACTGGGTGGATGATAAAAAATTCTAATTAGACTGAAAAATCTGAACCTTATTTTGACACTTTTTTCCCATAACTGCATTTTTTATGGCTAATTTAAAGTTCTCTAAGCATTCTGAAAGGACCAACAAGCCTTAGGTTTCTGCCAAAGTCCAACTCGGAAAGAAGCAGCAGACAACACAATGGGTAACATAGCTGACATTTACAGTTTAATGTGTCACGCGAAGCACCTAGTACTAGCCAGAACAAGAAACAAGAACAGAAACATGACAGAGGACTAGACAAAACTCATCTAAAATATATGACAACTCCTACGTTTCTGTAGAAGTCTTGAAAGACAAGATCTGAAACTGCACTGAAACTGCAGGAAGAAGTTCTGAAGTGTTTTCTGCTAAGCAGAAATGCTTTGATCTAGAAGTGTTATTGTCTACACAACTGTGCTTTGAGAATATCAAAGCACAAGTCGACCACACATGACTATGTGAAACAATTTGCATTGGTAAAGTTCCACTTAGATTTGGCAATAAATTCATTGCTGATCATTAATCACCACATATTATCAACCCAAAACTTAACCAGTGGAGTTAAGTAAAATCTTCAGTATGAATTGAAAATCAATCTTAATTTCATTAGACATAAAACATAAACTGTAGGAGTTCATGTTCACTTTAATCACCTATATATTTCCTCTGTTGTCTCTATTTTCACCTATTATATTGATATTTGTAGTTTCAAGAGCTGTCCTGACATTCACAAAGAAACACACACCTTTGCAATGCTAGGAAGTTTGTGATAGCCTTCTCACAATTTTTAAGTCTTTGAAACGGCACCTTTTTGCATGTAAAATCTTGAACTAACCATACATGGGTTTAACCATGTAAAGCAGCAGCCATTTGCAAATTGACATTTTATTCAGCTAGCTCAAGTTAAGAAACGATAACCTGATTCTTTGGTAATAATAATATTCATGTAAGAGATCACAGTAAACTCTTAAAGATGAAAATTTTTCTTACCATCAGGTTTAGACCTTTGAAGTCCACGAGGGATGAAAGAACCATGGATAGAATTGTATTCTTCTAGAACTGCCATATTTATATCCAGTAAAATTTTTCCCATCATAAAACAAGCACCTTCCCCATCAGGTGTAGACAGCTCAATAAATGAAGATGAGAGAGGCATATAGAGCTCATCCTTAGGAAGTACCTGACAGTACAGTGGCCTTAAGCATCCACTGTTATCAATATCTGTGACATCTTCAGAAGGGGCTCCAGAAAACGTAGTACAGAACATTTTGAAATGTTAATTCTACAAAATTATCTGTATTTCATTTAGAACCTCTCTAGGCATCTGTCCCAGGCAACAGACAGCCCCACAATTAATGCAATGTTACAGTTAACAGCTGAAACAAAATTCTGCCACATGGTTCTTAAAGATTCCCTCACAGCCTAATTCTCTGACAAATCCTTGTTTCACCCAGAACTTTGCTAAGCAGTCAGTTCAACCACGATAACTCTTTTTTATTGCATAAAGAGACCTAGCTATTACAAATGAGTAGAACATAAATCCCAGGAAATTACAGACTAATACATTTTACATAACTGTTAATGCCAATTTGATTTTAATCCTGCAATTCTACAAAAAAAAAAAAATAATCTTAAATCCGTACCATTGAAAACGTCACATGAAAAGACAGAGTGCTTTTTCCATGCAGTGTCAATGTATGCAGAAAATCCAGACAAACAAGCCCCACTAAAATAAAATTCCCTGCAGTATTTCAAGCATGGATCATGCGAGTCCAGAAATGTGATTGTTCTTGTTTTTCAGTTATAAAGGTAATTATACATTGATACCCGGTACAAAAAAGCAGGTGTGCCTTTTTCTTTTTACCCCAAATACAATTTCACTGCATATAGAGAGTAAAACAAGAACTAGCTGATCCTACAACAGTTTGTATTTTTTTCCCAGTTACATGCTGATAGTATTTATGTGCTCTAGTCTGAATTCCAAATACTGAAACGCAGAGACTGTATAAAGTATAACCACCTGAGGCTATAACCTGTATCAACCATGTCTCACCTGTGACTACAGAGGCCACGACCACACTTAACTCTTTGCCAGCAGAGCAGCCAGGCATTAGAGAATTTGACAGAACCAAAAAAGGAAAACGGACACCTTGTGAAAGAGTATGTGGATGTCTCAGGGAAACAGTTTACTGAAGAGCAGAGATGCTCAGAGCTTTGACTAATGATTATGAACCTGAAATATTGGGAATAAACCTATGTCTTCCACAGACTATTCAGGATAAAGGCATAGGACCAGTGACTGCAAGTTTAGTAGGTGAGTATTCCTCAAAAAAGTGTTGCCTGAGGTCTTACAGGATGAATTACGGAGACTATTTTAAGCACAAAAGTTTTTACAGGCTTACTTTTCTTAAATCTTATTCCAATCACAGATGGCAAACTAGACAAATTATTTGTGTAACTGTTGTTAACACTAACAGTAAAGACAAAGGCTAAATTTTTTGTGGTAGGTGGCACTACCCAGTCACCACTACCGTTTTAATTCCCACCAGCTCTGCAGACATTGCTATCAAGGATGTGCTGTTTAAGTGAGCAGAAGCAAATATCACGCAGGAGGCAGAACAGTCAGAACCTTCTGAAAGCTCAGAAAAGCCGGTAAGGTGATCAGGGATGGCATTACTATGACTGTTTTAAAACTAAACAACCCAGTCCCAGTTGAACGAATCAATACTAAAGATGTCTGGTTTAAACTGATGAGTGCCTGAACTTCCTCAAAACTTAATGTTTATGAAAAAGACAAGAGTAAGTTTTTGAGAAGTATTCCACGTATGGGAGACTTCATTTGGATATAAAAGATACCAGTAGCTCTCATAATTCAGGATTACTTAAGGGTTACCTATTTTGGTGGCTTACCAAGAGGCTTGGATGTCTTGGTTAGTATTTAAAACTACCACCCTCAGGCCATAAGGGGACCTCAGACAATCAGTTGACTATTCCCTTGCTCAAGCAGCAAACTAACAGATACATCGATATGAACTTTGATCTGGATCACCCACACAAGTATCCAGGAAAAATCACTTTTTACTATCACTGTGAATTCAGAACGACAAGGATTCCAAACTTGATATTCACTGATGTGCATTTTCCATTTGATCTTAGAATAGAAGGTAAAAAACCAATTTTTATTGAACTGATACATATTTGTGACTCCTTCCATCAATTTAATAAACTCTCCTTCGAAACCTGTCTCTTCATGCCAGTATTCCTGAGAGGCAGATTCAAATAATCCTTCATGCAAAAAAAAGTTTGATATTGACAAACATGACATATGAACAAAAGGCTATGTTACACAGCCAGATACACTGAAATTAACATTTTGAGTGTTTTATGAAATCTGTCATCATTATGCCTGCCTTTATACAAATGGGCTAACTTTTATTTTCAGCACGGTTCTGTATAGTGATCCCATCCATACACACATAATCTGAAGACCAAGCAACAAATAAACGCAAGGTACAAAGTTTTCTTCTCAGTTTAAGCTGAAGGGTTTCTGTCCTATTTGCAACAAAACATTCTCCTCCAAAAACATTCTTTACAAATGCCAGCTAAGCCACAAATCTTTCAAGCTACAACTAAGCAAATACCAAAGAACAGACATAAAACAAATACACTAAGCTCCAGAGTAAGTTTACTGCTTTTGCCACCACGTGACTATCTTGAACAAGTCCAAAACACAGTTATACATAAACAGTAAATGACAGCAGTAGGTAAAAATAAAATGCAGTGATTCATGCAAAAAACTTACCATTTGGCGGGTCTCGTCTTTTTTCTGTTGAAAAAGAAAAAGCTCTATTTATTCATAGGTATCACAGGAAAAATTAATTCTAAATTTTAGTTTCTAGTAAAGCTTTCAATAACCTTGAACTCAAGAATCTATTAATATCCTTAAAGCCTATTTGTCGTGCATTTGAGAAAAGTATTACAGAACGATAAACCCCCAGTCTTAGCACTGGTATCAAGTGAGCAAACCTAGTAGGAGCATAAGGAAATAGCTACTGAGTTGGTTTCAGCCATTTTGACCCCAATGTAAGATCAAATATTCAAAAAGCAGCTGTTTTGGTACAATGTACCAAAGCAGTATTTTTGAAGCATTATGCCGATTTCCACTGAATGAGACTGCTCCTTCATTTTTACTTGAAATATAATTAGCACTTCTTATACAGTATTGTTCTCTCACAGAACCTAAAACGTATTAGAATTATTTTTTGGTTTATGCAAAGAAAATAGGACACAGAGGGGACAGACACTTGACCTACCTTATCCAACAGGTAACTGAACAATATCGAACAGAACTGGAATCTCCTTAGTACTAATCTGATACTATTCAGAACACCAAACTGTTTCACAGATGATGAAGAATGTGGCTTGATGATTTAAATAGCTGTAAACATTTCACACCTCAGTATTCTCAGCCTAGAATAGTAAATTCTCCTTTAAAGGAGACCTCCCTCACTATTAATTCTTAACCACCACAAATAACATTTACCTATCCTGCAACCATCCTTCAAAACCCCCAGTACAGTTACACTATTTGCCTACCTACACACACACTCTTAGGAATTTTGGATTTAGCAGTACCCATATGGGCAAGCAGTTTGTCATCACACCAAACATCACGGCACAGCTCTATAAGGCTGTCCATCCCTCCCTTTCAAGTCTGGAGTATCTGAAACCCTAACAGTGACTCCTAAGAGCTTTGTAATAAAAACTTGTAAAAAGAGATTTCACTTTTCAGCAAGTCCCAGAAAAAAACACTATCTTACTATATTTTTCCAGATACAAAAACATAAGGGGAAGGAAGAAGGTGCCTCCACGACTAGTGTTGACTTTGTCCTAGCAATATTTTAAAAGGTCAACATTCCTAAGTGTGCAAGGCAAGTCGGCCCCGTATCAGTCAGCTGATCTTCAGGCAGGAATAAAGAACCTGTCAAGGTCATCAAACCTTCAGAGGAAGGTGACCAAAACCCCTAGAGAATCAAGTGCTTCTTCTAAAGACAGACAGTTGCCTCTTTGCTCACGGCAGGGTAGGTTTAGGCACAGAGGTAGAGAACCTCTGCAAGGGTGCCTCAGCAAAAGGTATCAGGTCGGGGGGGGGGGGGGGAAGAAAAAAAAAAAAAAAAGACTTTTTGGCCAAATACTGCTTTCTCTTCCTAAGAATATTCAGTTTAAGAAACCACTGATGTTGTGCTGCCAAAAAAACAACCAAACAAAACCAAAAAACAAATCCAAACTCAACTTCTGGAACATTATTAGAGTTTTATTCAACAACTTGGAGACAGCAAAGGAGAATGCAGAACCGATTGCAAGTCATTTGGCACAGGATGGGAAGCCGGCAAAAGCAGGAGGTACTCATAGGAAGTGTTAAGTAGCCTTGTGCCAAATCATGGGAATCCATTACAGTTTTATTCAGAAGAAAGAGTTCAAGAGAAAAGATAGTGGAAAGCAAAGCAAACACTTCCTGTAATTTTTGCTGGGTATATAAGATTAATTTGTGGTCCAAAGATAACCAGATCTGTTTTTCTGTGGTTTCCACTGCTGACTAGAAAATATGAAGTCCTGTTCTGAAGTGCAGATGACCTGACTGGAGGGCGGTGGATTTCTCCTTTTTTGAAGATGGAGATGCCTAATGATCTAAGACAGATCAACTTCACCAGCTGCCTAAGTCCCAAAGCCACAGCTTGATTGTGTAAGTATTCCTGGAAACAAGAATGCTCTCTGCTGAGGCTTGAATCCAATGCAATCTGAGCACTGCAGAGATGCACTTGTCTCCCAGGCAGCAAATCTAAAAGCTGTGACCAAAGACACAAATCAAAAAAAAAAAAAAAAAAAGTGCAAGCTCTCCATATTAAGTATCCAGCTTGAACTGTATGAAAAAAAAAAAAAGGCAGCGTCAGAGAGTGCTAACAGAGCTCTCACCCATGAGCTACAAAGAGTCCATAAAAATTGGACAAGCTGCCTTCTACTTCAGAAAGGCAGTTAAGAACAAGTGTCTGTTCTACGAGTCTCTGCTGTGCTTTTACGGCTCAACTAACGGTACCTATGTGCAAGAATACCCAAAGTGAGAATGCACTACACTGATGAGCACTGAGAAAAGAAACACTGTGTTGACCCTGCTTACCAGGCAAACTATTTGGGATCAGTTTAAGCAGTAAATGGAGAAATTATTTAAGTAAATCTACCAGAGATATCAACTAATTATAATAATTTCTTCCTAGCCTAAGGTTAAGAATCTAACTGACTTATACACACACAAAGCAGCAGAATGTAGCTAGATGAATACCAGCCTGATATTAATAAGATTAAGAAAACATATCAATAATTCTTTCTCTGCCTTTCTCCCTCATTCAATTCTCTATTAGATGTTTGAACATTTGCAAGCTCTTCTACATTCTCTGTTTGGAGCCAACTTTCATCTCTCTGGAACTCCAGATGCACTTGCTCAGGAGTTGTCTGTATACTGGAGTGCATTTCATACCAAGTGAGGAAGAACAGAATACTCTTGGCTCCTCTTGCAGCTGTTAGACAATATTTTGTGTACTAGTCTCAGCACCAAGACATAGTTTCATGAGCCAGAACTGCTGTTCTTGCTACCTTCCAACAACATAAGCTTTCCATAAGACTCCTGGAAAAGTCTCTTAGCAAGCTCTGAGTAGTAGAACAGGCTGCTAAGTGATCACATGGAGTACTCAGTTGAAAGCATGTCAGGTGTCATTGCTATGAAATGGGAGTAAAAATCCCATTAAAATAGAAAAGCATCAAAATTACCCAACTATTACCTCTGTGTTTGGAAAGTTAAGGTGCATTAAAATACACACACAATTTATATGAAACTTTTTTTTGTAGTGTATATATATCATTTGTTATATATAAACCTGTGTATAAATTACTGTATGTTTGATATAAGCATTTATAAATAAATAAATAAATACTGACAGCAAATCAGCTTTGACATGGGCAAATGCAAAGCCTGTTATTTTAGAAGCACAATTAATTACAGTCGTGTCAATGACAAATACAGAGAACTCCATCTGGTGGCTTGACTAAGGAATCTCATGATAGTTTTCAACTCTAGTTTTGCAGCTCTTAACAAGAAAAAAAACTTGGAAAAATTTTTATTGTAAAGTTGTCCTCAAGTTGTAAGTGTTTGGGGAGGGAGAACTGTTTGTTAAAAGACAATGTATGGAGTAAGCTCATCCTACAACATGAGTTTGCACACAAACTGAGATATTAGCTCAAAGAATAAACAAGAAAAACTTATGTGGTCCTGTAAAAAAAAAAAAAATTGTGTGGAAGGGCAGAGGCAAACCTCTGTCCTGTGAACAGGAGGTTTGACTGAACTACTAAACAAAATTTGCTACGGCAAATAATGCAAACGCACTTCCTCCCAGGTCATATCTGTGCACCGTAGCACTGTGTGTTAGACACATAGTAAGAGTGGAATTTCAGGAACTTCAGTGAAACTTCCAGCAGTCTTATGGAAAGCTGATGCTAGATTACTTTTACACAAGTGTGAGAAACATTGTTAATGCCACTTCTTAACTACCCTACTTCTCATGAAACCCTATGAACTTACTCTAATTCTGAGCAGGGGGAATGTTAGAGAAGCTATTTAAGTTTCTGGAACAAGCACTCTGCAACTGAACCACCATACCTCAATGAAATCCAAGTGAATGCATGTAGATCACGTAGGCTCCCAAGAACACTTGCAAAGATGGCACTCTGAAATGAGGGCTTCCTCCCTTTACATTAGTCTACACTACACTGCTAGTGCAATTCAGTTCCAGACTGGACTGCAAAACCACATCCTATAGCCTGAACACAAGTCCACACTCTTAGCTTACAGCAAGCCTGAGCACATCCATGTGTTCCCAGCCTATGTTTTATATCACCTTATCCTTCATGGACATATGGCTGTCAGACAGGCAAGTTGTTTATGGGCTCCCTGGAAAAGGACCAAGACAAGATGTGTAGGTTTGCAGCTCCCTTTAAAATGCTGACCATGATTCCCAAGGCATCTTGCAGCCGGCAAAAGTATGCTGTGCTTCAGACTGTCCTGTGCTACGAAGGATAGTATAGACATTATGTCTTCTGTTGGTTTTGAATAAAATAATTTCTCTACTAAATGCTGGATCAACGCCAAAAATTAATTCACATGAACTACTGAACATACCAGATGGTAAAATCTTTGTTACAACTCACTTGGGCTAAATTTAAACAAATCAGTTATAAACAGCCCAGAGTGAAAAGAAAGTTTAGTCAAATGTGAAAACAGCTTACCGAAAGATTTCTAGTTTTCCCACTGACAGCTTACCATTTCTGCTTCCTCCTGATCTACATTTTCAAACACCAGAACCTTGGAGTCTCATCTTACAACGAAGCTTACAGCAAGGAGCATCAAGTTCTCAGAAAAATATTATTTTTGCACAATAGAGAAAAGCAGCACGCTTTAATAACACAATTACTTCTAAATATAAACATAGCACTAGTGCCTCCAGTAGCTTTCAAACATAAAAGTAGCTTCCTGCCTCCCCCCAAAACAATATAAGTAAGCCTGAATTTAAGATTAATTTGATATTTACCAGATTTTCTCTGCCGTCGTCCAAGTAAATCTGTTACTGTTTTGCGGAATAGTTTAGCTTCTTCTTCATTAGCAAAATTAAGACCAACTTGACATGTCTGAAAAACATTAATATTCCCCCACCCATGACTAAGAAAATGTTTCAAAGGCTTTCTTAAATGTCTTCTTACACCTTCTGAAGGTATCATCAGGAAAAATCATCACTGCAAATTTGGAACCAAGTCTCAGTGAAACATTCTATCTTAGGAATGTCTGTCTACTAATGAAGTTTCTAGACATCATGGCTAACAAATTTGAGCAAAATCTTGTAGCTTGAAATCAAAGGGGGGAGAGGAAAATTTGTGCTTTAAGTATATATGGTACTTCATAAACATAATCTGCAAGTTGAAATGTAATTTCATTAAAGGGAGTTGAAAATAAAAGAACTGCATTTTAAATGTCCTATGGATTAAGTTTTCTAGTTGAGATACAAAAAAAAATCCTTTTATAAATAAGCTTTAAAAGCTTCAAGGAACACAGGTAATATTGTACTTTAATAAATAATTTACAGAATGAAATAAACCCCTCGGTTATATTTGAAGAAGGTACTGTTCAAATAAAAGGCATTTTAAAACAGGTATTTCAAAGATGTTGAGACTCACATCTCCAGCAAAGGTATGAAAATATCCTCTAGGACTATTATATACAAAGTTATTGTACAGCTCCTGCTCCCACAATAATTTTCCATCCTGAAAAGAAAAAAGAAAAAAAACAATTTTTAAGAACTCAGACAAATTGCAGAATTTAATTTCTTTCACAATAGAACCTATCTAGAGTTGGAAGCTGCATGGTGTTAAGCATCTACCTTGCTATTCACTCAACAAATGAGCTCAATCAAAATCAAAATATACTGGAAACTTGGAAAGAGCTGTGGAAGACTATTCTGCCAGGTCGCCTATGCTCTGTTCAATTTCCTGAATGTTTTCAAAAAACATCCTTCAAATTCTACAATGTATCTACAATGGATACAATGTATCACAACAGTGATCCTGGGAGAGGTAATGGCGACCAGTGATGGGAATACAGTGATTAACAGTAATAGGAATCAAGGAGACCTCCAGTCTTCTGTTATTATCTCAGGCTTGACCTGAAAACAGTTAACGTAAGGAGAACAAAAATCTCACCATTTTTTCTTTACATATTTCAAAGATATTATAGTTCAGCACCCAAGGAACAGGTTTCTCACTAAGTGTAATAGTCAAGTGACCAAATCACAAAGTCCAATACAAGCACCAGCTGGCAATTCTGAACAAATCTGAGAGACCTGAAGCACTGAATGCTGACAGATAATGAGCTGTTACTGGCTGCAGAGATAATGGGAAGCTTTCCAGAGTCTCAGCAAACCCAGTAGGACCTATGCTTCTCAATATCATTTCTGATATAAAACCACAGTTTAGACGTTTAATCTTTTAGCTTCCACTATCTTGAGTTAAATATAAGACAAAGATCTTCAGTATGAATGTATATATTTTGGAGAACAAAACTTGTTTTTCCTGCAGTTTTCACATGCACCAACACACTAATCAAAAAGATTGTTTCCACTCCTACAGAAGACAGCGCCTATTTTGTTAACACCATCCAAAGCAGTACCTTGATAGAATTTTGATAGCTATCTGTATC
This sequence comes from Falco rusticolus, assembly GCF_015220075.1. Classification (NCBI taxonomy): domain Eukaryota; kingdom Metazoa; phylum Chordata; class Aves; order Falconiformes; family Falconidae; genus Falco; species Falco rusticolus. The sequence goes on along the minus strand of NC_051191.1, from coordinate 8,976,423 downwards.
AGTGACACTATACTAACTTTCATTAGTTTGACTAATCAGATCTGCAGAGGACAGCTTCTGTGTGCTGTAAGAAAACTGTAGCTGATAAATTATTTCATCCATAAAGCTGACATCTATGAAATAATTTAATTTAGAATACCTGAGAAAGTTGCACTTGCCTATAAGCACTGTAACTGCACCACTTAAACGGGCAACCATTTACTTGAGAATTTCTGTGAGTTTGTAGCTATGACAACCTACACTCATTCAATTCAAAACAGAGAATGAATACAACCAAGCTTAAGGAGTCTGTAAACCAAAAAGAGATACTTACCTTAATGTCAAATATTCTGATAAAATACGACCTCTGTGGATTGTCCTTTACAAGGCAAGCTACACCACAGCATTTCTTTGACCACATGGCATTGCGATCTGCTGCATATATCTGAACAACTGCTGAAGACATCGTCTAAAAAGAAAAAAGGTAGCTATTACTTTTAAGGTAAAACCCACAAATTCTAGATTTGATCTTTTATCAAAGCACCTCTTAATTTTGTTCCTTGTTCCAGGCAGCAACTTTGATGATCTGCCAGGTTGTAACACAGTAAAGTTCAAATGACACCAAATCACTTCTATGCCTTAGATTTTAATTTCTGCGCAATATTTAGCTTAAGAACCCAAATGAACTTTTTGTTCTTGCTCGCAAATCAGCAAAGAGACTTTGCCTGTAAAAGGCAGACCAGTAACTATGGCAGTCACACAGAGAAGTCCTACCATGCAACTACATTTCTTTCTGTTCAGTACTTCAAACCGGATAGAAATGCAATACTCGGGCTAGAACTGTAAATTACACAGTGCCTGGAAACACTCCTGGATACTGGAACACAACTGTCTGGATTGCTTAATTGTTCAAATGGTCTCTGGCATGACTTCAGCGTATGCCAAGTAGCAAACTCTTAAAATTCTTGGGCATGGTTTGAAAATTCACATGAGCTAGGCTCATTCCCAGTTGGCAACTTGAAATCATCCCGTTTTCAAATTGAGAGATTTTAGGAAGAGATAGAGATTATTCCACACCAGATTGCTTCAGTCACTGGGAATGTTCCTCAGCATATTTTCTAGTTTATATGTGTCCTACCTTACAGTCCTACGAGGGAATGAAAATTTAAGCCTCTGAAGAATATTTATTTAGCAGCCAAGTCACAAGGACATCAAGTTTAAAGGCTCTGTAATGGGACAGACCAGAGGCTATCTGGCTCCAGACCTACTCTCCAACAGCAGCAGACGCCTGGGTAAGAATACAAGAGTACACCGTTACGCTAAGGGAGTATACCCCAGCAACTGGCAGGTCGGAGCTCAAAGCTCCACTGAGCCAGCATACCTGTTTTACAGCACATCAGATTTTTCCTTTGTGAATTTATCTAATCATTCTTCAGACCTCTGTGAACTTCTGGCCATCACAACACTGGGCAGGACTGTATTTCACAGTTCACCTATGGACTGTGTGAATAGTTAGCTACTAAAAGTTTGCCACCTGCTAGTTTCAGCTGACTGTCCCTCCTTGTTCCTACACTAGGGGACTATGTTAACAGTTTCATAGTTACCTATAAAAGCACGTGCAGCACGGAGAAGCATTTGTCACACTTCTTTGCCCTGTAAGTTCTCTACTGTTCAGAAAGTGGTATTAGTTTTCAGTCATTCTTGTACCAAGAAAAAACATTTTGTTCGACACTTTAGTCTTGTCACCCTCACACGCATCTTACCTAGCCCTACTACACCTTTCTTTGATTGGGGATGAGGCTTAGGCTGTATGAATCCAGTTTGTTAGCCTTTGAAACACGGGGTCACAAAAATATTCTTCTCTGTTTTGTTCTCTATTTCTTTCCCTCCAAGTTAAAGGCTTTTACTCCCTTTTTCACTATGGAACATTAAGCAGATGCTTTCATAGATCGTGTTACCGTTCCAAGACCCTTCTGGAGGGGTCACACCTAGTCTGAGTCACGGGCTCCGTACTAGGTTTTCCCCCCCTGCTCTACAAGCATTACTTTGCCTTCATCAACACTGACTACTTGCCAAAACAGTTGACTATTTTGCATCTAGGACACAAGCATGTCTTTTTGCATTATAAGATTACCTATTAAGTATCAATATTACCCATGCCACACTTTTCACAAGTGGTTTAAAATAACCAAAATAACAACCTATGTTTCATGGGATTTTTTATTACTATTTCTTTAATTTTTATTCATTTATTACCAAAAACCCCTTTCTATTTTGTTAAAACAGAGTGAAAGTAATATAGGGAAACGGGCAGCTATTCCTTGGGAAAGCTTTATAACCTTTGCCCAAGAACTGCGATACATCTTTCACAAGTCAAGATACAATTCTGTTCTCTTTGCAAACACCCCTTCAGAACTTGTCAGACTAACTACTAATCTTCCTGGTAATCTACAGAAAAGAGTTAAAAGCGCGACTGAATGATAAAAAGAAAGCTTTGCAGTTGCCTCCTCAAACGCTCTACTCGAGTGTAGAGTAAAATTTCTCTCCCTGTAACCTACAGAGTAGTATGAATAATTTAATCATAACAGGACTTGTCAAATAAGTAAAAGGACCCTTGAATTAGCCACACGAGAGCAAGAAAACAATTAGCTGACATTAAGTTCTGAGTATAAAGAGATACCATTTCTCCCCTTATGCTGCAACAGGCAAAGATTTAATTTTGGGCACAACTGGCCAGATTTTGTTCAAGCCTTCTCAACTCTCCAGAACAAGTCCAGCTCCACTAACCTCCCCCAACAAGACTACCCACAGAAATGGGGTCTTGAAAGAAATTATTCAACTTAAATTCAAGGTATAGAAGACAGTGATCTGTGTCAAGAAAGGGCTCCCTATGCATTGCTTCCTATCATATCTAGCAGCAGAAGTACCAACTGGATTATCTGGGTAAACCAGTAACTGTCATAACTCGATGACTGCACATAAAAAAAAAAAACCCTTGAACCAGTACCACCCCCATGAGTAGAGAGAAGAATACTGCACAAGAAGTGTGTCCTCATTCTGCATAACCATAACAGACTTAATGTACACTTGGATAATCTACGAGTAGAGCTTAATCTACAAGTTAGAGAGCAATTTCACTGATCTATAAAGTAGGTGTTGTTTTGAGGCACACCAAGCTTATTCAACTACATTTTAACTTATTCATTAGCATTGTGCAAATTCCTAGTGTTGACAGATTGTGATGCGGCTTTCACAAGTTAGAAAATATAATTACAAATTCCACTGTTACACCACTATCATTTTTTTAATTAAAAGGACAATAAAGGAAAAAATACAAGGTGGGGTGGTGGTTTATTTTTTTGAGGTATAGTAAGTTGATTTTTTACTTAATACCTAAAGTTATTACTGGATTTTCAGGAGGAGGATTTTGAAGCTGGCACTACTGCTTTGCTTAATAATTTTGGTGAAGATCTTGTCCTTTTTACATAGCTATGTATTTGGAAAAAGTACATCAGGGAAAGGAATAAGGTAGCCTACCAAAAACTGATGGGCCATGGAGACAAGAATCAACCCTCCTCCGTCCCCTTCATTTTTTCCACAGTCAGCCTCTGGCTGGAGGACATGCCATTCATTCCAGGGACTTGTCACACCCCTCAAACTGGTAAGCTATGTAGCAGTAAGTCTGGTGTCACCTGTACACTGGCTGCCTCACTGGCAGTGCTGGTCTCATCCTTGGACATACATACTGCAAGATACGTGGTATGAGCAAAAGGCTCACGAAAACCCCTTCTGTGTACAGAAGACAGCCACAATGAGTGATCGCACATTTGCAGAACGTGAGCACAGCAGCCACTGATAGCTTCTAACTGGGCAGTGCATAGCTGTATACTTTGATCAGCTTCTGGTGTGAACACTCGCTGCAGTAGCCTGTCAAGTTAATGATTTCCCGTAACTCATTTTTTCAAAAATAGTAAACCAAGCCAACAGAGACATTAAAAAATAGTGGGCCAAAAGTCACAACAAAGAGCAGCAGCAAGATTAAGGCTGTAAGATGATGTTCAGCCATTTCAGTATACGCCTGAACAGAAAGCATTTTAAGACCCATTGGGACGGTTTTTTGCGGTGTTCACGTACAGCTGACAGCTGCTAGTGGTGCAAAGATCAAAGACTCGTAAAATGACTTTGGCTGGGCGCGACCTCTGTAAGTCTTCCAGTCTAACCTCCTGCTCACAGCAAAGGTAATTAAAAGCCTAGAGTTCAAGTTGCTCAAAGTCCTGTCCAGTTAAGTTTAAAGGCTGCAAATCACCTCTGGGGAACCTGTTGCAGTGCTTAATCATTTCTATTTTAATGCTTGTAAAAAAGCAACTAAGTTTAATGAGTTCTTCTAATGGTTCAGTATTGGTATGTGTCACATGCTGACAGCACTACTGAAGACACACTAGCAGTGGTTGTCAGTCTTTCCCAAGAGTCACAGTTTTTCCAATAAAGGTGCAAAACCCTGCATACGTACATAATTTAATCACACAACAGGTCTGCTTTTCTTAGTTACCCTTCCCAGCCCACGGAAGTACCTTACAAATAAAACTGGGGGGGGGGGACCCTGCCCTGTAATGTAAGGATACAAGTAGTAGCAGTTGTTTCCAAGCAGAGTAACCTCTTGGGGGAAAAAAAAATAAATCAAAACATGCTGATACAATGCCTGTAGCTTCTTCACAAAGTCAGTCCGAAGACTTTCAGCCTGAAAGTCATACTGAACACAATTAGCTACTTTAAGATTTCTGTGGAAAAAAGGTATGGTGAATAGTTGTGTGCAATCCAAACCCTGTAAGAACAGATATCAGTGTTTCTGTTTTCTTTGCCTTACAGTAGATATCTGGAAAAGTTGTCCTGATCAATACTACAGCTGTTGAGAAGGTACCTTGGCAGGCATTTTTTAAGACCTACTATGGTGGAAATCCTTATAATGGCTAAATCAGGATACTGAAGCCTGATCAGGTGATGCTGGGTCCTCCTAGGTCACTCATTTCTTCTTTGATACAAGACCAGGAAGACAGCGCACAGTTTGCTTCCAGGGTGACTATTCAAGAATAAAGGGCTGTTACTATTCATTGACATTAAACCAGTGGTAAGTAATAGTCTCTCTCAGACAGCAGGGTTCAGGAACTGACACATGCTAACATCAAGTACCACTTCACTGTGGAAAATGCTTGGTGAGGTGTAACTCTTAATCTTGACCACAAGATGCTTCAGTACCAAGTAACAGACTAGCATTCTCTGAGTCATGGAAGAAGGTACGGAAACTCACTAAGACTCATGAATGAGAAAGACAAGAAGCACAAGTGAGAATGCAGGATAGCTCACTCTGTAAGAAATCAAGACTAATCCATAGAAAATTAGGCAATTATAACTCAGCGGATGACATTTCTTTCTCTAGATTACAAGTATTCTGCACAAAAAAACCCCAAACCACCAAAATGTCACACTGACCAATCACGCAGAAATATTGCTTGAAATCTGTGTATCTCAAAAAAGCTTGTTTAAGAAATTACACATTTAAGTGTCAATATTTCAATAAATTGTTATTCAAAGCAAACAAATTTGAGTTAGTGATAAGACCTTCCTATTGTTCTGCAATTACTTTATCTTCAGTATCATAAATATATGGCACTTCCAAAAACATTTCTGTAGTGCTCGACACAGTTATGCATTTTATCTCATCACCCTTAATACAGAAACATAAACAAAACCTGCTGCAGGAACCAGGCACTGGAACCTCCTCCCCTTCTCAAAGGAAGGCCTTTGGTAGCCTAAACTGGTCAGTGCCTGCTCTTTCTGGTGGTTTCATTTCCCTTCTGCACAGCGGTCCTGTTTCTAGAGAAAATGTAGCTATTTTCTTGGCATTGACAATGTCTCCTGCCATGTGGGAACAGTGTGTTCCCTTCCTACTAGGAAGGGCTGATAACCCACTTCCAGGGTAAATGTTCTCACCACGCAATCCTACAGAAGGCATGCACTGCAGCCTCCTCCAACGGTGCTTTTAAATGAACTGAGTAAGCCTGCCACTATTCAGATTATCTCTAATTAGGCCACACAAACAACATGCAAGTATGCTTCCCTAACAATTTCCACATTATAAGTGGCTCAGGCATTTGCTACAGTAGACAAAAAATATTTCCTAGCACTTTCACAGAAAGTTAGAAAACTTGAGTTTAATCAGGTTCAGAATCCTACAATATTTATTAGCCCTGGACAGTATAATTCAGCCCTAAGCAATGCTGGGTGTGATGGTTTAGATGCAATTCAGGCATAACGGAAAAAAATATGAACACAAATCCACACTTTCATCAGATTTTCATGGTCTCTAAGTATTCACAAGTGTCAGTTTGTACGTACTTACGTTTGCAGGTTTGAATGGGAAGGGACAGAGGTAGGAAGAAACAGTACAAGGAGGGAGAAAAGACTAGTGCCATTAAAGGCAGACTGCTTTCACTTCCTGCCGACACCTTCATCTGAAGGACCACAAGGATTATGGCTCCAGACGACAGAAGTACAATAGATGCATCCAACTACCTTTTTAACCTTTTTCCCTTTAAGAACAGTGGGTCACGCTATTTATGGTTACTTCATCTTCTACAAGAAAAAAGTGTGTGATGATACTGTCTTGACAGTACACATACACTTTTCTGGAGACAGAAATACTTTTCAAGAACTCCACAATATTTTGACTATGAAATTAGATTTTACTAAGTTAGATTTTGCAACTCTCAGACTGGCTTATAATTTATGTCTTTGTACCAGCTTGCCTCCAGAATCTTCACAAATGAGTCCAACATGTGACAGTGTTTATCCACTGGGGATCTGGACACTTCTTTATTTGCAGTTTGGGTAAACTGTGATTACTTCAATATTTAAAGCTATTACAGCTGTTAAAGATATATTTAACAAATTACTAATAATCTTATCTTTAAAGACAATTGTGTATTGCAAAAAAATTACATTCGGATGCTACAGACAGGATTTTAAACTAGAAATTTTAAACACAGAAATAAGAAATACAGAACTTCAAAAGTTTTCTGACAGATTTCAAAAAGTTAAGCAGCTGGAAACAATCTTCTAATTTTAATGCCATTTACAGGACATTATTTTGAGAAGACAGACCGATTGCTCCACAGACAGGAAAACTAAAGCAAGATTTGACAGAACTGATAAGAGCCTTCTGTAAATACCCAATCACATGAGAAAAGCTTTACTTGGTACCAACTGAAAAATTACTCAACTGAAGACACTGACGCCTTACTAGTTCTACTGCTTGTGAAATTATTTGCTACAATCGCTAACAGTGTTCAATTTTAAGCTTAAAGCTTGCTTTTAGTTTTTTTATTTCTCATGATGACCTACTGATTTTAAAAAGCACTATGCATAGATGCTAAGAAGTTACTGGGGTTTTCTACCTATACTCAAAGACAGGCTATGTGAAAAATAAAGCCACTGCATAAGAGATACTGTCTTTTTATTATTTGAAGGCAAGAAGGAAGAGAGGAAGTTTTTCTGAAGCAGCTAAAAAGCCAGTAATTTCTGAAACAAAGATCTTAATCTATGTTAAAAGACAGTTCCACATAACATATAGCCCAAAACATTTAAGGGATCAAGAGACCAGAACCAATTAAAAAAGTTCATACCCAAGAACAGATTCCCAGCCTTGTTCTGATCTGTACACAAATCAGTGGCAATACCTTCACTGAAGACCATTTACTTATGTGGAGAATATACCAGTGATCACCAAGTGACATTGTAACAAAAAAAAGGGATAGCCGTTTAAGAAATCTAACTATAAAAGTGCTTGTCCAGACTTAAATCTGCAGTCGTCTCTCATATTTTTCTAGGTGTCTTCAGATACAAGTTCATTTACATTTCCAGTACCTCCCAGAGCCCTCCAGTTCAGCTAGAGCTGGCCAACTTCTTTTCAAACACTCATTGCTCAACTATAGATCACAGAAGACCAACAGGATGTGGGTAAACAGCATAGCATATAAAGCCAAATCCAACAGCACACGATTAATTAAAAGAGACATGTTTTTTTATCAGACACAGAAATAAGGTATTTTTAACTCTTACAACCTCAGTCCAGCCAACACATGCAAGACTTCAGTCTTCCAGAGATATGACATAACCATAGCCACAAGGATGCTCCAGATTGTAATATTCCAAGCTATCTCAGTTAAGCAGATCATTTACCAAATGACATACACAACCTGCGGTTTCCATCGATGAGCAAGCTGAGCACTGCCACTTCCTGTTTACCTACGCAGCATCATGAGTAGCTCGCTCGGCTGCATCTCACCGCTTAACGCTGCTGAAATCTTGGCTGTCCAGAAAGCAGCAGACACATGACAAAACGCAGTTATTTGTTCTGTTGTTAAAGTTACACAGTTACTTGCACAGGCCATCCACAGATTTGTCATTGTCCTGCTGCCATGGAGCAAAAATTCCCACTACAGAAGGACAGTCTGTCTTGCCATTTCACTCCCACCAGCCTCCCAAGACACTGAGGATAAAGACTTCCTTTTCAAAGCTCAGGGAATTTTTAGATGAAATGTTAAAGCCTAACTTTAATTTAAAATGGCTCAAAATTGAATCAAGACTCCCCAAGACTAGGATGATCCTTACACAAATAAAGTACTGTACAGATATGTAGATTAACTGATTCTTAAAACTATGTTTCATGGTTAGACATAGGAATTACAGATTGGTGTTTCAAGCCATACAGATTCAAGGCAAGAATCATTAGTTTTACAGCAACCCATGGGATAAAATTTGAGGTTGAATCTGTTGTCCAGTTCCACTGCCTATTCAGCTGTAAGGGAAACCAGCTCCTTCGATTCAGCATTGTCTTGTCTTCTTCTGGCAACCCACTGCCATCATGCACTGAAGTCCTCTTCCTTCAGCCTTCACCAACCACTCCATTTTCTATGCAATAATGTTTTTCCAGATGCCACATACTAGTTCCATATTTAATGCAGCTCTTATAAGCTGACCCTCTGACCCACTCTGAACATATGACAGTGGTTTGAGAAAATATTTTAGAATTCAGACCCTTATCCATGTTTTGGGGGTTTTGTTTCCCTTTTTTTTTTTTTTCTTCCAAGAGTTAGATCCATCATAGTTCTTTCTAGACCTGCTTCATGATATATGTATCGCCACATTCACCAATAAAAATCTTCAAAACAACAGTTAGATTGATTAAAGAAAGGACATTAAGCATAAGCCTCAGGAATTCCCGAATTATCCCAGCTCTGGAACACTCATTAATGAGCCCTTGAAAATGCCATTTAGCATCTACTGGCACTCTCAGGTCCATATTAAATAAAAAATCAATACATACATAGATAAAAATATTTGCTTTGCAGAGGTTAGCCTTAGGTGAACTTTATGATCTTCATAAGATCACACTTGAGGACAGAAAATAAGGAATTTTGAATTCAGATACTTAGAAAACACTGAAATAAAACAGCTTCAATTGTTTTAAAAGAAAAAATTCTTTTATAAGAAAACAGTAACTTCATGCCAACATAAAACAAAGAACCCTCTTCAAAACATTAACAAATTTGAGAAAAGGCTATTAAAAGTAAAACCTCTTTGAACAGTAGCCAGCAACTGGTCTCACAATCATGCACACAACTTGTGTCCTGTCCTGTAAAGCAGACTCAATCCACTTACATAAAGGTACTTAGAGATGTGACCCCCCTCACACTTTCACTGTGCCACAACTCAAAACATTTTAATTCCTCCTGCAGCAGTTCATGTTTCAACAGAACAGTTATGATAATTCAAGCCATATAAGGAAACTCATAACTGTATATAAGAATTATTTTTTTATACTAACAACTAAGTCTACTATGAACAAAGTTACTCCCAGTTATAAGTCTTAAAAAGCAGCCATACTATGAGGAAAAATAGCATGAAGATGTAGTGGTTATATGATCCCTGGCCACATTCAAAGCTCATGCCAGGGATACAATGCAAAAAGCTCTTTCAGTGTACCTAACAATGAAAGCATCAGCTGAATACTTGCAAGACTGCTATTTGTCATTTAGTTCTAGCAACAGTCTGTTGCATGTTTGCATGTATTTCTTCCCCATGCCTCAGTTTCCTCATCTATAGCATGGAGATACAGATATCTACCTCTGTAGAGTGCCTTGAGAATTACTGATGAAGAAAAAAAAGTGAAAAAAAGGATTGTACTGCCACAGACAGAAATCTGTTATTTTGGGGGTGGGGTGTCTGTGTGTATGTCTACATTATCTTCTCTGCTAATAGCAAAGGTTAAGACAGCTTAATTACTACATCACTAGTGTTAGTTTTCTTCCCAGTGCAAAAACATTAATTAATACCCAATAGGCCTGGTCACTGTTGACTGTTTTAGATAAGGAAATGGAGATATTTTCTGCTATGAGGGATGCCCCTTGAGGAAAGTGACATTCACAACAGTTACAATTGCCACTACCTGCATGGGCTCCTTGTTTGTAGGTCCAGAGCACTGCATTTACCAATGCACAATGGAGGCCAAAAGCCACTGAAATTCACCTGTGTGTAAACAAACTTCAGCATTATGGAAGCAGTGCTGCAGGACAGTGGTTTGAGCTTACGCCTGAGATTTGCAACGTAAGTCTCCTATTTCTGTTAGGCAAACCACAGCTGTAAATTTTCCGTAACAAACTTACTAATGCTTTTGTAAGTCAACATCACTTTTTCCACAGCGTATTTAACACTTGATTCTTAAGATGGAAGAATACACAGCACAAGGTATATGAACCAGAACAAGGGCAAAAGGAAAATTATTTTTATGACACATAAGTAATTTCCCACCTACCTGTCATTTCTCAGTGGTCTCTTCCATAATAACCCCGACCCCTGAGCAACAAAACCCCCTAAAGTCTTAGTACCTAAGGATTGAGAAAATCATGAGATCATGCACCAAAAAAAACACAAACCTAAGCAAATTCTGATGTTGGCAATACCAGAGGAATCAGATAATCACCTGACAAAAGTAGTTTTGAAAACTAGGCATTCTATCCTAGTCCTGATACAGCCCTTCAATAAGGGCAATCATCACTCCATCTAAGTTATTTTATTAAGGATTGAGGCTACATAATAAAAAATGCCATGGATGTTTTAGTTTAGGCCAAGGGTCCTCAAACTTTTTAACCAGGGGGCCGGCGCACAGATGAAGCGGCAGGCAGCCATCTGCGGCTGCTTGGTTCCCCCCCCAACCCCCGGCGGGGGGGTCTGTAAATACCGGGGGCTGGACTGGGGACCCTGGGGGGCCGTATCCAGCCCGCGGGCCGTAGTTTGAGGACCCCTGGTTTAGCATCTGGCACTACTACTTATGCATCTCAGAAACTGCATTAAGAGCTTGCCCTCAGTGATATCCTATAGCAGGAGCTCTGCAGCTCAAGATTGGTGTTTAAGTTCTCAGGCCAGGTATTACAAACCCTTGACTTCTACTACGTAAGAAAATCTCCCCTGTACAGTTTGTGTTTCTGTTACACTCTCCCCACGGATTATCTAAATTAACAGTACAAGGTAATATTTGAGTGTAGTTTACTAACAAAAACAAAAAAAAGCTTAAGAAAAGGAATTGATGAGTTTGAAATACTCAAGTTTTCAAGGGGAAAAAAGAAATGGATACAAGCTAGGACTTCAAAAAACAAAGTTCAGATGAAGAACAATTTTAAAACTCTGATATAAAACTCGGTTGACAATTTCCTTTCTGAACTTACTACCCACTACTGGCAAATAAATGCAAAGGGCTGAATTGGAAAGCTCCTGCCCTAAAGTCAAAATCCTTCCTCTAACTTCTCAAGGTGCCAGAATGCTACTTATCACAAGACTGCCTGCTCTGCTGGGCACAACCAGAACATCAAACACTGCAAATAACCTACTCATTTACAGTTAAAGTGTTTATTTGTACAACTAAAATGTTGTAGAAAGCAGGCAGCAGGATATATTTTTCCACTGCACTCAATACTTCAGTGTCCATGTCCAGTCACCAGTTTCCAGTTAAATCACACAATACTTATTTCTTCCTTCAGTGTAGAGCTGGTCATACAAATATAGCAGTTCCAAGGGGCAACCATCAGCAGAACTGAGGAACAGAGGCAGTGATACTGTTCTCAATCTTTTATTCTTGAATAGTCAGTCATACATTTGGATGGGTCAGAACAAAAGCTTCCCGACAAAAAAAAAAAAAAAAAAAAAAAAAATTAGCTCTACAGTACTGCTGTGTTCCGTTCATAACTTGTGAACACTGCTCAGCACCAATAACACATATGCTACATGAAAAGTTAAAAGTACCAGCCTGAATTTACATACAGGTCATATAAAACAAGATGTCACTCTACTTACAATAGTACTGAAACAGCACTGGATCTCACGTGAGAAAAAGCCAAAAATAAAGAAAATCAATATCAGATCAAGACAATAGTTTACAATCCACAAAGTCACACAAATATAATTTTAGTATGAACACAGTAGTTTAAAATATTTTAAAAACCTTTTGGGCAGAAAAATTTGTTTCAAACAACATTTAGAAGAAACATTAAGTATGAAACTGACTTTTACTCTTTTTGTTGAGTATTGTCTGAATTAATGAAATACAGCAAGTTGAGCCAAAATAGTAACTTTAATGAAAGAGATCTTACGATAGGTTTGCTTTTGATCCCAGTGAAAATGAAATACCAGAAACAATCAATCTGTATTGCACTGGCAGTCCAATCATCCAGTATCATTAGCCTAATCAAGCATCAGATTTGAAGCACGACATGCTTTAGTTTCTGAACTACTTTTCTGCAAATCTCTGAGTCTGTTCTGGAGAGGTGAGGCTAACAAGCTGAACGTCACCGGTTCTTGCTGCTTGGGAATACTGGCAACAGCCTCACCATCAGGTCAAGTGTTTCTCACTTTTCTGAAAACATCCACTTATGCAATAATAAATCAGAGTGCTTTTATGACAGTATAAAGATAACAGGTATATTGTTACACCATATTAACAGAATAAAAATGTTCATTAATACCAGTTGTAACCATTAAACAGAAAAAAAGGTTATTAATGACATACGGATTAATTTTTTCAGGTGTGTAACACCTTTCAAAATGAGATATTCCTGCAGGAGTGCACTGATGTAACTTAAAGCCCAACGACTGAAAGAAGGTACCCTTGTCAAAGCAGACACTGTGTTTCCAGATTTTGCATGGATATTTCCTTCCTTTGTGATCAACTAACTACACAAATTGCTCTAAGCACCTGAACAGCCTCAATCTGTGAGCGTAGTAACAGAAAGCTCTTGATGTTGAGTTTATGAAGGACAGTATCAGTCCCAGGAGGATAGAGTTTAGAGAAAACAAGCCCGTTACCCAGTTAAGATAGAGTCCAAAAAAACCTACATCCTACTCAAAAGACTTTATATGAGTACAGAAATAGGGTATCTCTTCCAGTCTCCTAGAAGAAATAATCACAGGAGTGGGACCTACATAATAGCAATGTATTAGAGGTTCAGTATGGTAGATTTTATGAACATGAGAATAAAGTCTGTATAACTGGGCCCTCAAAAGATCTGGGAATTAAATCGCTTGCCAGGAACTTCAACACTGGTACAAACACTGATGATCTTCCTACAGGAAGATGCCAATAAGGGTGTGGCAGTAACACAGCCAGACCTTCAGGAATGCGGGGGGTGGGGGGGTGGGGGGTGGAATCTTGATTTTTCGGTGGTCCAGAATCCATTCCTGGACACATGGACTATTTACAGAAGTGAAGCAGACTTCCCAAATAAATTGAAAGGCTAGCCAACTTCACCGACGAAAGTGTCCTGTAGAACATCTGTTCCTCAAAAGTGCACTTTCAGAAGAAGGCTCCTGCCATCCATTATGTGGTATGCAATAAAATACAAAAAAAAACTTGAGAGTTTTGTATCAGCTGGTATGGAACAAAGATCTCTAAATCTGCCAATCCCCATGTAAAAGATTCAGTTCTGCGACAAACACTACAGCCCTCTGAGAAATCCCAGAGGCAGTGACATGTCAGTCACCTCACTTGAGGACCAGGTTACTGAGAAAGCAAGGCACCACGCTGCACTTGAAGCGCCCAAAGCAGGTGAAGTGAAAGAACAGCCTCAACTATGCATGGGAGACATCCTTATTTACATCTGGTTTGTTTATTTGGAATAAGCCAATTATGTAATACCCTTTGCTAATTCAGACTAGCATCACAGCAATATTGTCTGTACACAGTGACCTTGGAGGAGTTATTTCCAGTGATACGGATATTGACAGTGAGTCATTCCATTGCTGGAGCAATTATCGCAGCCAGAATTGACATGCAAGTCACCACCCTGAAATTAAGACTAAAAGCACTCAGCTTCTAAATCCATGATAGATTGTTACACCTCCTTTCTGCTCTGAAGCAAAAGCTCTCTGTTGTGGGAGAACTGCTTGTACAGCATCAAGTCCTCACCAGGGGCCCAGATCCTGCCAGTGCTGACTTATAAAAGCACTCATTGGAAAAATAAAACATATGGTTTGAGGGGTAAGAGATCGTCACAGGCCACTAGAGGAAAAAAAAAAAAATAACTCCAGTTAAGTGTCTACAGAACCCAGGCATCTAAACACTATTAAGTAGATCTAGTAGATGTAGAAGACCGAACTGAAAAAGCTCCTGAGCTCATACCTTTACTCCCAGACAGAAACAATGATTAAGGTGAGACACCAGAACAGATAGAATATGTGATGATTAAACTACTATTAATTATGCTACTTCATGTCCTAGAACTGTCTCTGGAGCTCAAGTGGGAAACAAATTGTTGTGTCTGAACTGACAGAAAACTGCTAAAATGCTCCAAAATGCAGCTGCAAGGAAAATTCCAAGATACCTCAGCACATCCCTGAAGTCTCTGAAGATGCACAGAACCTTTACTATTTACATATTAGTCAGAAAAGAAAGCTCTAGACAGGACTTCATTTGCTTGGTAGGTCAGTGCTCTATAATCAAGAAGTACAGTAAGTAAAATGCAGCTGCCCTTAAGGTCACTCCTGCTGTACCTAATGCAGTCTACAGAAGCACAGCTACTAGTTAGCCAGATCTCCTTACCATAAGGCAAAATAGCATTTTTTTTTTCTCCTGAAATCAGAGAATAAACTCATAAGGTTCCTGATCCTGTGTTCACAATATCAGTATCAGATGCACTTGATAATTTGTCCACTGCAGTAGGTTATGTGCACAGGTACACTTTCTTCTGCTGGAAACTTCTAGTCACCTGCATTTTCTCAGGTTTCCAAAAACAATTTGTAGGAGCAGAGAAACAAGATTGAATTTTGTTGCTGGCAGGAAAACCAGTTTTGGCTCTGTCTAGAAGTTAAAGAGGACAGTTATGAGAACAGCAGCAGAGCTGACTGTTAACTCTGTGATGCACATGCTACTGACAATGCTTGAACAGGTAACTCACTCCCATCTCCCCATCCCCAGCATTACAGTTGCCTTTGTCTCCTGGTGGCTTTCATTAGTTGTGCAAATATTAGTAACTAGGACCAGGGGTACCTTCTGGATCTGATGGGAAGCGTTACAGCAGAATGCACATCTGCACCAAGGAACTCTCGTTCCAACACAACACAAACAGGGTAAGGATGGCCCTACCCATACCATCTGTTAGGAACTGTGTTTACACCATTCTGTTCCCAAAACGATGCTCATTGACTTGAGTGAGCACTAAGCTAGCACTACCTGTATCTGTACCAGTATGTATGCAACAAACTAAACACCATGGGCAGTCACAGAAAAATGCCTGAGTTCATTCTACTGTCCTACTTCAGTCTGTTAGCATCAATACGTTAGCACAGCTGGCTGACAGACCAGGGGTGAAAGGAAGGACAAGATGCATCCTTCTGCCACTGAGCTACAATGTACCCTGGGTGGGCATTTCACATATTGTCCCTGATAACCAGAACTAACAGGTTCAGAAAGGTATGGTCCAAACAGGTATGGTCGGTGTGAGGGATGGACCCCTTGGTTACACAGTGTGAAGCCTGAAGCAGCAGCAGGAACACTTGTTCAATAAGCAACACACATCTAAACAATATGTGCAAATGCACACAGTATGGGGAAATAAACAGGAGTTAGAGATGCGCACACGCCTGGCAGGCTACGATTTGACTGGAATCACAGAGACATTGTGGGATAGCTCCAATGACTGGGGTGCTGGAATGGAAGGACACAAGCCCTTTAGGAAGAACAGGCAGTGAAAAAGGAGCGTTGCCCTGTATGTCAGCAGCCAGCTGGAGTGCATGGAACTCTTCCTGGGGACAGATGAGGAGCTGACCAAGAGCTTATGGGTCAGGATTAAAGGCAGGGCAGGGACAGGTGACATTACAGTGGGGGTCTGCTACAGGCTGTCTGACCTGGAAGACTGAGCAGATTATTCCCTTTATAGACAGATAGGAGCAGCCTCACATTCACAAGACCACCTCATTGGGGACTGCAGACACCTTGATATCGGTTGGAGGGACAACACAGCAGGCCATGGGCAATCCAGGAGGTTCCTGGAATGTGCTGAAGATAACTTCCAAGTGACAGAGAAGCTAACAAGGAGAGGTGCCATGCTGGACCTTGTCCTCACCAATATGGAGGGGCTGGTGGGGAATGTGAAGCTTAAGAGTAGCCTTGGCTGCAGTGACCACAAAATGATGGAGTTCCAAGATCCTTAGGGCAGCAAGGAGGGTGCACAGCAAGATCACTACCATGGGCTTCAGGAGTGCAGACTTTGGCCTCTTCAGGGACCTGCTTGGTGGAGTACCATGAGATAAAGCCCTGAGGAGAAGAGGCACCCAAGAAAGCTGGTTGATATTCAAGGATCACCTCCTCCAAGCTCAGGAGTGATGCATCCCAACAAAGAGGAAGGCAGGCAAAAACGCCAGGAGGCCTGCATGGGTGGACAAGGAGCTCCTGGACAAACTCAAACGCAAAAAGGAAGCCTACAGCAGGTGGAATCAAGGACCGGTGGCCTGGGAGGAATATAGAGGAATTGTCTGAGCAGCCGGTGATCAAGTTATGAAAGCTAAAGCCCTGAAAGAATTAAATATGGTTAGGGACATCAACAGCAACAAGTAAAGCTTCTACAGGTCTGTGGGTAATAAAAGGAAGACTAGGGAAAATGTGGGCCCTCTCCGGAAGGAAATGGGAGACCTGGTTACCTGGGATATGGAGAAAGCTGAGGGACTCAAATGACTTTTCTGCATCAGTCTTCACTGGCAAGTGCTCCAGCCATACTGCCCAATTCACAGAAGGCAAAGGCAGCACCTAGAGAATGAAGAGCCACCCACTGGAGGAGAAGATCAGGTTCAAGACTATCCAAGGAACCTGAAGGTGCACAAGTCCATGGGACCTGATAAGATGCACCCATAAGTTCTAAGGGAACAGGCAGATGGCTAAGCTACCGTCCAGCACATCTGACAAGTTGTGGCAGTTCAGTGAAGTTTCCACTGACAAGAAAAGGGGAAACGTAATCACCATTTCTAAAAAGGGAAATAAGGAAGACCCAGGGAACTACAGTCCAGTCAGTCTCACCTCGGTGCCTGGCAAGATCATGGAGCAGATCCTCCTGGGAACTACGCTACGGCACATGGGAAATAAGGTGGTGACTGGTGGCAGCCAACATGGCTTCAACTAAGAGCAAGTCATTCCTGACAAATTTGGTGGCCTTCTATGACAGGGTTACAGCACTGACTGATCAGGGAAGTGACTGATGTCATCTACCTGGACTAGTGCAAAGCATCTGACACCATCCCGCACAGAGTCCTTGTTTCCAAAGTAAAGAGACATTGATTAGACAGATGGACCACTTGGTGGGTAAGGAACTGGCTGGATGGTTGCACTCAGAGAGTTGTGGTCAACAGCTCAGTGTCCGTCCCAGTGGAGACCGGTGACAAGGGGTGTTCCTCAGGGGTCCATACCAGGACCAGTGCTGTTCAACATCTTTGTCAGTGACATGGACACTGGGATTGAGTATACATACCCTCAGCAAGTTTGCTGAGGACACCAAGTTGAGTGGTGTGATTGTCACGCTGGAGGGAAGGGATGCCATCCAGAAGGGCCTTGAAAGGCTTGAGAGACAGGCCCATGCAAACCTTCTGAAGTTCAAGGCCAAGTGAAAGGTCCTGCACCTGGATCAGGGCAGCCCCCAGTATCAATAGAGGCTGGGCAGAAAATGGATTGAGAACAGCCCTGACAAGAAGGATGTGGGGTGCTGGTGAACAAAAAGCTAAACGTAAGCCAGCATGTGCTTTTGCAGCCCAGAAAACCAACCTTATCCTGGGCTGCATCAAAAGGAGCATGGCCAGCAGGTCAAAGAAGGCGATTCTCTCCCTCTACTCAGCTCTTGTGAGACCCCACCTGGAGTACTGCGTTCAGCTGTGGGGCCCCCAACAGAAGAAGGACAGGGACCTGTTGGAGTGAGCCCACAGGAGGGCCGTGAAGATGACCAGAGGGCTGGAGCACCTCTCCTATGAAGACAGGCTGAGAGAGTTGAGATTGTTCAGCCTGAAGGGAAGGCAGCAGGTAGACCTTACAGCAGCCTTCCAGTACCTAAAGGGGGCCTACAAGAAAGCTGGAGAGGGACTTTTGGCAAGGGCATGTGGTGACAGGACAAGGGGAATGGCTTTAAACTGAAGGAGAGTAGATTTAGATCAGATATTACGAAGAAAATCTTCACTACAAGGGTGGTGAGGCACTGGAACACGTTGCCCAGAGAAGCTGTGGCTGCCCCATCCCTGGCAGTGTTCAAGGCCAGGCCGGATGGGGCTTTGAGCAACCTGGTCTAGCGGAAGGTGTCCCTGCTCATGGCAGGGGGGTTGGACCTAGACAGACCTCCAACCCAAACCCAAACTTCTATGAATATGAACAGAGGGCAGAGGAACAGACAGGATTTGTTGTTTACAGGCAACAAAGGCCAGAGATGTTCAAAGAGACTGTTAAGGAAAAGTTTCATTGAAGAACTGAAGCACTGAAAGACAGACCTCCTAAGTGACAGACAACGGTAAAGTGAAAACTGCAGAGTAAGAAAGATCTACATCTCTTAGAGAAACATTTAGCATCAAATTTACCTCCATTTGTCCTATCAAATAAAAGCATAATGCACTAGGTGTGTGGCATCTTGTAGACCAAGGCAAGGAAGGGCATGCCCTGTGCAGAAATACAGATATAGTAACAGTCTCTCAAGTATATAAATATTTGCATCCGAATATGATATGGACAAATTTTCAAAGACAAAACTGATTTATTTTTTTTAATTAGATAAGTGGTTGAATCTTTACTGAGTTCTAGAGATCTAGTGCAACCAGCATTTTCTGTTGCAATGACACTTTAAAACCTTGCGTAGTTTGAAATTTAAAGTTCCAGCTACACAAACTGGGAACAGTGCTAACAGTGCAGTATAACACTTAGAGAGACCAACACTATTTATGAAAGGTCAAAATGACAACACCTACTGTATGGCTAGAAAGTAACGGTTGATATAAAATTGCACAAAATTAAGTCCCAAACCTGGTTGTTTTTTTTTTTTTAAATTGTTCATTGCCAGGTTACTGAAAATACAAATGCTAATAATTCTTTGTACCTAGTTATAAAAAGAATTTCATACCTGAGATACTCTTAACTACAGACTAAAGGCAAATAAAGCCCTGCATTTTATGTATTAGAAACTACTGCTTCCTTCTTTGCAAATGCAAGGGGAAGCTTTTGCCTGTGGTATTGCACAGAACACATACCACTACAGGATGTTCATAATTTTCTTCCTCATTTGAGTTAACCACAAAAATCAAGCAGTTTTACAGAGACGAGCTTATTTGGATGACTTTGTGTATATTTAGTATCGTAAGCCAAGTGATGTTTCTATTTGCTTTGGCTGACTAAGGGAGAGTAAAGGAAGAAAACGTCTACTTACAAAGAATGACCACATCTTAGCTGTACCGAGAGAGAGCCATCACATGGTTAAAGGAGCAGGAAATAACTTACAGTTCACTCAAAGCTGGACTAAGCAATTCTGTGGTTTCAAATTTGAGCCTGTAGAGTTGCTGAAGCCGTATCTTCCAGTACACAGCTTCTTAATATAGCAGCTTACAAACTGGAGAGTCTGGTCCTCCCTGGAGGAGCAGCAGTGGAGGGTGGAGCAGTGCAAGAAGCCTGAGGAATATCATACTCTGGGTTTTGCTTCCCCCTCTCATCTACCTGAAGTTCTCTTTTTCTATAGCAACATTAATGGTAATTTTGAGTCAGTGAAGATGAAATGGGAAGAGAAATCTCTAATGGCCTTATCTCAGGCTGAAGTGCACTCTGTGTAAGCAGTAGCAAACATCTGGCTGGCACAGAGACTGTCTCCTCTCCTTATCTCTTTCCTCATGCAGTGCTTTGCTGAGTTAGAAGAATATCAGCCATGTCTACCCCAGTACTGAGTATGGGTAGGACTATCATGTCTGCTGAGACACAAAGCTCATCAGCAAGAACAAAGCACTTCTGGAACTGAGAAGAAGGAAGTGGAGGGAAGAACAGTGAGGAAGAGAGACACTTCTACATGGAGATGTTCGTGCAGATCATGAATGCAGGGGCTGAAGGGAGAAATTAAGATCCTGGAAGCACCAGAGGTACAAGGCTGGAAGAGGAAATAAGGGGAAGAAACCCTTTTGCTGGGACAGAAAACTTGTTTAAAAAAAAAGTGTGTGTGCAATAGTAAGAGTGCAACGAGTCCCTGAAGAAAGCTGAGACACAAAATTCTGAGGACAGAGGTCACTGTGCAGGACTTTAAAGCAAATCAGCAGGATGTGGCTTATAAAAGAAAGAGTGGTTAAATCAATTCCTAAAATATCATTACCAACTTCACCATAATCTGCTGTATAAAAATATTAAAGCTTTATTTTCAACACAGAAACTAAAATTCTTTTTAAGTCAATAAATTACTGCTTCTGTAACAAAAATGTACTAAGAAGGTTGTAAAAGATCTCTTTTCTTTATCCCTAACACAGAAAGATACTAATACAACAAATTAATACTAATTTCTTTCCTTATCCGCAAGTCACAGACAAACAAATCTCTTTGCTGTCATCTTGAGAGGGGAGAAAGTATTTACAATTTAGTGCCAAATTCCTGTATTCAAATATTCTTCTTGTTCTTCAGCCTAGACAGCAAGACAAGTACTAGGCCTTGTTATTTAATACTCAGAGAATGTTATTTAGGAATCCATATTTTAACACAACCTTCCTTGTAAACAATCTCAACAAATGCTTGCTAACTTTTGGGAGAACCATCATCGATAACACTTTGAAGTAAATACATTTTTTTTAAAGCCTTTGCAATCTTAGAGGCAAGAATTATCTTTCCATAATTAGGAGTTCAAATAACTAGTATTTTCTTAGCTTTTCAAAGAGGAGAGAGCCACGTTTTCTTTCATTAGGTTGGTGTTTCTCAAATTGCAGGCACAGTACGCCTGCAAACAAAATATACTCAGTGAGCACAGAATATGTTCCCATATAACTACACCACTGTGATGCTGTGTAGTGGCTAATTAACAAGGGAAGATAAAGGCAAAATGACACATTCGCTTCGAAGGGAAATGAGATGAATGCAGGGGAATTCAGCTTTACACAAAGTTCTGAAGGGGAAAATGGTGTGTGAAACCATCTTACAGAAATGGAAACACCTTGATTAGCAAGCATTAATGTGATCTTTCAGCTTTAAGCTAGACACACTGGAGAACTGGAAAATGCATTAACACTGTTTCTCAGAAAACTTAAAAAGAAAAAAAAGCTGCCTTAGCGATGATTTTAAGGATAGCCAAACAAACAGTACAGGGAAAACAATCTCACCAAGTGAGATGCAAGTATGAAAGCAAGCACCTAAGGTGAACTGCAATCTGCCAATATGTCGTGGAGCTCTGCAACATGATCTTCTCCACAGAACATTAAGTCTACAGGAACTGAGTAATTCATTTAATGAACTTCTTCCAGAATCATATATTCTTAACACAGGCATTCTAATTTGAAATGCCTAATGTGTCATTCACTGCATAAACACGAAGAGGTGTCAGGAAAACTGGCTAGCTTTAACTCATGGGTAGCAGAAAATACACTACTGATCTTTAAGAATTAAGCAAGCGAGCAGCTTTCTAAGAAAGCATCCCTATGATTTGTTTGGATTACATCTCATCTTCTTCCATTTGGCCCTTCTAGTACACTGCTCCTGTCATGAAGATCACAGCAAACTTTAGGCTCTTCAAATTTAACTGCAACTGTCCCTGAAGGTAACTGCACACCTACTGTGCCTACTTTAATGATTATCCAGGCATAAACAACATGTCTAGAAGCCACAGAAGTTAAGTGTGCCAGCGTACCCAAGCAAATACCCTGAGAAACAAAACTATCTTGCACAGCATCCAAGTCATGTCCTGGTAGAATGGGCTGTTTAAAACACTAAATCCACTTTGCATGATTTATTGTTACAAGGAAAACAAACTGGCTAATAATAATAAAAAAAAAATCCCTCTGCACCCAAGTAACACATAATGCCAACCTTCTCTGAGGAAAATGTACCCTAACTTACCAATAAGCAACTCTGTCTAGTGCCCATGACACATTTTTGTTACTTCCTATATTTTATTATCTAGGCATTAGGTCATAAAACCATAAGTCTCCTGCACTATGCTAAGTTTTATTTCTGTACTACAAAGATTCCTCAAGAGACGAGCCTATGAAACACACTCACTGGAAGAGAGGACACCATAAATCTTACCACACTGCTGTACGTGAACTGCAAACTTTCTCTGACAAACTAAGCACTTAAAAACTCACCAAACCCCATCTCCACTGCAGACAGCTCTGCCTATAAAAGGTCAATGAAAGAATCAAGCCTAAGCTTTCTGTCATGTTGGTCAATAAAATACTGCAAAGTTCCTACATGACACTCACTCATCATGTACAAACCACTTGAATGCTTCACTCTACCTATTCCAGCACTGAGCTAGGAGCTGCCAGTGGCAACTGCTGCCATTGCTGGCACCTGCAGCCACTACTTACCACTGATAGCAGTAAACAGGTTCCTAATTTCAGCACTACAGAGACACTAACATTAGAGTAATAAGGATCGTAAGAAGCTCTACAGAAAAGACAGGGATTTTTTTTCAGGCAGAACTACTAGCACTACTCCGGAAAAAAAAAAAAAAAAAAAAAAAAAAAAGAAAGAGATGCAAGATCTGAAGTTAGAACATTCTCCATTATCACTTTTTTACCCTGAAAGTTCATGGAATAAGCATGATCTTATACATTCTACTTGCTACAAATCTGGCTTATACTAAACCCTTGAGAGCACCAGAAGAAATATGCACAGAGGAAACATTCTAGTGATAACATATTCAAATCAGTATTTATAATCAGATATTGCACAGAAATCACATCAATTCATTAAAAGAAGAATAAAGTAGAGTCTTTCCATTTGCATATTTGCATGAAACAGTAAACTCACTCTTTATCTTCTAACAAGAAACTACCCCTTCCTTAAATATTCTCCTAACAAGTGGTATCTGGACATCCTGGTGGAAATCTCGTAGTCAAAACATGACTGTTCATCTGAATCCCACATTAAAACTTTGCACTCTTCTAAATTTCTCCTCTTGGTTCTTAGCTGTGAAGAGCTGGTAAGTTACAACACAACAGCTTGGGAGTACAAATTTTTTTCATTCTGTTGCATCTGTATGCTGTAAGATTCCACAGCATGTTATCAGGAGCATGTGTGGTATACTTGACCAGCCGATTAACCATGGAGATGCTAAGAGACTTTCAGCACTTGACCACCTCCAAAGCAAAGAAGAAAAATCTATGAAGTAGCTCAGAAGAGAATATAAGAGCACTGAAGCGTTAATAGATTAGAGGTACTTTTTCCAGGCCTGTATTACTAGAACACCTTCTGTTTAGCAATAACATAACACTTCATGAGGGAGATACACAGTAACTGAAATTTGTAGTAGAACTCACCTTGCATGTCAAGACACAAATTGACCTGTATAACGTACGAGCTACAAGCATGGTCAGGAGAGATGTAACCACTACAGTCACTGAAGCAAAGACAGAAACTCAGCTGATAATTGGGAGCTTTTAAAGTAAGTTGAATAGGAGATTTAGGTAACAACCAGTGATGTCTACTGACAGTAATGGTATTTTAACATCTAAAATTCTGTCTCTCACTCTTGAACCAAACCCCACAACTTGGTGAATTGAGCCTTGTCTCAAATACATACAGCTACAAGATGCAATGCCTCACAGAGCATTCACATGTGATCTCAAAACATTTCTCAGCCACGGGTACAGAATGTTTACAGCACAGCTCACCACCTTAGCTTAGTAGCAAGCTGTGAGGAAAACAAGCATGAGAAACACTTCATGATAAGTAACCCTACTGTAAATACACGGAGGCACTTTGAGCAGGGGTCCTCAAACTACAGCCCGCGGGCCAGATACGGCCCCCCAGGGTCCTCAATCCGGCCCCCGGTATTTACAGACCCCCCCGCCGGTGGTTGGGGGGGAAACCAAGCAGCCACAGATGGCTGCCTGCCGCTTCATCCACGCGCCGGCCCCCTGGTTAAAAAGTTTGAGGACCCCTAACCGAGTATGATGGCTAAGCCACTGGCTCTGAAGAATCTGATCGGATCCGTTTCTGTGAAAAACAGCATTTTAGGCACAGGCTTGGTTCAGAGGAACTGTCAAAAACCAATGTAACTGTCTCAAGAAGAGAAGATTATTACTGACAAGTTGTTTAGGGAAGTGACTCCTGTGGAAACTAGTGAGACATTTGAAGATGTTGCATGTCTTTTCACATAGAACAGGACAGACCTCAAAAGAAATACAGGCATAACTCAATATTCCACAAGACCCTATCCTTTATACACTTTCTCTTCTCCTCCTGCATCTCATTTAAAAACACATGCAAAGATGAGATGACCACTGAACTGATGATTCAATTCTTTGTATCTGTTCAAGTGGGAACTCCTTTCCAAACTACAATCTCAACCTTTTTGGGATATAGAGCCTGCAGCATAAATTCAAACTGAAGAGTCCCAACACTTCTCAGCCACATGAAGTTGCCCATTACTCAGACCTGTAGTCCATCTTCAAGTCTTATTACTTGTGTTTACAAAAACGGCATGAAGTCCTTTCTTGATAAAACCTTAATTTTTTATAAGTTAGGAGCGATAACTGCCATTCAGATTTTTATTTTGTTTCATCTCAACTATTGCTGTAGTTTGTCTTTTGGCTCTGACATACAATCTTACACTGGTCACATGCACTTTAAAAGCAGCCAAAACAGTTTTCTTGTTTTATTACTATGTCACTTCTCTTTCTGCATTCTTTACTAGTTCCTGTTTACCATATCAACCACGGCAAGATCTTAACAATAACAACCTGTTCCTAGCCATACTTGTTACACCTTATCCAAGTGTTGAGTCCTACTTCTAAGCAGTGTAAAATATCCATACTCCACTGCCTGCTTCTAATGTTATCAAGCACATACTTCTCATGTTTTCTTTCCTAAGGCCCCTCACACAAAATTATTTCTACAGAATAAGCTAGTTTTTCCATCAGTACCATTACTGACCAATATTAACAATGCAAATTATTAAAGTATCTTCTTTGTTAAAAATTATTAATGAGACACCTGGCATTTGCTTTCACTTACAAAACTCATTTTTATAACTTTGGACATAATTAAAGTGACTGGTTTATAATGAAGCAGACTTAAGCAAAACCATCCAAGTTTGGCATAACCAGAAATATATTTCATTAATACGCACAAAAATAATCTCATAGCTCATTTCATCATAAGTTTACATAAGCTTTTATTTCTACATTATGATAAAAACTAGTTATTGAAAAATTTCTACAGACAGTAAATTTTACACCTTATGCTACCTTATGCTGGATGCCTACTGCAAGTGGTTCTACATTTGGATTTATATTTCAACCAAATTAACTATAGTTGCAGCCTTAACTGTTAGCCATTAGCTTGGTTTTGAAAGCCTGATCTGTCACAGCCAAAGGTATTTTAACTGCTTGTAGATTCAGATAAGTATTTTACAGCTCAGCAAGTTAGGGGAAAAAATAAAAGGAAGAAATAAAACCCCCAAAGGCAGTAAACTTCTGTATGTACATTTGCCTACTAGTCAGTGAGATTCCCAAAGTATCAGCATAGTCCAGAAAATGGTATCAGTCTCAGCAACACGTGCACAGCAATGGCTCTTCACCACTTCCCCCACGCCCAGGTCATTTTTGTGTTTACCAGTCATCGTTACTTAAGATGCCACTGAAATTATGTCAGTATCAGAGTTCATAGGTTATGAGTATCAATCAAAATTAAGCTACTTTATTAATTCATTTGCTTTTCAGCAGAATGAAAATTGAGCAGTTGAAACCTCAATGTTATTTCAAAGTAGCTGCCTTGTTATCAGTCAAAAACAGAGTCAAAGGAAAGACTGTCGAAATAAATCAGGTCCAGAGCACCACGTGCTTGCTTAACCAAGCCCCTCAGGACTGATACCAGCATTATGCCCTCCATAAGAGCACTATGATTTATTACTACAAAAGAGTATCTAGGATCATAGTTTAATGTCTTAACTGCTCCTCTGGTATTCATTTCACTAGTGATCTAAACACAAGGTCAAGTAAAATATAACCTTAAATTATGTCGACATGGCAGATGCAAATCACATCCAGTAGCAGATCCATGCCCCACACTGACAGAAACACCACCTGCAGCAGCCAAGTAGCACAGACAATTCAGCTGATGGGAAAGCAAACTTCTAGCATCCTATGAAACTCACAAGATTTTCCTTTCTTAAAAAGTAGCATTTACAGTCTGAAGTTTCACTAATGAATAATTCAGACACGGATGTTAAGAGATCAAATATCACGTACATTACAGCAAAAAGGCATTTATCAGCATAGCATGCCAACACTGAGTCAGGCTAGAAGGTCAGCAGTATCAAGAGTACTGCTGGGCTCTGACAGGCATCGTGGATTCAAGTTAGACAGCCGAAGTGGTTTCCATCTCCAGATACCCACTCCACTTCTGATAGACATTGCCCCACCAAGGGACAGAGATGTTCAATCATTACTTTCTGAATTGTCACCATTTTTGGCTCATGGCACAGTAAGCCAAAAAATATCTCCAGAGCTTCAATGCTCAAGTCCTCACAATTGAGGAGAGACCCTCAACTACAGTAAGATGAGACTGTGCTTAAGCTAGAGAGCATATAGGGCTGAGGGAAAAGGGGAAGAGAATAGGCTACAATTGGAAAGTCATCCAAGATTCAGTGTAAACCACAAGGCTGCGTAGTTTCAAGAAAAATACAAAGCAAGTTACATCTATGAAGCTGTCAGACTGCCACAAATCGCATGACACCCAGACACTACATAGACATTTACCTCCAAAGTCTGCTTTAAACATGCTATTTATGCAGAAAAGTTGAGAACTTGAGTAGGTGAGTGTTACAGCTGAGCGTAACAAAACCAAAAAGTGTGTTCACTTGACAAGAAAACCCACATTGTAGAAAAACAAACTGGAAATCAACTTACACAAATTCATACACTATTTTTTAAATTTAGAGAAGTGTTTTGGGTTTGGGTTTTTTTTTTTCCAAAGGAGCTAAACATGTGAAATGTGTGCCTGAAAATAGTTCAATTAATTGAAGCCATTTTACACACATCTATTACTTTTCAGAAAACATCCTTTATGGTCACACCTTCTGAATCATTCAACTTGGTTACTCCGACAGCATCTTTCTTAACCTACCTCAATGTAAGTATCACCTACTTCCTGTTAAGTTACTGCGCCTTACGCTTTCCTTGCAACAGTCAGTTTGATCAACAATACCATTTCAAAGTCCAAAGAGGTATGTGGAACTATTATGACTGCATGGATATCCTGCTTTAAACCACAAATTAAAGTTCATTAAATACTCTTCACAGTGTTACAGCAAGATGGACAGTGCCTAACACTAGTATGCTAGGCACTGGATGCAAAACATCAGAAGACAGCCTGGTAACATGATTTTCAATGGCTTCCAAACAGTAATTTTAAAAAAAGAAAATATGCACTTTTCGTCTCTTATTTTCATCAAAAAAATCCTATTTTTCTAAAAGCTGTTTCTTTTCTAAAGGAAGTGGTTAACTTTTGAAGCCTTCAAGTAGTTCTTAATACAGACAAGCACAGTTTTAGTACAGTTTTATATTAACATAACAGAAGGTATTCTGAAAATTAAGAACTTGCTGTTATACTTGGTAACATATGTACTATGAGGCTTTTTGGTTTAACCACTACGTTTCCCTTTTATATACATTTATACACACAGGCACATATAAACAGGAAAAGATGCAATATTTAGGTTGCATTTGAGTACATTAAGCTGTTGTTTAGGCAAGAAAAAGTACAGACTAAATCCAAGGCAGGCCTAACACTGATAGAAGCCTTCCTACAACTTCCGTCAATATCGCTTTGTTGTGCCGCAGGTGCACCTGAGCCTTATCCCAGCCTCGTCGAGCAACCAGAACTTTTGCCACCGAGCTCCGCGGCTGCTCCCTTGCTGGGCAGTTCCCCCTGCAGAGCCCCCCAGTTGCACGGCAGGGCTGAGCCCCACCAGCCGCCCCCCGGGAGCTCGGTGCCGACGGACAGGGGAGCGCGGAAGGACGGAGCCCGCACCGGAGCCCGAGGCGGTCTCGGAGCCGGCACGGCCAGCGCGGCTCCAGCCGCAGCCGGCGCGGCGGAGGGGCGAGGCCGGGCCCAGCGCTCGGGGCTGGCAGCCCCGCCGGGTCGGGCCGCGCCGGCCCAGGGACCCCGCCACCACCGCTGCGGGCCGCGGCCGCCGCCATTCATTGCCCCGGCACCTCCGCTCCGCTCCCACCGCCCCGAGCGCTGCGGCCGAGGCGGGCAGGGAGCGAGGCCTGCGGACGCCGCCCCCCTCCCGGGCGTCGGGACGGGGCAGCGGAGCGGGCCGGGCCGGCTGAAACTTCCGCAGCCCTCAACTTCCCGGCGCCCCGGCCGGCCTGTCCTCACACGCCCCCCGCCTGCCCCGGCCCTCCGCGCCCGGGGTGGGGACGGGCCCGGGGGTCTCCGGCCCGGGAGCGCCGCGAGCCGCCCCCTGCCCTCCCCGCCGCCGCGGGCCGGGACTCACCACGCATTTCTTGCCGAGGAAGCTGAAGAGGCTCTCGTTCTCCTGCGGGGTGAGCAGCAGGGAGCCCACATTGGTGACCCGCCGCGGCTGCGGGGGCTGCTGCTGCGGGTTGCCGCTCATGGCCGGGGCCGGCCCGGCGCTGCCCTCGCTGCCCTGCGACCGTTGGCGCCCGCGGCCCCCTCCTCCTCCGCTGCCGCCGCGGCCTCACAGCAGCCGCATCGCGGAGCCTCCCTCTCGGGGCCGGGGAAGGAGGGAAGCGGTGAGGGACGGCGGGACCTCGGCCAGCTGCCGGCGGCCCGGGGACGGGAGCAGCCGCGCCGGTGCCGCTCCGCGCCGGCGGCCGATCGCGCCCGCCCCTCCGAGAGGCGCTAAACTTCCAACTCCGGCCCGGCTTCGGCGGCCGCACGATCCAACATGGCAGCGGGGGCGGGCGAGACCACAGCGCGCGGCAACCAGAGGGGAGGCCGGCGAGCGCGCGGCCGCCGCGACCATGCGCCGTGCGGGGGGGGGGGGGGGGCGCCGCCTTCCGCTCCGGCCCCGCCGCGCCTGGGCGGTCCGTTGGTGAGCGCCGGCGCCTCCCCCGCAATACCTGCCAGGCCGACCTGGCCGTTGCTGGGCGGAAGCGAGGAGCAGGGCAGGAGGAGGAGGAAGAAGAGGAAAGCGCGGTCGCCGCCGCCCCCGCCTTCCCCGGATGGGGCCCGGCGGCACGCGGCCGCACGGCGGGGACTGGCGCGGCGCTGCCCCGGAGGCCGTGGGAGCCGCTGGGGCCGGGCGTGAGGAGGATGCGGCCAGTGGTGCCGCGGGGCAGAGGGGTGGTAGGGCCGCGGCGAGGGGGGGCCGGGGCAGTGCGGGGGGTCACCGGCCGCGCGGGAGGTCGCGACACCCGTTAAACGCCCCGCGGCCTGAGCCGAAGCCCGTCATCGAGCGAGCGCGCAGGGCGGCCGGGCCGGGCCTCCCGCGGGGCCGGGGCAGCCGCGGCGTGTCGGAAGCCCTTTGGCTTCCAGTGAAACCTGGCGTGATTTGTAACGCAAACGCGTGTTCGCCTTTTGTAAGGGCAGGCGGGACGCTGCGGGGGGTCGCCGCCCGGCTGCGTCACGCCCGGCGCGGTGCGGGGGGCGGGCGCGGGGCTGTCCGCCATGGCGCTGCACGCCGCGGGCTGCCCCGGGCGGGGTGACACCTGCAGATAGCGGGGGGCGCTTCGGGCTCCCCGCGGCCAGCCCCTGAGGAGAAGTGGGTACCGTCAACAGCCGTTGTCGGCCAGATCTCGCTTCCCCCTGCTTCGCCCCGCGTGACAGCCGCTAGCGGGGGTGGAGTTGAAGACCTTCCGAAGCCTGAAGATGCAGAGCGCAGCAGCCTTATGCCCAGCCTGGCTTTCCGTTGCACAAAATAAATGTTCATGCTTCCTGCGTGCAAAGGTGAAAATCAGATGTCAAGTGAGCACCTTGCTAGTTTTCTCGGCGTTTTGAGGTGAAGAATGTGTTAGCATCGCATCTTCTGATAAATTCATTGTCCATCTGGAAGATGCTAAAGCAGTCCCCCCATGGTGATTTACTTTGTATTGTAGGAAAGAACTGAAGAAGCACAGGAGGAAAACCTGTGAACACAAGTCTTTGTACGAAGCTGTACTGGCTTCGTGTCTTCCAAAAGATCAGGCAGGAACAGATGGCAAGCCCTTCTGCTCTGCTTATAGGCCGTTTTCACTGTACTTAAGAGCCTGTAGTTGTCCAAAAGTGTTAGGAAGGGACAATATGGTTGAGAATCCCGAGTTTACAGCATAAACTGAATTTAAAATACATGCATATATAGGACTCCTCAATCTGCAGATCTCACAGAAGTGTCTTGGGCCTTTGCTGTAAAGGTATGAACCAATGCTTCCAGAGTACTTTTCAGCAATCCTAGATTCTTTGATTTTCATTCCTTTCTTGTGTAAGTATGTATATATTTTAGTGGAAGGGGAAATACTTTAGCTAAAGAGTATTGGTAGTATGTTGCTCATTGAAAATGCATGTAAAAAGATAAAACACATGGAAGGATTTTACAACACCCTTGGTATTTTGTTTTTTAATTTATTTCATAAAGCAATTATTTTATAGCCAAAGGCATTTCAAGGAAATTTACATACCCCTGTTGGTGGTCACAATGTAAATAGCTAAGAATACAGTACATGCTGGTACTCTCCTCACCTTGCTGAACACTTACATTCCTTGATATTTTTTTTTCTCGTTGCTGTTAACTTTCATGGTTTGTAATTCGCTGTGTAGATGTTGCCATTCAAAGAGAGTTCTGGGTGCTACAGGTGGTAAGTTTTGCTTCTTACTGTTCTCACATGAGCTGGCTGGTAGCTATTCATAAGGGCCCTTTAACCTTCAGGGTCTATTAGGAATTTTTTTGCTTTCTTTAATAGGGGTAGGCAGGAAAGGGAATAAAAAGCAACTTTTTTCAGAGCCTGTGTTTCATTAATTATGCAAAAGCTGGTTTTGTTTTTGTATGACGCCAAAGCAGCGAGTCCTGAGGGGAAATGGAGATATCAGCATTGTGATAAGTCTGAGGAACACACTGAAAAATAGGGTTTTTGCCTTTGACATTTATGTTTGCAGTAATATCAGCAAAGACCTGCATTCCTGCATAAAACATTCAATTTCAAGCAAAGTTCTCTTAAGGAAAGCTACCAGCTAGAATTACCTGTCTACACTTTGAAGAAATTGAAGTGTTCTTTCTGACCTTTTCGTGAAATTGCTGTCATTGTTTATCTGAGGCTTTCCTCTGGATTTCTGACTGTAGTCCTTGGCGTTCAAGCTGTCTTAGCCCACTGCTGGTGTCTGTAAGCTTTAGGGGAAGCTCCTCCTCGTTGGTATTTTTCCATTTCAGGATATCAGCTCATAGCGCCAAAGTAATGAAATACATTGGAAGTGACATAATGTGTATCAATATAAGCAAGTGTAATGATTTTAAAGGTTTATATTATAAATACTTATTTAATAAACAGGTTTTATTATCCTTGTCAGACTTATCTTTGACAGGAAAAATGTATGCCTGAATTTTGTCTTTAAATGTGGACCTGTGACGTAGTTTTTTGTACTTTCATACTTTTGAGTTTCAGAATTTAAATAATCTTACAATTTCAGAAATAGCATTCAGTAATTAAAAATGGAGTAAAAAGATGAAGAAAACTTTAAACTTAAAAGTGATTTTTTCTAGTGCTACAAATTATATTTTAAAGGTTTTATCAAAGTCTGAAATATCTAAATGCAAGAAGTTAGTTCTGCAAGGATTTTTTTTTTTTTTCTACTGTCACAACATTTCTTAAATCTTGATTTTTGTCCCAATGCTGAATTTAGGTCACAGTTTGGTTTTCTTATTTTCCGTAAGGTGAAGAGACAGTTGATTCCACCAAAGAACAGGCAGGCTTTAAGGGGAACACAGCTCTCCATAGAAAAAAATTCCGTACTCTCTCTCTTCCATCTCATGTTATTCTTAGTGACAAGTGGAGCAGCCTGGGACAAGTGCAAACCTCGCTGCAGCGACCACATAAGCATGGCTGGGGGAGATAAGGAGTGAAAGTGCATGATTACTGTCGCCGCATGGGAGGGGTATGTCAACGGGGAAGGCCAAGAATGAACAAAAAGGGGGAAAGGCTCGTTGCCCACCGTTTTTGGTTGGGCCTGTAGAAAACACCAGTCCACTTACTGCAAAACCACTTGTGGTAACCAGAAAGAGGAACTGTCTTTGTGGTTGGGCATGGGGTTTGAGCTGTGAAGGCACAAGTTCTTTTTTTTTTTTAAGTAAACCTCGTTGTTTTTCTGAACAGAGACCTCATTGAAGAGGACTGGGTTTGCATCGTTACTGAATTGATGCAAATAATGTATTTGTTATTTTACTGGTAAAAGGTTCACTCACTTTTACTCTCTGTGTACTGAACCTTTAAACATTTAGGAATCCCAGCCCGGTCTGGAGGTAACTGAATCATCTGTTAAGTTGCAGCTCATTTCAGGTTCAGTCACTGCATTTCCTTTCTCACAGAGATTTTGCATTATCTGTTTCAGGCAGGTAACAGTCTGGAAAAAAAGAGGATCTGAAGGCTGTGGTGGGTTGGTTTTTTTTCTATATTGAATTTATATTCTTTCAATTACAGAAGGACATGAATTAGCAACAGAAGTTGCAAACATTGACGATTATGTTTTATTTTAATTAGTCAGGAAAGCCTCTGCTGATTCTGTATGGATGTGGAAGTGGAGTGTCAGTAGGAAGAATCCTCTCCTTTTGTGGCTGGCCATGCGGCAGAGCATCCTTGCCACGAGGGTGGGCAGGCTAGAGCCTGAGAACCAATGCCGTGGGGACAATAAGTTCTTTCATTTCTTGCACAAATGCTCCTTGGGTGCCAGCTAGAACTTCTTCTCTCCTTGTAGTGGCTGTTAAGCATGTCTTGCTGTTTTGCCATGTCTTTTCTAGGCCTCATTTTTGACCTCAGACTGTTTACTTGAAGGAAAGTAATTTGTGCCCTTCCATTTTGCTCAGCAAAGGGTAACACTGATTTTTCTTTGGATGAATCATACTTTCAATATGTGAGGGTAAGATACAAGCAATTTTATTTTAACTTTAAAATCAGTTATGGAGAGATCTTGCTCTTGTCAAGAGCTCCTCTACAATTCCTTTGTGGCCTGAAGCATTGGCCTGTATCACTCTCCTTTTCAGGACTGTGGAGTAGATGGACCAAACAACATACTGGAACTTGGCGCATCCTCTCTCTCCTCTTAATACTTACTTGTTCATCATTACCTGCAGTAACTGTGGAACTGTACTGTAGCTGCTCTGCAAATAAGAGGAAAACATTTTTCTTTCCCCAGCCCAGCTAGCATCTAGCCATGCATCAAAGCTTGTCTTCAAAATTGTATAGCGCAGCATTTGATGAAACACTCTTTTTATTGTCTTGGTTTATACCTCAGCAGAGGTGCGACTTCTGAGTTTTACACCCAGCAATAACTATGAGTGGAGTAAATAAGGTTTTTTTGATTTTTCCATGGGTATTAAAAGGAATATTTATTCCTTACTTTGTTTCCTGACAGTTTTTAAATTCAATGCAATGAAATCTCCCTTCAGCAGTTAATCAGCCACCGTAAAGCTCAAGACCTTCACCAGTTAAAAAAAGAAAAAAGAAAAACATGTTCTTTCCTTACTGCAATCCACAAATCCGTTGTTAGAGCACATTTCCTTAACAACAGAATTCTTGCTCTGGCTTTGAAACGTCAGTTCTTGTTTGGAGCGTGACTGACCTTGCACCCTGATCAGCATGGTTCTGACCAGGAAGCCTTGTCCTTACTGAGCGGAGGGGAGCACAGGCAGATGCTTTCAAAATCCACCCTTTTTACTGTAAGCACTAAGTATGATGTGCATACTTGCCCGCTAAGAGCTGGCTTGAGGTCAATAGTTTACTCCCAATAACTCAATGAACAGCTTGCAAATACATAGTGCAACTCGGCAACAATTGCAGTTTGGATCCTGATGGAAAACTTGGTAACATTCATGTACAGGGTTTTTTTGTTTGTTTGGGTTGGGTTTGGGGTTTTTTGGGCATTGTTGGTTTGGGTTTTTTCCTTTTACTTCTGTATCTGGCATTTTACAATCCTAGGGAACAGGCATAAACCACACCTTGGTTCTTGTTGGGGTTGTGCTGGCGCTCACACTACCAGATCCTTACTGCTGCAACCCTGTGGTGTGTCAGGGCTGGCCGTGTCCCACCAGTCCTGTTCTACTGCTGCTGCCTTCCAGGAGGCCAGAGTGAGATCCCATCAAAGGTCATCCTTCATCTGGCAGATGGGTCCAGACCTGGGGCTTCTCAGTTGCATCAGACCGTCTCTGGTGCCTTAGTACTTCTTTGTCTTGCTTCTGCGTGGTTTTGCTAGCTGATGCAAATACCTAGGGGTAGGTGGGTGGGTGGGGAAAGAGCAGTCTTTATGCATCAGTGTTCTTGAAGGCATATGGCTCCACCTCATAAAGCAAGACTGAGAACATGCATGTCTTGATCAGCCTGATTTTTGTGTTCAGGGAGTTTACTTGTATCAGCTCCACATCAACTATAGCCACTGGTATGGTGAACTATATTGTTTTCACAGGAAAAAGAGAATATGCTTATCAAATCTAGAAGCTTAACAAATGTATGCTGTAGGAGCTTTAACAACCATAAACAAAATTAAATTGAACATGCTGCAGACTGGCTTGAAAAGGTGTTGAAAACCATCTCTTTTTTTGTTTTTCAAAACTCTGTGTGCATTCCATTGACTGTTGCTTATGCATCAACAAGAAAATCTGCACTCTGACCAGTTGTTTTATCTCAGAGGTAAGTAAGTCTAAAAGTAAATCTTTGGTTTTGATTGCATTCTGGTAAGTAAAGATAACCAAATTTTCTTAAGACCTCAGGAATATCTAGAATTTAGCACAAACAGCCAAGTTATTTTAATTGGCACTTTCCTGGCTACCCTATTATTACTTGCAATTAAGGACTGTTCCCATGGTATGTAAGATAGCACATACAAATGACATCAGTGCTTTCTGTGGCTATCTGCTTTGCTCATGTTCATCAACTAAACTTGAAAGAGAAGAAGTTGTCCTATGAGAACTAATCTAATTTTTTTCTTGTTTCTTTTTCTAACAAAAGTATTGTTGTATGCGTAGCACAGCAGTGCCTAAAGCCCCATACCGATTTGGTGCCCAGATACCTTGTAAACACATACGAGAACCCAGCAGCTGATCCGGAGGGAGGCGACATTAAACTTGGAGAACATCCACGGCAGCCTGCCTCATAAAACAAACCATCTTTGAATAAATACTGATTCTGTGTGCTGTAACTTGAAGTAGAGAAATTAAGTTCCTTTAATCAATTTTCTTTCTATACTTCTCTATCACAGATAAATTTTAGAAGATGTATAACTTTTTTTTGTAGATGTCATGGAAGCCTACCATCACATGTTTTTATATATATATATATATATATATATATATATAATCTTCAGATCTACCACTTTTCAGCTGATAGGATATTTCTGTGGATTTTAAGAAGGCCAGAACCGATTTATTTGAACTCTTGACTTGGTTTTACAGGGTTTGCTACAATGGCATAACATGCAATGCTGACCTGCTTTGTCCAGTTAGGTTTCTTGGCCTTGAATTTTGTCATCTCTGCTTAAGAGATGAAACCAAACATCTTCGTTTAAAACATTCTTACAATAATTACAGTACAACGAGTTGCTGTTTAAAATCTAGAAACCTACAGAACAGTTAATAAGGCTTTCTGGGAAAATACTTGCTACTGTTATAGCAGCCCTTTCACAGAGGTCATGGCAGGGAGCCAGAGGAGGTTGGTAGACAGCTAGGCAACCAGAAAAGAACAAGTTTGTCAGCATGTACAGCTGATTACCGTGAGAATGATTTTCCATAAGCATAGCCTGCAGAGTGTTTGCTTGAGGGGGTGGGGGTCTATGTGTGTTAATTTTTCACTAAACTTCATAAAAAGCTAAGCCATTTTTAACTGTGATAGAAAGTAATTTGTTCAAATGAGATGGAATGAGGCTTGGTATTATTTTTATACTATTTTTATGCTACCTACACATTGCAGTAGGCTTGAGGTATGATATTTCAGTATATATAGGCAATATAGGATTATTCCCATAATGATACGTTATGACAATTATTTTGGATAGGTGTTTTGATTTCTACTAGCTGCAGTGAACAATTCAGAACCAGAAAACATGAGAAATGTTCTTAGTGGCAGAAAAGACAGCCTTTAGTTATTGTGCTCTCCTGCTTGTGAATGTCATCTAGATTGCCAGAGTGTATCATAAGAAATAAATTCACTTTCTTTTCTAGGTTGCTCATGTTTATAACTGTAGTGTAACTCTGTGGGAATACGGGCAGTCTTGAAAGTTTTATGGGGCTCTGTAAGCCAAAATCTCTAACCAAGTATAACTGAATCATAGTCCCAGTCTCCAAAACAGGTTGTTGAACTACTGCACTGTACCTATACCTCTTCTTTCTCTGGCCATCTCTATGTGCAAGGTCAAGGCTGAAAGGCCTGTGTCATGTGGAGACACTGAAATAATCTGGTGTTAGCTGGTTGCCTAAGGAATCGTATAAAGCCGATGGACTGGAATAAATGCATGAACTCTAAACTTTCAAAGGAGAAGACAAAAATCAATTCATATTTACACTGAAAAAAAGTTTTTGATGAAATAACCCACTCAATTTTTAATACTGTTCTTGAATATACAGAATGTTTGCCAAAGTCTTTATAACCATGTGTGGTTTATTCCAAATATGATGCAATCCATAACCTGCAGCCTGCTTGATTTTACAATATGAGCTGTCTTTATCCATTTTTTACTGTCTTTGAATACGAGGAGGATCAGAATATTAGGCCTGAGTGCAGTAGCTTTGAGGATGAGCCATAGGAATGAGATGAAATTCAGTAGCAAAAGGCACTGTACTGAAGTGTGCTGGTTGGGAATGACCGAGGGGGAGGCCTGAGACTGGCTGGGAGCTGCCCTGGCCATGTGGCCTGGGAAAGGTGAATGCATGTCCCGGGAGGGTCGAGGGAGAGACTCCTGCTCACGCCAGGGAGCTATTTGTGCGGTTGTACAAGGCCGTAATGCACCTTACCAGAAATAATGTGTATGATCCTCTCTGCCCACTTTCTAGAAGATGAATTTAGATTGGAACAGGTTCAGAGGAAAAATAGCATGTCTGGGAAAGTAGGAAAGAGGAGACGAGGTATCATGGCAAAACAAAATGACAGAAGACCTGAGAAAAGATAAAACTGTTTAAATGTAGTGTACTTACTTAATCATTGAACAGATAGAATTTCTGTTGAATGGCTATAATTTCTATGGATACATGTAATTTCTGAACAATCCACAATGACTGCATCCTTATTTATCAAGTGATAAGGGACTTCATGAGGAACACATCAGAGAAAAATACCTTTTTTTAAAGGGAAGGGCAACGTTGCTTCAAGAAAAATGTTAAGTAGTTAATAATGGATACAATTAGACATAAATTTACAGATTCCTAATTGTGAGGATAGTCTGTAATGTGTCTCCAGCAGGATTAAGTAGGGGCAAAAAATTTAGCTGCTTTTAAGCTGGATCTCAAGACATTTATTAAAGTGATTCTATAAAGTGTTACTTTTAACACCAAAGGACAGGACTCTAATTCAGAAAATACCTTTGGTTTTTCTGTTCATATTTGTCTTTTAGGTATCTTACCATCTAAAAAGTAATAATACAAAGTCACTGCTATGGAAGGAATTCAGAATCTTCTGTCTTAAGTTGTGCAAAACTAATAAATTATTTGGAGTCTGTTAGAGAACAGAAACTCCTAAACAAATCTGTCAAATCTTAACATAAGTCTCTGTTTAGTCTGCAGTGGTGAAATTGCTCTGAATAGAAGATACATGATAAAATATGTGTAACAGGTCTTGTCGAAAAGCTTTTTCATTCTGTTTAGCACTTTCCAATAACAGACAATCTCTACTGCATTTAATAAAAAGTAATAAAACTGCTGAAGCTAGAACTGATTGCTAGTTGGTTTAAAACAAAGTTTATAACCTCTCCCTACAGTGTGCTGCTCACTCTCTGCATCTAGAAGTCAGTTGTTAAATAAAGTCTCTCTGGGAGAAATTTTCCATTCTGAGCCATAAGCACTGGATTGACAACCTTTGTAGAAATGTAAATGTAGTCCTGTCAAACAATACGCTTCTATAAATGCTGAAGGATAGTTTTCTTTCACTGTGTGCGTGGGCAGTATCTTGGAGAACAGCTTGTAGAGAATTTTTGTAGCTATGAAAAGCAGTAGGGCTGGGAACTGCCAGGCTAGAACGCCTCTAGCATCCCATCAGGAGGATGGGATATCTAATGGTACAGGACCCATCAGCCAGCAGCAGCTATCTAAATGGTGTTTGCCTATGGGAATAAAGCAACAGCCACATAAATAAAAAATTGTTGAGTTTTCTTTCACTATCCCATTAGAGCTGGATATTGTTCCTGCAAGCTTCATTTCAAACATGTATGTCAATAAGATGCAAATAATTATCACAATACTTTCTGGCATGTATCTTAAATATAAAAAATTCAGAAAAATAATTTCCTCTGAACTTACTTTGCAGGTTCATCAGCGTTTGCTCTGTCTTCTGTACCTATCAGTTTGGCTTCATTCTGAGTTTACTCTCATGCAACTGCAGAATTTGGCCACAGGTTTTACCCTCATAACTTCTGGCTAACCTATATGTGCTAAATGATAAAAACGTGCTAAAAATGATTACAAAATGCAAACACCACCCTTGTAATGGAAAAATAAGATATGCATAGGGGAGATAATTTTTTCCCTTATTAAAAATGATTGTTTGAGAAATGTAAAGGCCAGCCAACCCACTCAGGCTGCTGAGCGTACGCACCAAGGAGAAAACTAGAGAGAATCAGAAGTGATGGTGTAATGATGCAAAAGGAAATGGTGAAAAAAGGAGATGTGAAGATGTTGGACAGCTTTCTGGAACAGCAGAGAAGACAGCACCAGCAGGTTGAGAGTGTGTGAGATTCCTGTTCTGATTGGATCCCAGTACTCATAAGTGCCAGCGCACAATTTTGCCCCTGTGAAGCTGCCCCTAGTCTCTGGGCTGGGCTCCTGGTGAAGTCTTTGGACACTGACAGTCATTGGTGGTGAGCAACTCTCAGTGCAGTTCTCAAAGCCTACACAGGTACGTGAGCATAAAAAACACCACTCCCAATATAATCCCTTTTTCTCATGGCTGGTCATACTCATGATGCTGTGCAAGTAATTTCTTGTGTTCACCCTTCCGCTATCAAAGCTTCTAGATCACTTAAGATATGGCATTAACTAGTATTAACTTCCTGGAGAAGGGCATCTCAAGGTGACTGCAGGTTCTCAGCACTGTGCTTATCAGAAGAGGGGTGTGCCAAAGGCACAGCGATGCCCTGGCTCTTGGAGAGTACTGTTACTGACACTTTCTTGTAGCAATGATTCTATTCACCATCTCCACTTCTACATGTTATTTATTCTTTATTAATTTAAAGCAAGTGTTTGCTGTTAGTGGTTGGCTGGCCTAACTTTTCCTTGTCTCTGAAAAACACAGTTACAATTGAAGTGCAAAGTTTGTGCTTTGCTGTACTTTTTTTTTCTCTTGATGAAACTGAATAGCTAAAAGTTATGCCAAAAGTTATAACAAGCAAACAAACAAAACCCAGTAAACAATCGACACAAGTGAGCTGTGTTTCAACACAGGCTTCTGAGCCAGCGATCTGAGATTTAAAATATTTGGCAGCAAAATCATCCATTAACCAATGCAGTCCATAAAGTTAATCAGCCGTTATATATTCTCTAAAGATTAGGAGTACTTTTGCACTGGGGGTAACCCCTCTCCCCCCAGCAAAGCAAGCACTTAAAATTGCCACATATTACAGAGATGGCAGCATTTGTGCATGTATACATATGTATGTATATATATTATATATATCTATGTATTAGTACAAATACCATCACCAACCTTTCTTGTCCTGCAGTGCTGTTCCAACAGGGATGCGTCCTGGCCACTGGTGTAAAGGAAAAGAGAAGAACCATTTGCCTTCAACAATCTTGAAGAGCATCATTTGTCTTTGGCCTGTCAAAAGCATATTGTGCTGGAACTTTTGCACCAGCTAAGGCTATAACTGAACTTTTAATGTGGCTATACTGTCTGTATGAGGTTTTATAGCCCAGAACCTGAGGATTGGCAGGAATTCCAAGGTAGAGCTTTTCTAAGAAAGCTTTGAATAGCTCTGCTTCCTCACATGGAGTTTTGAAGTCACTGCTGGTCATGCAAGATAATTGGCATCCAAAATCATGTGAAAAACCTCCTGCTCTCAAAATGCCTATGTGTTTGCGGGTTTTCTAAGCAGCTGGCATGTAAATGTAAACCTCCTCCTATGGTAAAAATTTCCAATGAATCAAATGTAGTGGGTGCAAGCTGAATTCAGTAAGTGTAGGATAATTTAAATGCACTGTGAACCTGACTGGTTATCCAGTCTTATCTGCAGTGAGGTAGGTGAGATTTTTATTAATGAAAGGTGTGGGAACAGTCCCGGACCCCAAACAGCCATAGCTCAGTGCTCAACCCTTGTGTATTCTCTTTGCAGCCACCATCTGTTTTAAGGCTTGAGATCCTAAACGATTCTATCAAAGCCTTTTTTGATATATTACTGAAAAGACTTCTGCCCCTCTTGAGCTTAATGGCAGACAGTGAAGTTATAGAGACCTGATAATAGATATTAAGACTTTTAAAATATATGAATATTGACTGAAGACATTCCAAATTCTCCTGCTTTGGTTTTGTCTTGTGTTATTATATGAATGTTAAATAAATCTTTTTTGATTATTAAATCTTGATGATGATAAGTCTGAATAAATCTTGGAAGTCTTCCATTTTATAACAGTAAATTTATTTGCAGTGTTTTTAATGCTCCCTCATTTTGCCTTGTCACAAATGCTGAAAAAGAGAAACTGTATTAAAGTGTTGCCCATTCTAGTACAGCCAGATCAAGAAAGTGCAGCAAACACAACAATTAACACGGCTATCAGTATAACAAATGATGGTGACCAAGCTTCCTGCAATAATAAAAAATAAATCTCTGGGTTCTCTCAATCTCTCTTGAAGTTTTGTTCAAACTGATGAAGCAAAGTTTAGACAATTTTCCACTGAAATGATGTGCTTGCCTTTATTCTGTGATGATGAGCTGCAAGTGGCAGAAGGAAAGATTTGGGGAAAGGTTCCATCTGTATCACACTCACTGCTGGGCCTGGGGTGCTGCAGGAACAGCTTCTAGTCTCAGTGAGATTTTCAACCCAAGGAACACATCAGGAGATTAAAAGTTGCGTGGAGTGTCTGGCATTTAAATGAGCCATACTGCTTCTAACATCAAAAGACATTCAGTTCAAGAACTGGCCAAAAGGTCAACCAGATTCTTGCCTTGCCTAAAGCAGTATTTTCATAATAATTTTGGTCTGTGCAAATGCTTCCTACAAAAGTGGAGCCAGGGATCCTAAGCAAACTCCTAAATTTGCCAAGGGCTTTGTGTTGGGCTAGGAATTGTCTTCTTTCTGTAAAACATTGGACATTTAACTTCTAGACATTGTATCTCACCTAAATTATGTCTATACTGTGTTTCTGTAATTTGTCATTTTTCTAACATATATTCTCATTTTATTGCACAGGGTTCTGATGTCTTTCCTCATCAAGTGAATAACTGGGCTGGCTTGCTATATGCAATTTTAATCTGTCTTGCTTAACCTCTAGAAATTCAGAGGTAGCTGATTATGGTCTTGCTAAGTAAGATTTCTTAGGGAAAGGGAAGCATTTTCTTATGATCTGCCTTTACAATGTTTATATATATATGTGTGTGTGTATATATATCTCTTTATATTCTCATGCTTCTTCATGATTAAATGCTGCTGTTATTTTACAATGTGTATCCATGTAGTGCTTTGGAATATCCCTTCTCAAGAGAAAACCAGATCATGGCAAGGAGATCTCAGAGAGGACGTATCCCATTTGGAATCCCTGTAGGTATTTCCTGAGTCAGCAGATCCAAAATGGAGACCTTCACCTCCCTGAGGGTAAGGTGTGGCATAAAGCCCAGAAAATAATCCCCTAGCAGCTTAACCTTCAAGAACTGGAAACTCTGAGCTGTGTCCAGAAACACGTAGGTGCCAAGTGTGTTCATCCAGGTTTGTGCCTTCGTCCTGACAGAGAAGTAGAGCTGGTGGTGACAAAGGCGGAAGGCAGAAAGCAGTCCTGGTCCTGAGGGGGTGAAGGCTGAAGCACTTGGAGGTTGTCTGTTTTCCTGCATGAGCTTTGGGCAGCAGAAGGCTCTGAACCTTCTGGTCACACCAGAAGGATGAACAAGACCGTCCCACCTCTTCCTCTCACCAGAGGTGACCTCCGCATCTTGCAAGTATAGGGGAACTGTTGGGCAGCAAAACTGACCATCCTTCCTGTTCTTTCCCTATGCTTCTGGAAGTTCTGCGATGGGGTCAAAGGAAGGAGGTGTACCCAGGTGCTGTGAAGTTCAACCTTCTGTTCAGCAACAGGGAAACAGTCTCTGAGCTTTGCTTACAACGGGTAATGCCAACACAGGACCATATTCTTTGCACAAGTATCGGATTTTGGAAGGAAGATACTCTCATGCTAGGTTTTGCTTTGCAGCCCAGCTCATACTCTGGCACTGATTTTGGACAATAGTTGTAATTAACCAGAAATATCTTAGGTTTCACTTGTATTGCAGTGATTAGAAAGAGCAGTTATTTTTATTTTGCACATTAACTTTTGTTAATGCCGCTTTGTACATACACTTAGCAAAGGTAAAAAGAACTGAAAATAACCAAATGTAAAGCAACCGGTGCTATAATATATAGTTCCTCTCATAGTTTCACCATAAAGGATCACGCCAACCTCTTGACACGGTGTGTGCAGCCCTATATTAAGCTATTCTAATGGCTCTTAATTCAGTTTTGATCTTTAGAGCTTGTTCTTGAAATCCATATTTAAGGTAGTCTGTATGAAGTCATTTGGAGTGCTGAATTAAATACGATCCACGGGGCTCAAAAAATCTTGATAATGTCACTTATATGAGGCACAAGGGGTGGGATTCATTTGGCTGCATGCAGATTGCTCCAAGGAGCTATGTCTATGCTAATCACATCGTTTTCCCTTTACAGCCAAAGAAGAGAAATAAGCACTTTAAGGATATCAGTCAGCTGACCTGTTTCAGATATCTGGTATAAGATGAGAAGAACTGCACCTTAAAAGCAACTATCGCTCCCTCGTGACTTCAAAAGGAGCTTTGGTGATCAGTTCAGGTAATAGACATTTGTATGGGTGATCTCTAAAGAGAGGTGAATCCCACTGAGATGACTGGTTGTAATTATGGGCATGCCTTTAAATAAATGAGCTCAAGCGTTACATGTTTTGCTCTGAGCCCTACAGCTGTTTGCGTATTAAACAAGACAGTAATACTCTACCATCAACAATATTCCTGGTCTTCTCTTTTCTGTTTCC
Organism: Falco rusticolus; assembly: GCF_015220075.1. Taxonomy (NCBI): domain Eukaryota; kingdom Metazoa; phylum Chordata; class Aves; order Falconiformes; family Falconidae; genus Falco; species Falco rusticolus. The sequence continues at coordinate 8,932,098 of NC_051191.1, read as the reverse complement.
ACAGTAGGTTGCTGACAAGTCTGACTAGTCCTTTAAAATTAGAAGAAATTGAAATATTAAAAAAAAAAAAAAAGACTAAGAAAAATGAGTCTGCACCTTGGTAATTCTCAAAATTGAAGGCACAGGTCTCAGTTTTTAAGCAAACTGAAACCCTCCCCCATTTGCCACTGCAAATGTAGCCCTTATTTTCTTAATAAACATATTTTAGCTTGCTTTTTTGAAAAAAATAAAACAAATTAGAAAATTTCTGGGGCTGACCTCGAAAGGGTTTTGCAAAGATCGTTTCACAGACATTAGCTAATGTCTCAGAAATCTGTGTAGCATGGTAAGTTATCAAAATATTATGCACTTGTTGCATAACAGAGCACTGCTCTAAAGTCTTCTGAAACAATGATTATTTTTTAGACTCAAAAGGCTGCAAATTATGATAACCAAAAAGGGGGGAAGGAAATGAGGGAAAATTAAAACAAAATAAATTTACTAAAGAAAAAAAACACTTTCATTTTCACCCACAAGATGGTGCCACTTCCTCAACCTAAAGTACAATTTCCCTTTGAAAACGGTGTAAAAATGACAATTGCCAAATGAATCCCTGTGAAAAGGGTGATGAAGCACAGAAGTCCTACTAGTGCCTTTAAAGCAGTCTTTAAATGAGATTTAAATGGCATGTTTTCCTTGTGCTGACCCTCTGCACCAGAATAAGATACATCCTGCAGGAATTCAGGGACGTATTTACTAATCTGAGTGACAGAAATGGCCTTTTAGTGCCCATTGTCACTGCTGGGCCTTCAGTCACAGTGCTCACTCTGACTGGTTTTCTGTTTCTTTCTGTGCTCTGTAGCAACAAATATTTAACGAATTTCAAAGCGTTATGCCTAAGGAAGTGTACTGAAGGTGGGTGATCGGTACAGATATAACTGCGATTTAAAAGGAGTGGGGTTGCCGATGTGTGGCTGAGAACACACCTGAGAGCCTTCATTGCCGGGAATGATTCATCAAGGTGGAAAGCTGCCAGCCACCGGCTTTCCTTCAGCTTGCTGCTGGGCGTGCAAAGTTGGCAGTTAGAAAAAGGAGACGAAACGCTTCTAGCTATTAAACTAAATGCATGGAAAGAGTAAAAAAGCAGAATATTCACAGTATTGTTTTTATAGTCACTTCAGAAGAAGACCTTTTGGGATGGTAACTGCTGTTTATTAGTATTTTCACCACAATACGGGTGACAACCTGAAAAGTAAGAAACAAATCTGTGGTTTTGTAGAACACTTCACTTGTAAAATCATCCTGAAGTCAGACGCTGAAACAGTAGGAGATGGTGAAAGAGGCAGCCCCTTGGCAGCTGTCTGTGCCTGTCCTTGGCTCCCCTTTGCTCATCCCCTTCCAGTCCCTCTGGATGCCCTGGCCCTTGCCCCAACCTTCTCCCATCCATATAGCCACATCTCCTACCTGCTTCCCTGGTTGCTTCCCCTCTCTGCTTCCCCTCACGCTCATTTAGTAGCTGATTCCTCTGTGGGGCACCCAAAAAAGTGTAGGGGAGTAAAACAGCCTGGAGGGTCTCCCTGCTTTTATCTGGGGTTCAAGTATCCCGAAAATAGTGTCTAATGATGCAAAAACATTGGGCAAACTTGACCATGTGCATCTCACCGATCCAACCTGTGATGAGAATGTTTTAATTTACTAAAAGCAGAGGCGTGATTTTGTGTGTTATTATGGAAATCCTAATCCGTATCTAAGGTGGAAAAATCAACCTTTTATTCAAATTAACTGTGTGCCTGATTCCTACTGAAAGTCAAAACCCATAGGCTCCTACATCTCTGAGGCAGTCTTGTGAATTTTATTTGAGAGTATAATCCAAAACTGCTTCCATTCAGGTCGTTAGGAACAGCAGTGTTAATGACTGAAATGGTTTGAAGTGTTTTTATTACCCAATGAACTCTTCTGAAATGTCGAAACCTTAATACAAGCAGCTGGGTGACAAAGCATGAATCCTCTTCTCATCCATGAAGCAAGTCATTGCCTCAAGGTAATTCCCCGCTCTCTGCCTGGCCCAGGTGACAAAGTGTCATCTGGATGGTAACCCCAAATTCTGGAGGGAACAGGTTATTCACCACCTGAGGCACGTTACCATCCCAGTGGGTGTCAGCGGACATCCTTTACTTCAAATTGCGCAAGCATGGGACTTTGCATGACTCAGGGTGGTGCGATGGCTCCGTACCCGATTTGTTTAGGCAAGCTGCAAGTCTAAGGATGTGGCCCAGCCGAAGTCACGCAGGGTGTTCCACCCATGCCTCAGTCATCTGGTTCCTCATGGGAGTTCCCCATATGGATATGCAGCCTGTGCTTGAAAAACAAAAATCAGTTTAAAGATGCGACACAAACTCTTCTGGAAAATGTACTACTTCCTTGATTTGCACAAAAAAATCTGGATTTGAGGTGATGTTGCAGGACTCTTAGTTTTTACTAGTTATATAAGAAGCAAAGTTACATTTCATTTTTATTAGAATGCCAAAAAAAAGGAAGATGACTAGAGAGAAAGGAGAAAGAAAACAGAAAAAGCTTCAAAATTAAGGTGAAGATTGTCAAAGAAGTGGGTATCATTTGGGTTAAATCTTATCAGAAACCTCAGTACATCATATTTCTAAATAGTTCCAGTTTATAACATCATCTTTTTTATACTATATCATATTTTTAGATGAAAAAACCCTCTCATTTGGTAGTCGTTAAAGTCATAATTAATGCCCCTTCCGTGAAAAAAAAATGTTGATTTCAGAGAGTGGCTTTGTGTTTCAGTTAAAATTGAATCGTACTTCCTTGTAAAGCAAAACAAAGCCTCTGGTAGAAAGGAGAAGGAGGAAGGAATAGCAAAGGCAGGAAAATATAGCTTCTGTATCTGGGTAGCTTTTGGAGCACATGATCCAAACTGTATTCTTCAGGCCAGGAAAAACATTTGCCTTTTTGCTCTTATTTTCCTCTCTACAATTCATGGAAAACATATTTTTATTTTTATTTATTTTAAAACTCGATCTGATTGTTTGGGACTGGTTTTTAGCTTGCTGTGCTAAGCTAAATGTAGCAGGGTTGAGGCAAACTGCCTAGCTAAGATGGGTTCTCATTCAGACAGAAAGCAGAAAGGATGGAGAAAAAGTAATCAAAGAAGGAAAAGAAGCTGGAAAGGAAGTTCATACTGAGAAGGATGGCTGTTAAAAAGGGTTTGTGTCAGAGGCATGAAATGGCTTTGTCCCCACAGCTGATTGCTGCTGGCTTTTTGGTGCCAGGGCTGCTGAGCACCACCACCCCTGCAGATGCAGCTGCCCCGGGGTGCTATAAACATTGCCTGCTTGCTCTCTGTTTTAGCACGGGATAATGAAGGTGTACGATGCCGGTGGAGCTGGGGTGTTAGTTCATGGTTCCCCCATCCCTGCTTCATCTTTAGCACTTTTTAGGGTCTTTCCTCTTTCACTTCTCCCACACAAAGAGTTTTTAAAAGGCCAAGGGACATGACCAAAGCGAACACTTCTGCAAATATCTATATTTGTCATGTTTCTTCTAGCTGACAAACAACTTTTTGACAACGTATCATGAGCCTGAGAGTACAACAAAGAAAAGGGCTAAATAATTTCAGAAAAAACTTTTTTTTTATTGCTAGCTTACTGTTACCCTCCCCACTTATTAAAGTTCTAGTTTACAGCACAGACTTTTGAAAAAGAGTCTCAAGCGTGAAGTACATTTTGTGAGCAGTGAATATCTGATTATGATTCCTCTATGTTATACATATATATATACACACACATATAGATAAGCGAAGACTTATTTTCGAGAAAAAAAAATTTCTGAAGTGCTGTCCCATTATTTTTATTAGCATGCAAAAGTACTTACTGTGGAAGTGAAAAGTCTTCTTCAATATGAAGGAATAACCTGATCTCATGAGTTTTCGATGACCCTGCTTGTTTTCATACCATTTTAGAGAATCTAAGAAAATAGTGGAGATGTGATTTAGCCATAGGCCCCAGCCTCTGCTTTCTGGCTATACAATAGAAACAGAAGAAAGTTGCCTTGCAGAAGTATGTGGGAAGTCATGGCTGTTCTTTAGGTTCCTCTTTAGGCAACATAAACTGACATTTTTTTCTCCTTATTCATTTATCTCCTGCTGTTGCTTGAAAGTACCGTCAGTTGTACAGGCTTATGAGTCAGCCACCTCTCTGCATGAAGCTGAACAATAAATTCCATTTCTTCCTCCTTGCACTTTAAATATAACTTCATTCCTCTGTTCAACCAGGAACAAAGTCTGTTACTTATTCTCTTCCTGTGTGATGAGGTTACCAACTCCCTTTGATGTGACAATGAAAATTCATGTATGTTCGGAAAAAAGCAAATACACATTGTTTTTTCTAAAGAAGTGCCAACATAATAGCAATATCACAAAAAAAAAAAAAGAAAAAGTCTTTGAGTAAAGTCTCTTCAGACAGCAGCGTCTCAGACCTGGTGACTCTTATCTTCAGGGAAACGTGTCCAGCAAGTCAGCCCAACTTCTCTCTGTTTGATAGATGTACCAAGGGTGGGGAGCCAGAGATCTGATTTTATGAGAGTTTTTAATAAAGCATTTATCTCTTCAAAATTATGTCTTGAATGTGATAAGCTTATAAATATTGGTAGGGTTTGAGCTGTAAACACATTTTCTATCTTTGTATGGCATTTTGCATTATAAACATTGCCAGAGTAAGATCTCAATGAAGTGTGAAGGCCTGCTATGCTGAGTGTGTTCTCAGGAGCAATTTGCAAGAATACCTAAAAACTGAGATCGACCAAACCACTGGATACATCCAGAGTACGTGCACTAAAGTGCACACTTTTTGTGTTTACCCACAGAATTAGCTATTTGCAGAAGTGCAGAGGCATTGCTGTAAGAGGATCTGTCTGAAATGGATTTGTAGGTTCTTCATAAAACATACGGAAAGTGAAAGGGGTTTATCTTTAATTTCTTACATTTTGTGTTAGGCTAAGAGGGAACTTTAGATGTTCCTTGGCCAGAACCTCTAACCTTATTGCAAAGTTACCTTGCACCACCGTTAAATCCTTGATCTTCATCCTGATAAGACCAAATTGCTAGCCCAAAGGTCACATTGGTGTTGGCTGATTTGTAATTGCCTTGGTATTCACTGGCCTTTATTTCACCCTAAAGCTGTGCACACCCACTGTCCTTTCCTGTGTGGCCAAAATGACACTCACACGCAAGTTGTACATGTGTTATTCAGACACACTCCTACTGGAAAGAGTTATTTTATATATATATACATATACATATATATACACACACACACACACACACATATATATATATGGTTTGGCATCTGCGGGTTGCGTTGGCAATTCAGCAGCAGGCAGGCTGATGCCTCCCAGCAAAATAAGAGGGGCAGGTTGGATTTGGTCCTGCGGCTTGAGTGAGGTGGATGTGACACTGGGCTGGAGGCTGAGTGCTGGCCATGGGGGCCAAGCTCTTCTGTGGCAGAGGTGCCCTGAGCATCCTTAATGTTAGCCAGACTTCACTGAAAGGTTGCCACAACGGGGTGCTGTTCCCCAAAAAGGTGTCACTAATAAGCACTGAGGGAAAGATAGCTAACAGTCAGTACCAGCATCCCAAACGTGTCCCTGTCAAAGCAGAAAGCTGGGAGAGGCAGCTTACTCTGTCTCACAGTTAGCTAGGTATTTTAGGTGTTTTAGTTTATCTAGCCATAAAAATCAAATGACTAGTATTTATGATTAAATGTGTTCAGAAATGCAAGAGAGGGACTTAATCCTTTAACCCCCTAACCCTTGAAGGGACAGATTAAAAAAATTACATAAAGGCTTAAAGCACAGATAACCATCTAATAATATTTTCTAAAGCATCAAACTTGGTTCAGTGCTACCAGTCTCACACCCAAAGATAGCTAGATGACTGACTGCCCTGGAATCACCAATGAAGAGGAATTAAATATTTGAATAATTTTAGAGATATGATCCCTTAGTCCTAGGAGGCTCAATCAGTTCAACTTCATTTAACGTCAGTAAGTGCCTGTTTGCATTTTTAGGCAATCATGTGACTTGTAAATCTGACCACAAGGGCATGAACCTTCTTACTTCACATTAAATTTAAATACAATAGACCCTTAGGAGTGGAATTCAGTTCCAGGTACATGTATGGGCTTGAAATGAAGCTTATAGCCCATGGGTCTAATCAACTTAACATTTATTTTAAAAATCAGTATTAAAACTCAGTCTAACACGGGATTATTCCCACACTCCTTCTCAGCCTTTTTTCCTAGCTATGGAGCATAAGGAGTTATTCTGCAGGCAGCATTGGTTTTAATTTTTTTTCTAAAAATTTTAAAATAATTTTGTTATTAAATCTATATTCTTCATCAAATTGCTATATTAATCCAGTTTAATAAGATGTGAGATTTTTAGAAACGTTTATTGTTCAGAATGCATTTGTGACATGGCATAGAACCTGCATTTCAATATGTATCAGGAATTCATATTTTTCTTAGTCTTTAGACACTAATGTTAATTACTACTAGGTAGTAAATTAGGAAACATGCATTCTAATTATTTTGTCAGTTATCTGAAAAAAAAACCAAACCCAAACCAGTTCTGCATTTGAGAACAGACTACATTTTAATCAAGTGGCAACCTACACTCTTATTGTGACTGATTTCCTGGGGCATTTCTCTTGATGCATAGGAAGCTGGATTATATTTACCAGCAATGAAACTTCGAAATAAAATTATTATTATTTTTAGATGGGTAATAAGAGGCTGGGAACAGCTGAGCCTTCTCTACAGCTCTAAAGAAATGCCACTCTACATAAAGTACAGCTTTCTTCTGCAAATTCCTTCCATTACAGATCTTGGTTTCATTTTTAATTCAAATAAAACCAAAGTGTAAGTCTGTTTTTTAATTATTCCCCCAACAGACCCTACAGTTCCCTCTCTTCTACTGCAGCCTGACATTCCTTTTGTCTCACAGAACATTTTCTGTGTGGCTGGGGATGAGATTTGGCTGCCGAGAAGGAGCAAAACTTGGAAAGGCTCCCGATGTAGATGTCCACCACCTGAGTTCAGGGAGGCACATCACGACTGCTGTGGGCTTTTGGATTTATCAGAAGCTTTGTATGGCAAAGGGAGAGGTTGTCAGGAGCTAGGCTGCAGCTCCTGGTGTCATTCTCCTCCTCTCTGTCAGAATTATATATATCCATGCACAGGCATCCCTTTGTCAGATGGCAGGAATCGCTAGCTGCTGCCTCATGGCAATTGTTGCACCTCCCTCATGATTTCCATTTCTCAAATACCAAATGTAACTTCAATGTCAATTAAAAATAACAGCGATGAAGCACCCTGAGATCTTAGTGCCAATGAAAGTGCAGGTGGAAAGAAAGGTGAAAACCCAAAACCTTTGGTGGGTTGGAGCATTACAAGTAAAGGTGGGGTACCACTGCAGAGCTGGCAAGGCTGAGCCGTGCAGAGCCGAGGCTCCCAGGGGATGCTAACCTTTACAAGTAGGGTACAGGTGTAGTACGGGGGAGGTGGGCAGCACCTGGGTTTGTAGCCACCATCCAAGGGATAGATGCAGCTAGAAACACATTGAGAAAGAGACATTTCACGTATGCATCAGGTCGGTTTCCACTGCTGAGCCTCCAGGCTGAGATAATTGGGCTGAAGAGACATTTGCAATGCTTAAAAAGGAAGATGGATACAAGGCCAAGTATGAAAAGCTGTCTGTTTAATTCTACCCTTTGTCCTGTGTTCTATTTCAGGTGACTAAATTGTGCTTTGTTTTGAATAAGCTGGTGCGAAGTCCTGGCAGGTGCTTAGCAAAAGCCGTGCTGGCCGGGTGAGCCCACTTGCTGTGCTCCGGAATGGGAACCTCGAGCACGGGGCAGCACGGGGCGGGCAGGCTGCGGGCGGGCGGCGAGGGGCACCACGGCAGCGTGGCAGGGGTGCACTGCCTGACCCATGGCATGGCTGGGAAAGCCATTCAGTGCACCACCTACCATACCTACTGGGCAGCAGTTGGTAATGAGAAGTTACTTCAGCCTTTCCCGTAGTAGAAGGCATGCTAAAGCCTCACAGAGCATATAGATGTGGGAACAAGTCTGTCTGTCTGTGTAATTACATGTCCTTTCCTGACAGCAAGCATCAGACAGACATTCAAGAGGAGCTCAGGTCTTGGGAGACCATCTCATCTCTACTCATTGATGGAAACAATCTTCTGAGTCAAAAGCAAGAAAAAAAGGGAGTCATGCTGCAAGGCAGAGAACCAGCAAAGGAGAGATCTTCTGTGCATGCCTCAGCCTTGGGAAATCTTAGTCGGAGCTCAGTCAAGGATAAGACACATGACCATAGGAAACTTGCCTTTATTATTTCCAGGGCTCAGGGAGCTCCTTGTTTCCTATTAAATTCAAATACCTGTGCAGATTCAGAGACAAATGTGGCAACAACAACAACAAAATGTCTGTAGTTGTTTCAATAATCCTCTGTACTTGTTTCCTGTATTTATTTCAAATCTAATGCTCAAATGGCAACAGTCATGCTTGACAAGATGAGGAAACCCAGGGTTTCCTTCTTTTACACTTCAGAACTCCCACATGGGGATGTGGACATTTCCGACCTCCTTGTCTGCACTGTTATGATAACCAAATGCCCTTGACCATCATACTTCTGTATGTAGGGATTCCTATCCGTACCTCTACATCTGATTGGGTTCTGACTGGTTGCTGAGGTAAGATATAGCTTTTTAAGCTGTTGTCATGCTGAATCATTTTAAAAGCCTCTTTGAGGAGCATGGAAGGGTGCTGTGATATTGCTGGTCCCTCCTGCCCTGTTTTGGTCACACCTCTCTCAGCTGCTGGGATCAGGAACTGGCAGTCCCTGGCGTTGGCTTGCAGGTGTCATGTTCAGGGAATAGTAAAGATGGAGCAGTTTGTATTAAGTTTAGGAAGGCTTATGACCAAATCATAGAATCACTTATTTTGGAAAAGACCCTTAAGATCATCAAGTCCAACTGTCAATCTAACATTGCCAAGCCCATCACTAAACTGTGTCCTAAGTACCACATCTGTATGTCATTTAAATACCTCCAGAGATGGTGACTCAACCACTGACCTGGGCAGCCTGTTCCAATGCCAGACACCACTTTTGATGAAGTTTAAACCTCCCTTGGCAGAACTTGAGGCCATTTCCTCTTGTCCTATTACTTGTTCCATGGGAGAAGAGACTGACACCCACCTCAATACAACCTTCTTTCAGGTAGTTGTAGAGAATCATAAGGTCTCCCCTGAGCCTCCTCCACTCCAGGCTAAACAACCCCAGTTCCCTCAGCTGTTCCCCATAAGACTTGTGCTCCAGACCCTTCACCAGCTTCATTGCCCGTCTCTGGACATGCTCCAGCACCTCAATGTCTTGTAGTGAGGGGTCCAGAACTGAACACAGTGTTTGAGGTGCGGCCTCATTGGTGCTGAGTACAGGGGACAATCTCTTCCCTGGTCCTGCTGGCCACACTATTTCCGATACAAGCCTGGATGCTGTTGGCCTTCTTGGCCACCTGGGCACACTGCTGGCTCAATATTCAAACAGTTGTCAACCAGCACCCCCAGGTCCTTTTCCTCCAGGCAGCTTTCCAGCCACTCTGCCCCAAGCCTGTAGCGCTGCGTGGGGTTGTTGTGACCCATGTGCAGGACCTGGCACTGAGCCTTGTTGAACCTCATGCACTTGGTCTTGGCCCATCAGTCCAGCCTGTCCAGATCCATCTGCAGAACCTTCCTGCCCTAAAGCAGATAAACATTCCTCCCCAGCTTGGTGTCATCTTCAACTTTACTGAGGGTGCATTTGATCCCCTTGTCCAGATCATTGATAAAAAGTTCAAACAGGACTGGCCCCAACACTAAGCCCTGGGGAACACCACTTGTGACTGGCCGCCAACTGGATTTAACCCCACTCACCATGACTCTGGGTCCAGTCATCCAGCCAGTTCTTTAAAACAGCTCTTCCTGAACTATTTTGTTTGCTCGGTTTTGAAAGCATCCCTGCTTCTCCCTGTGGCTTAGTGACCAAGTTGTCCTGCTGTTAATGCCTGTCACTCCCGAGTCCAGAGCGTGCAGTTCTTAAAACACAACTCAATTCTTCTCAAACACCAGCCCAGTCATTCCTTTATCAGGCCATAAAAGTAGGCAATACAAAATCATTATAGCAAAAGCCAGGTTGCTTATAAGTAATACAGGTAACTTTTAAATTAATTTATTTACTTACTTTGCAATGACACGATGAGTGTTTGGGTAAAATTCTGCCCTTATCTTCAGATGCCCTCAGTTTCTCATTAGTTAAAAGCCCACTCATTAGGAAGAGCACATTCCCGGGACAAACACATCAGCTGTTGTAAATTGTTCCGCCAAAGTTTTCTGCTGTTCACTGATTTTCTAGAGGTAAGTGCCATGTTATTTACTCAATTAATAGCTAGTAAAGACAAAGTTTTCACTTCTGTTTATGGTCTACCAGTTAGGAAGGCTTTCTGTGGGTTTTTTTTCTGTAGCATGTCAATTCTGGACTATATTTTATTTCTTTTTTTTTTTCCTGTCAAATAACTAGTTGGTGCTTTACACTCCAATGTGAAACAGCAATTTTAAATTAGAAAACTGATCTTGAAATGCTGTCTGTGAATAAAATGCACATTTGAAAAACAAGAGTAATGTTTTGACTTTAAAGGTGTCTCAGAATTTGGGTAATCGGTTTAATACTTAAATGCACTGGGCTATGCGTGCAACACTACACACCTAGAAAGGAGCTAATCATACATTGGTCCTGTATTTAATCTCATATGAAAAATAAAAAAATACTTCTTTCATTAGAAGCAAAACATTCAGGGTAATTGTTTCAAGATGACTCACAATAAAGGCAGTCCATCACCTACTGTATATCTTAATCTCAAAAGGAGCCCAAAAGAGGATGCAGTTAGTTGTTTGACAATGGGTTCTGTTTATTAATGATTTGTGTTAATATATTGTGCCGGGTATTTGTAGAGCTAGAGATATGTTTAATTCATTTATTTGAGACAATGCAGGTGCCAGACAAGCTGCGTATTGGCATGCAAATAAAGTCTGAAGTTAATTTCACCTCAAATACTTTATACATATTTTCCAAATTATCTAGAGCCTCTCTTTGGCAAAGTGTAATATTACCTTTTGTGTTATCAAAAGAATAGGAATTATGTACTGCAAGAAGAGATTTACAGTGGAAATACACAACTGTTTAAGCATTTGCAAGCATACTAAGTTTTTTAGCTGGCTAAAGGACAGATTTTTCCTCTGACAATATTATAAATGCTTAATAACTCCATGAATTCAATTGGAATATTTCTAGTTTTACACCCCCTCCATTAATTTCAATTGAATTTTCTTGAATGACTCCATCTGAAAGCAGAACTTATCTTTAAGAGCGCTAAAATTAATTTAGCTTATAGCATTTTCTGAGGAATAAGCCAAGGCCTGATTGTTTGAATTTTCTGTGTTATCAATTGAACTGAATTTTCTCTTTTATAAGTGCCTCTAATAACAACAAACCCTTCAGGAAATGAATGTGTGAATTAAGCAGATGGTGTGAAAGAAGCATATTTTAAATGCTTTGCAACAATGTAAACGCATGTATTATTTATTGTACAGTATTACCCATTTGTACATTATTATAAGCTATTAAAATTACATGCCAAAAGGTAGGATATATTCTGTTAGTGCCCATTTATGTCCATGATCTTCAGTTAAAAGTATTTAGTAATAAATTAAAAGGAAAATCTATAAAACAGTAAGAACTTCTTTCCAGATACTGTTGGTAGGCACTTTTCACCCATCAAGAGCCAGACAAACAGCGTACTGAACACTGCTGAGAACATTCATCTTAATTATTCAGGGAATTAAGGCTTTAACAGCTCTGACAATCAATATGGCTCCTCGAGAAGGGAAAAAAAAAAAAAGGATTTATTTTCCCCCCTTTATTCTTTGCATATGGGAAAGAAATAAATATTAAAATTGCATAGAAAAGGTTGTATTTTTCACATAAACTTTACAACTTAAAATATTGAGAATATTTTTTTAAAAAATATGTTTGTCTCCATTTATAATGCAATAGAAGCAGATGGAATGGAATTGAAAATAACAATACATCAAGCTTTTTCATAAAAATAAGATCAGCTTCATATATTGCATGCAATCTAAATTCATGTATTAGATATGTAAAATGGCATAACACTCTAGATTTTAAATAGTTTCATCCACTCAAAAAATACTTCTTTCACTCAATCCTTCAACAACTGAAAAATTTTTTGTGGGACATATATATTTAATCTCCCTCTACTGCACAGACAGATTTACACCATACACTTTATCTTTCCCTGGTATTCAAAGCGCCATCAATAATCTGCAGTGATTTAAAGTGATGGGACGGTCTTTTAAATAAAACAATACTGGGAACCACAACCTGTATCTTAATTTTCCCTCTGTCACCGATTTGCTAGTAAATCACTGAAAAGTTTCAGTGTCCCAATAGGAAATGTTTTTCTTTCCAGCAGGAAGTTAAGAATTAATATTTGAAAACCAGTTTGAGGTCCCTGCGTTAAAGGCAATGTGGCAGCGAGGGAGAAGAGCCATGAGGGAAGGGGATCCCCAGCCCTGGTGGTCCCCACTGCCTGTGTGTGAGCACGAAGCGAGGACAAGCTGAGCCCAGCACACCCGCTTGTGACTGAGCAGGCTGTACCCAGCCTTGAACAGGCAGATAAAAGGGGGGGCGGGGGGGAGGGGAAAGGATGCAGGCTCCAAAAAAGGGATGTGAAAGCATTTGGAAAAATATCAGGAGTTGCTGCAGCACTGGGGCATTGGACCAGTTGATGTTCGTGGTGCCCAAACACACGTATAACGTGCTAAAATGGTTATATATAATAGAAAAGAAGATTTATGGGTTCCATGGAAAGAATATATTTTCAATACCAATTCTTTTCTTTTTTTATTCCCATGCTTCCTTGCAGTCTTTTCTCTCAATTTAAGGCATGACATGAGCTGCACATAACCGAAACAATAAAACTAAACAGGAAATGCCTAAGCAGCTCTCTGGCCCAAACATGACTTACTGTAAAACTGTGATACACACCCAAGAATGTCCTCTGGCATTTTCCATTTGCTTAAAAATGAATAATCCACACTGTACAAAAATGTCAGCAGTGATAGCATAGGCTTGAATCCCCATGTCCTTGCTCTTTGAATTTCTTTTCTCATACTTTGCACAAAAATAAAGGGATGATACTTTGTGCCTTGCGACCTGGTATCTCTGTTCATCTATTGGAAGTGAACTGTAATATGAATTGTAAATGAAAAAGTCAATCTTATGTTCATTTTTGTACTTGTATCGATCTGCAAGGAAGACGCAAACGTAGAGTCATAGAATCACAGAATGGTTTGAGTTGGAAGGGACCTTAAAGATGGTCTAGTTCCAACCCCCCAGCCATGAGCAGGGACACCTTCCACTAGACCAGGTTGCTCAAAGCCCCGTCCAGCCTGGCCTTGAACACTTCTAGAGATGGGGCAGCCACAGCTGCTCTGGGCAACCTGTTCTACTACCTCACCACCCTCATAGTGAAGAATTTCTTCCTAATAACTAATCTAAATTTACCCTCTTTCAGTTTAAGGCCATTTCCCCTTGTCTTATCACCACATGCCCTCGTAAAAAGTCCCTCTCCAGCTTTCTTGTAGGCCTCTATAAGGTCTGCCTGGAACCTTCTCTTCTCCAGGCTGAACAACCCCAGCTCTCTCAGCCTGTCTTCACAGGAGAGGTGCTCCAACCCTCTGGTCATCTTTGTGGCCCTCCTCTGGCCTTGCTCCAACAGGTCCCTGTCCTTCTTCTGTTGGGGGCCCCAGTGCTGAACACAGTACTCCAGGTGGGGTCTCATGAGAGTGAAATAGGGAGGGAGAAGCAGCTTGCTTGACCTGCTGCCCACACTTCTCTTGATGCAGCCCAGGATTTGGTTGGCTTTCTGAGCTGCAGATGCACACTGTCACGTCATGTTGGGCTTCTCATCTGCCAACACCCCAGAGTCCTTCTCACGGTATTACTCTTCTGCTCACTTTTTAACTTGGAATCTAGTCTGAGATATATAGCTAGAGAATTAGGAAGACGTGAGTCAGGAGACTGCAAAGTGGTAGTTACGATGATGCAGTGAATACTTAGTCTCTCTTTAGTGTAGCTTTATGCTTTTGGACCTCTGAAGGATTCAGGATAGATAGGCAGTCTGTGTCCTTTTTACCAAGTTATCTAAGCAAGCTATTTTTCAACAAAACCAGGAAAAGCAAGACTTTACATAATTTGAAACAGAAGAATAACAGCAGAGAGGGAGGAAGACAGAGACAGGATAGGTAGATTTGGTCTTTCCCTTATTTCCTAAAAAGACAGAGGACTATACATACATGCGTAGATAAACACACAGTATCTTGTAAATGCATATTGTGTGCATATAAATCAGACATCATAGAGAATAATATATTGATGCACAAGATTTTTCAAGGTACTTTTAAATGTGATTGTATGGTGGAAAAATGTTCAAATACAGTTGAAATGTCCATATTTCTTAGCCACAATAATAATGTCTACCCCAAATGTGATCAGTCAATGTTCAAAAAAGGACATTTCTTTTAGCTGCCAATTTTGCACATTCCTCAGTGGAATGCAAACAATACAGATACATTAATTTCCTTATCAAGTCCCACCATGTTTAATTTCTTTTCCAAGCAAAATGCTACTAGTTAAAATGAACATGTGTCTACAATGAAAGAAAGTATAGCACTACACTCAGCGGTTGCAAGACAAGAGTCAATAGTGCATATGAGAGTCTGAAAGCAAGCTTGGTAGAGTGTTGTATATCTAGTTTAAGCCACAAGACATGATTCTATTCTGTTGGAAAAATCACCTTTCCTCTATGATTTAACTGTACCTCTTTCCTATTCTGGATTTTATGTTATGTTAGTCAGGTACAGGTTAATGAGGGAATCTGAAGTAGCTGTTACTGTAGGAACTCCAGATTATTATTTTTTTCAAAGTGTGTTTCTGAATTCTGACATAATTATGAAGTTCAGTGAAAGATGACTCTTTCTCCACAGGTAAAATCACATGTCTGTGAGTTCTTGCTTTCCTACTGTACACGACATCTTTGCATACATTTCAACAGTCTTGAAACTGAAAGTGTAGTCTTCCCCTGTCTGAACTGAAGGAGTAAGATAAACCAAACTTAGTCATGGAATACGGGCTTCCAGGTGTTACAATTGTAATGTGATTTAGCTTTTAAGGTCATCTTTATGATCTTTCAGAGAGATTGAAATGTCAGGTAAACCATCTTTTTTAATCTTACTTTAAATTAGGTCTAAATCTACATACTCTCTGCTTCACTGCAACTTCTGCTTAAAATCACTCTCCTCTCACGTCATACTTTGCCATTACAGATCTGGAGAAATGACATGGATTTCCTCAAAATGAGTACAAAAATGACGTAGCTATCCTGTAAATTTCTCATCTGACAGCTAAAGAATGATAGTGAAATGACGTCTCCAGAACATCAACTGTTAAATAAAGTATCCAGTGACAGATTTTTAAGTTTTGTGAAATGCTTGTTTGATTGAAGAATGATTCTTATCTTGTTGGTCATTGACATTAAACTGCATAGGTAGTCAAATTATTTAACATGTCCCACTCCTGGAAGATAAATCTGAATAGTGAATATGTCCTTACAAATGAGCTGTTCATCCTGAAGAGATTATAAACCCTGGGCATCAAGAACAATTAAACTCAGCAGAAAATGAAAACACAGAATGGTATTATAGCTAAATGTATGGATTATACTTCCTTGAAAAGCCAGTATACAGATGAGTATAAAATCAGAGGATGGATGCATTTGCTGGCTATTATGATGTTGTGTTGGCTGGCTATATGGTCAATATATGAATCATAAGCAAAAGTACCATCTGTAACATCATGTGTCACACTGCAAAGAATGCCAGGATAATCAATAAAAACCAGGAAAGAAGCAGAACTGGCTGGCTGGAGAACACCATTGGGCTGTATTGGAATACATGGTGTGCAAATAGGTTTCTTTAGGGTGAGTCTACATTTTTACTAATTTTAAGCTGTTGTTTTGGAATCAAAGTGTGCAATTAAGATGGATAGTTCAGCTGTTAACAACTATTTGGAAATGGAAATATAGTGGAATTCTGACTAATAAACACAGTTGAAATGAAAGTTGGACTAAGTTAACAACATTTGCTCGGGAAAAGCCAACATTTTCTTGTTTCTTTTTGCAGAAATGTGAATGTGCAGAAATTAACTTGCATTTTCTATTCAAGAAATGGTGAATTTCACCACACTTATTAAAGGATATATTGAAATCCAGTCATAACCTGCTTCATCCTAAGCTGCACAGCAGAAACTGATGTAAATAGAAAACTACATGTTATTTCGTGCAGTAAGAATATGATTCAAAGTTTCCTGAATACAGTAAAAAATACTTCATCAGCCTTAATGTATTTGTGATCAGGCCCCACTTCTTTCACTTATGAAGAATTCATTTTTGTTTTTAGAATATAGAGCAGAAACACTGAGAACAGATTCTACTCTGAAAACACTGTAGTGCTTCAGAAAGCTGTGTGCATCTTTGGGAAGTTAAATTAACCATGATAATATGTCACTGAATCAGAAAAACAGGAGTACTTGAATCAAGGCTGATAATGAGCTTCAAGGAGGCATTGTTAGTGTCTGCGCTCATTAAAAAACGGGGATTAAAGCAGTCCAATTAATGCCCATGCATGAGATTAAAAAGGCCATAGTCCAAAGATACAACAGTGGAAATTGTAATAAAAGATGTTTTGTTCTTCTTTAGAGGTTCTTTTGTGTATGTGTGAAACAATGGATAATTTATTTCCCCCTCTTTCAGAACTATAGGTTTACCTCTTTCTTTGAAAACTCGCTTCACTTGGTTTTAGATGGCTTTTTAAAGAAAAAGTAAGCATCTGTAATTAAATTCCCATGTGCAAATAAAACCAGAATAAATTGCAGAATAATGCAACTGGATTGGAACTTTTTCAAAGGACTTTTTTTTAATTTAAAATGTCAACCCTTTAAGGAATCACGCATATGGGAAGGTCTCCTGTGTATAATAGGAAGTAGCAGGAAAAGTGACATGCTTTGCAATGATACACTTTAGCCATCTAAAAGGTAGTCATATTATCTAGGCATTTATCACCACCTTTTCTAGGTTAACAGGGATAGCTGGTTGACTAATTCCATACAGCTTTAAATAGGGAATATATAGTAGCTTTGGAAGGTGTACAGTATTCACTAGATAACCTTGAATGGCTTTCCTTGACAAGACTCCTAACTTGCTTGAACAGGATTAGACAGATTCCTGCCCTTTTTTGTGGGATTCAGCTTGCAGATGCAGACATCTGTGTCTACAGTTGAGCAAGGTGTCCAGGCTTCTTCACAACTTCAAGGAAGATTTGGTCAATCCAGTCAAAAGACCCTTGAGAGTTATTCAACATGTCCTGAGATAAATATTTTCATTTTGTCACTTGTGGTGTTTTGCACATGGTCCCGAGTGACTGGCTCACAGTGGTCCTTCTTGAGAATGGGGTTGGACCAAATGACCTCCGGAGGTCCCTTCCAACCTCAACCATTCTGTGATATAATGCCTTGTCAGTGACAGTGACAACAATTGGCCAGAAACTAAAAATATAACTTACAATTATCCTGCACTATTATTTCCTGGATTATCTTTGTTATGATTTATTATCTGCAATGTTGTAATGCCTAGGGCTGTCAGATCGAGACAAGAAATGTACTATGTTAGTCATTAATATCTGACAAAATGATCTAATTATATGTACATAATAACACAAGGCTGAACAATATCAGTGTTTGCATTGTGGGAATAGGCAGCTGGGATCTTTTCCCAGATCTTTTCTTACACAGAAATTCACTAAACCATTTCTTTTTCTCCTGATGCTCTTCCCATTTCATCTGAGCTATAACTTTTTGAAAAGATCTTTGTTTATATTATGGACTTGTTCTCATGTACTGCAAAGCAATCCAGTGCAAATCATGAAAAAGCACTTACAAATGCACTAAGTCAGTTTGCTGCATCAAAGGAGTGCAAAGGACTGCGATGCATTCATTATTTTGTATAAAACAGAAAGGGAAAGGCATTTTTTGTGGCTTTTTGTTTGTTTTTTTTTTTCCCAGCCTATGACATTACTTAGATGATTATGCAAGGCTCTGCAGGAAAAGAGAGAAAAAGATACCGGTTGCAAGCATAAGACTTCCATCAGATCAATGGAGTGAAAATAACCTGGCATCCTTTTCCAACAGGCACGCTTGTACGTAGTACCAGCTTGATGGCCTGTAGCAATGGCCCATTTCACTCAAGGACATTTTCCCTAATAGGATCTAAAGGATTGTGAGCAAAGTTTTAAAACTTGGGTGCTAAATCTGTATTTAGGCATGCAAAAAAAGCAGCCAGAAAGTGGGTGGGGAAACAACAGGAGCATAAATCTCTGGCTTGCTAATGAGGGCTTGCTCGTGGGGAGTTCTGCGTTGTGGCTTCTTGCAGTCCTGCTCCTCGCTCACTGCCCATAGCCATTGCTTAATGCCAGTTGCCTCCGCCACCTCTTGGGAAGGTGCTCTTGTACCAGACCACTGGTCAGGGGGACTTAATGCTTATCTGGGACTGAGGATGGAAAACCACAAGACTGGGGCTGGAGAAGAGAAAGGCTGTTCAGCAGGAGATAAAAAGACAAAGTAGAGACTTAAAGGAAAGGCAGAACATCAGGAGAGCAGTGGCAAAGGAAAAGAAACATCAAACCCAGAAGATGGAAGAATAGCAAGGAAGGACAAATGACAGGGGGAGAAATCCTGGATTGTATCACTTACGAGAGCCAATACATTTTCGAACAGTGAAAAGGTTTTTTTCTTTAATAAGTTTGCTGGCAGATTTGGGTAGGTGTATCTGCAGCCTTCCTGTAGATTTGGCATCCCATTACAGATTAGAGGTAATAACCAGGGAGTATTACAGATTCTAGTAGATGGGTATGTTGGCTGTACTGGTTTGGAAAGCAAGAAACCTAGGCATCCTGGCTGTAAGCTAATGGATGGGTATGTGTGAAGAGCTCTCTTTGTCTAGGAAAGGAGTTAAGTGATCAGCTGGTGTTAACTGCGTGAGAAAATATCAGGGACAAGTGAAGCTAGGCTAATTACACTAGGATAACTTCGGTCTGACTTTATGGGCAAGAAAAGAAATAATTAAAAATGGATGTTTTTATCCAGTGTTATGACATTTTAAATTCACATGGCTAGTGCCTGAGTTGAACCTGCAATGCAGACAGTGATTGCAGTGATTTAATGTGACTAAAATGGAGAAACTTGACGGGTGAATGACAGACAATAATAACTGAAAGGATAAACACATCATACTGTAGGTGCAGCAATGTTCATTAGAGCAAACAATTTTTATGACTCTAGATTCAAGCTGTTATATCAGCTGGAGCCCACCATGTAGTTGCTCATCAGCACCAGTAACAGGTACTGTATTACCCAGCAAAAAGACCTGAAAGACAAACCCAGGACAGAGTTGAGCTGCGCTTCTTGGGGAAGAGATAGGAGCAGGGACAGATCCTGGAGCAGCCGACGGCAGGCAATGGTTAAACCTGCTCCACAGGGTGCAAAGTCATGGTGTGTGTGCCCAGGATGCCAGCAGCCCTGCAGCTCCGGCAGCTCCTGGACTACTAGTAGTCCCCAAGCCAGTGGGACAGTCAGGGAAAACAGCAGACCCTGAAAGGAAAAATTCATGCTAATAAGCCCCCACTTCTATAGACAAAGTTCTATAGCTCCTTTGTCAAAGATACAGCATGCTTTTCCAGCTTGTTCAGATCCACATTTTATTTTCTTTAACATATTGATATTTAATTTGTTTTCAGTATAGTAAGTAGCTTAAACCATTAAGTCATTAATAGTATCACCCTTTTAGCCTGCAGACTGATTATCTCTCTTGCATCTCTTCATTTAGAAAATGAAAATTAAATTCAAGGGTAGATAACAATACACTTTTTTCCCAGATATGCTGAAATTACAGCGTTTCTGAGTTCTCTTGATTAATCTGTGTGAAGTAGAAGTATTTGCCTTTTGTTTGAATTACCTTTCCTTTAGTGACCATTACCACATACAGATAGCAAAAAAGGGCTTAGCCCCACTGCGATGATGTTCCAGGCAAGTCAGACTGACCATAGCAGAACATGCTTGGAAGCTGAAATTTCAAATGAGCAGCACATTTGTTTTAAACTATTGTTTTAAGTTATTCTTCTATTAACTCATTTTTTGTAAACATCAGGAACCAAAAAAGTGTTAAGGAAAGGTCTGAAGCAACTGTGGCAGACGTCTGGGTGAGAAAGAAAGCAAAAAAAAGCTGACCATCAGAACACACTTCAAGACAACAAAGTCTATCAAAAAGTCTTTCAAAGCCTTTGAAATTAGACTTAATTTTTACAAGATCATAGTTTTCACCTTACTCTGTTTGTGCTGGGTATAACGTTAACAAAAGCAAATAAAACCAAAAGGCATCCCTTTGCCATCCTATCTGCCTCCAGCGTGGCTACTGCCTTTCTAACAGTTTTGGTTTTTTTTTTTTGTTTTCAAGGACACATCAAAACAATTTCCCAGAAAAAAATATACCATGGATGTTTGGGTCAAACGGTTAGCAGTGGTGGCACTGCTTACCGTGGTTGACGCTCAGCTGCCGAAGCCAGCACGGGTCCCTTTGGTTCTGCACAAGCCTTTCATGGTTGTCTGGAACGCGCCAACTGAGCAGTGCAGGCTGCGGTACAAGGTAGACCTGGATCTCAGTGTTTTTGACATTGCATCCAACACCAATGAGACTTTGAGCGGATCCAATGTGACAATCTTTTATCACACTCATTTGGGATACTATCCCTACTACTCAGATGATGGAGACCCTGTCAATGGAGGGGTGCCCCAGAATGAAAGTCTTATCAAACACCTTAATAAAGCAAAGTCTGACATTGACTATTGCATACCCATGAAGAAATTTCAGGGACTTGCAGTCATTGACTGGGAAAACTGGAGGCCCCAGTGGGATAGGAACTGGGGCAATAAAAGCATTTATAGGAATAAATCTCTGGAGATGGTTAGGAGACGGCATCCTCAGTGGTCAGAGCACAGAATTAGGAAAGTGGCTAAAGAGGAATTTGAAAATGCTGGCAAGAGTTTTATGAACAACACCATCCTTCTGGCTGAGCATATGAGACCAAATGGTTTGTGGGGTTACTATCTCTACCCAGACTGCTACAACTATGATTACAAAGAACACCCCCAAACATACACAGGGAGATGCCCAGCCATTGAGTCTTCCCGCAATGACCTCCTGCTTTGGTTGTGGAAGGAAAGCACTGCTCTCTACCCTTCTATATACCTGGATTATATACTGAAGTCAAGTCCAAATGCACTAAAATTTGTTCACTATCGGGTTAAGGAGGCGATACGTGTTGCCTCAATTGCTAGAAAAGACTACGTTTTGCCTGTGTTTGTTTACTCCAGACCATTTTATGCCTATACTTTTCATGTTCTAACAGAGGTAAGCAGACAGACTTCTTTAGAAATTTAGATTTGAAACAGTCTCTTAGAAGAAATACTTTCTGAAAGTTTTCCTTGTATAAAAGGACTTATGCATTTGTTTTTCATATTTAAGGCAGCCCCTGCAAAAGGAAGTACTGTAGTCACAGTACAAAACTCTACACCTTTCAAGACTTAATATTGCAGTGCTTTGGTCTACTTCTGTAGGATAACATTGTGTATTTTTAATGAGGGTAATTTAGAAAGAAAGTACAAAGAAATCATTTCCTTAAGGAAGTAATTCATTCTGATATTTTAATTCTTTCAGGACAGCTTGTGAAATGAACTTGACAATTTTTTGTGAAGTTCAAAACTAATTAGTGTAGTGGAAAGAAACTTTCATGAGAAAGGAGCCTCAGGGCTTTTTTGTTTCTTTATCCAAATGTAAATTCCTTCAGTATAGAAATAAACCACTCAAGTAAACTAGTCTGGCCTGGAGTTCCTCACTCCTGCATGACAAGCATTGGCCATCTCGATTTTCAGAGGTACAACATGTTCAAACATCTTCATGATCCAACATTTAGTGCTAATACTGTGGAGTACTTTTTAATAAAGAAACCAAGTTTTTGAGTCATGCAATATTCCTTCACCAAAGAACAAGTGCAATAAATACATAGTGGCCACAGCATTGATGGTAAAAGTATATGTGTATAAATCCCAGACTTTCTGGATATGTAATGATGATTGTGGCTCTGACTTTGTTTATGCGCATAATAGAGAGGCACAAATGCATATCTATTTCTCTAGTATGTGCTCCAAGTGCCAAAAGTTTGGTTTGATCACTATGGATTCCATGAGAAGGGAGGAAATCTGGGGCAGGGACCTCATGGAAACAACCACTTGATGGCTAAGCATATCTGGGGGTGCTCCCTCCCTTTGGTTTACAGAGAGCTGCATGAGAGCTCGCTTCTGCTGCTGCCAAAGACATGTTCTTGACTCCAACCAGAACAGCAAAAGAAAGAGAAGGGGCAAGGGAAAGGCAATGGTCAGTCCAGCAAACCACAGGCTGCATGTGGCTTTAGCCTGGAGCTGGAGCTGGGGTGGTGCGGTGGAGCCCTAACAGCCTGAGAAGAGTTTCAGGCTGCCCCCAGGAAGCAAGTGGTACATAGAAGCAATCCTTAATTTGGTCTGCCTTCATTTTTAGCATCCAGGGACACCTTTGGAGGTGTTTTCTGCGTGATGTGGAAGCTGCAGGTCCTTGCTGGTTCAGAAGTCCTGGGCAAATAGGCAAGGCTGTGTCCCACTGAAGGGAAGGAGCCACTGGGGTCAGCACAGGCAGGATTTCACCCAGAACACCTTCACTGAAGAACTCAGGCTGTGAAATAAATGAGCATTCTTCAAATGCAGTAATGAACATTTTTAATAATATAAATTAGTCCCTTGATCAATATAAAAATACCACGAGTTTTACTTAAAGCTATGAAAACTAACATGCTGTTGCCAGTTAGGCACAGGTTCAAAATCTGTATAAAGTCACTGTTTTACCTTAAGCGATTTTCAGAGCAGTACAGTGGTAATTAGGAGTTCCTCCTAAGTTACACACTTTAACTGTTTTTCAGTTGCATATAGCCATTTACTTCTAGATACTTTAAAGTTCACTTTGTACCTCTGCAGCCAGGGAAGATCCCTGCATAGCCAGAGAAACATATTTGGATTATGCTCCACCACGTTTTCTGATGACAGTCCCCAGCTCTGCAGGCAGCCATGGGGGCAGGGCTTGATGTTTCTCCAGGCTATACTCATCATCTGTGTGAACAGCTTGGGGACTGCCAGGAACTTGCAGGGTTGCACTTCAGAAAACTCTAAATAGGAGTGATCACAAAAATAATGTTCTTGTTTTCCTTCATAGCCCTGAAGTCACCAAGATACTTTAAACACGGGTTTGTGTGTTCAGATTTTAGACTAGACTGGAGCTTCTCATTTGACCCATGAGATGCCCCTAAGTGATGCTCATAAACCTACAAACAAGACATGAAACCTTTGAGGTCCAGCAACAGTGTGCATGAATGTGACAAAAGGAGCCAGTGTAGTGTAACGACATCCAGGCTAAATGGCCATAGAAAAAATGGGATAGCAGGCTAATAGATACCTGACCTCTGACAGGGACTGGGCCAGGAGGACCACTGTCCTGCTCCATCAAGTTCTGCAAAAGCTGTGACATTCTGGTCCAACAGAAATAATTGCTGACACGCTCAAGCCTTGTGTATAAGCCCTTCTGTACAGCATGAAAAATACAGTAAATACCACAGTGGAAGAAAATAGAAAGAATGGTTGTGAGTCAGAGACACTGAGGGAGAGACACAGGTCTAGCAGACCTTCAGAAAGGTGAAAGATTCAGGTCCCAAATGGATGCTGTAGCTACGTGTGCTGTACCTTTCACCCTGGAAATCAGGTGAGTTGTGCATAAGGTATCTGAGAAATTAATTTTGCTTTTTTTCTTGGAAACAATTTATAAATTCTGAACTGGGATCCCAATCATTATGAAAGGTTTCTGTATTTGCTAGAAATGCATATAAGCAGTTTGCCATCTGTAGGGTATTTAGAAACTCTCTTCTTTGACAATTTAATACTAAATGTGTGGGAGAGGGAAGTTACACAGTAGCATATGTGCTTCCTGACTAGATAGCTGAATTCATTAATAAAGCAGGATGACAACTAACAAACGATGAGTAATGGGTAACAATTCTCTTGTTCACCTATAGATAGTCTTCTCTGATGACCAGGTGTGCATGTGTACAGGGATCATTCCCTGCAACCATGCCAGGCTTGCGCTACCATTCCTGAATACAGAAAAACCTTGTCTGTGACTAAGGCTGTTCAAAATGTAGAGGAAAGATTAGAAATGTACTTATTTTTCTTTCCTTGGAATTTAACTAGAATTGACTGTGCTGTTTCCTCTCAAGCTCCAAAACTGAAATGGCTTAGCTTACCTCCTATTTTTTAGCATTCAGTGCAGCAACTTGGCTGATCAAAATATGGAGAAGCACTGACGGAAACTAGACCATCCTCCTCCGTGCCAAATCAGCTGTCCGCCTGGAGATAGCTGAGCATAATCTTGAGGATCTTTGGTTGTTGCACACTGCCCCCAAAAGTTTGAACGAGAAGGAGCATCAGCAGGAAAGCAGCTTTGTTGACTTGGTTATTGCGTGGAGTAATACCAGATGCCTAAGTGGTAGCTGACCTATAAAGCTGCCTCTTCAGGACAGTCCTCTAACATGGATGGATGAAGTTCTGATACAAAGAGTAAAATAGGATTCCCCACCTCAACATTCTCATATTTAAATTTATATCTATATTTTTTTTAACTTGCATGTTTTCTTCCATGTGAGGTACTTAACACTCACATGCCAGTGAGTGCCCACTAATGACAAGCTGTGCTGAGGAACAGTGCTGGGTTCAGTCCCAGACCCAGGGCTGCTGTGTCTGAGGCTGCTGGTGGAGCTCATGTGCCTCACTCAGGGCTTCATGGGGGCACTTCCCTCTCTCTCATCCTGATTTGCCACTCAGTCATTATGAGAGACACTTATCTTTCCTTTTCTCAAAATAGCCAAATAGGGGGTGAAAGTTTTATTTTATAACCCTTTTTGTGGCAGGGGAGGGTGGTGGTGGTGCCTCCCCAATTTGTGTGACAGTCTGCTGGTCAGAGCACCCACCTCTGGTGTGGGAACTCTTGGCTCAGTTCTCTTCCCAGTCTGCTCAGGATGAATGCAGCACCCTGTGTTGGACACCAGGAATGAGTTAGGGAATCACCTGACTAAAAAGAACAAGTGTACACGGGAGCAAAAATAAAAGAGAGGGTGCAACCTCCTGTTCGTAGGTTATTCAGGGGAGAGCCCTTCTGTGCTGATGGCCTTTGAAGTAGTCAGTCAGTGAAAGATGTAACTATGCGTAGAAATGACAACCAGAAGCCTTACTTCTTTCTTTGTGGGGAAGTTACCAAATTATTAAGCTGAATTGATCATAAGCTGTAGTCAGGTTCCTACTTGTTTCTCTTGCTCTGCTTTGTACCTTCATTGAATTGGCACAAAATAAAATGGCATCAGAAAGAGAAGTGGCACCCCTCTAAACATTGTCTGCAACCTCACAGTGAAGGTAACCCCTGCTGGAGGGTTAGCTGGAGATGATGCGTCTTTTTAGTATGGAGGAAGAGAGAAAAATTCAGCCCATGTCTTCCAATCAAATGCCAAATTTTGGCTTTAGCCTGAGAAAAGTTCTGAGTTTCTCAGCGCTGGCAAGGTGGTGTTTCTAGGTGTGCATGAAAGCAGAAATGTAGGTGCCTCGGGAACTTCAGCTGTGAAATTATCAGTGCCATTGGACTTCACACACCCAGAGGACTGGGTGAACTTTAAAGGTCATACTCTTGGTTTTGATTATTTTCTATCCATATGAATTAGACATGAAGTGCTGAAATCCCTTTGTGGATGTGAATCTAAATGATTTCTGAAAGTAACAAGAGAAAGATGTGGACTATGAATGTGGGAATGAAAACTGGATTGACTCGCTCCTGGTCAAGCACCCTAACTCCTTAAGCACATTGCTTATTAAATCTTTATTTCAGGATTTTCTCAGGTCATAGTTCATTCGTAAATGATGCAGATTATTTATTTTGCATATCTGAAAAGGTTTCAGTAATTTGTTAACAAGATCTGAACTCTGTTAGTACGAAATCACTCAACCATTATGTGGCTAATGTAGAATCACAGTCCAGCCTTTCTATTTGGGTAATCTTTGCAGATGAGGGAAGCCTGGGCATCCTCATTACCAAGGGGTCAGGCTGTATTTCCCATTCTCTTAACATTTGATGTTTTGATCTTTAATGCACATACTTTTTTTTAACTGATAAATTAATTCCCATGGGAAAAAAAACCCCCACAATTTCCTGCATGAAGGTCACACCTGCAGCCCACACCACCATCCTTTTATAAAACTGGCACTGTACTACATACTTTGAAGAGCAATGACATTCTCTAAAAGACTGCTTGGATGATCAGCATCAACACAAACTTCAGGCGAGAGCAACTATTCTTTAAATCTCTCTGTACATTACATAAAAGCCAGTAGGCAAGCTCTGCTCTTTCAGACTTTGCAGGTTTTCCTGCACTCTTTTGTCCAGCCTTTAGTTAAGGGTCAAAGTCACTGCTTCTGACTTCTCTGTAATCGTCTTCAACTCTTCAGCAGACTCTCCCTTTCCCAAGGCATTTATTTGTGATTTCTTTTATGTCTCTTGGGCCATAAATGTTTCAGGAATAGGAACTCCTTAACTATGCATTGATAAATCAACAGGCCCACTTGCCCAGTGAAATAAATTACTTAGTAGTAATTAACAATAATAACATGGGGTTTCCACTCTATCATTTTGCATTTCTAAGGTGCCACCACCATACTGTGATCATTTGGCTGATGTTTTGAATTGTTTTCTTCTAAAAAGGTCTGAAAAGACTGTATCAAAGACCATCACTAACTTTTAAAAGGATTTTGCTGTTTCTTCATCAAATTGAGAAATATTTTGATATCTGTCATTACAAACACTGATCAGGAATTACTTTCTAGTCAGTTATTGCAGATGGAAATGGTTGGAGATGTAATTGATCATGCCTTGAAATTTGGGGATGGAAGAAGATCCTTCCTCCATATTGTCTAAGATTTAATTGCATTTCTGTAGACACAATATTCACAGTCTCAGGGAATGGCTTTAAGACACTTGCAAGGTATGTTGCTCAGTTGTTGGCCAGGCACCTGGGACTCCTGTTCTACACACTCCTGTCTGTGTTCCGGCAGGGCTGTGCTACTGCTATTGCTACAACTCTACTGTTTTATCAGTACAGCTCTAAAAGTGGGGATGGTTAAACCAGTATGCAAATGTGTGGTGTTTTTTTTAACCCCGTTTGGTACTATGTAGCACTGGGAGAGGCTGTTTTTCAAAGATATATTTCCTGGAATAATGGCATTCACACTGGTAGGAACAGCAGCTCTGTAAATGTCTTGGCATGGCTAAAGCAGCACAAGTCAGAGCCCTGCCTAAAGCCTACCAACTGCAATTAGACACTGTAAGGGTAATCCAACGATGTGTGACTGTACTTATCGTCACTTGCCGAAAAAGATGCCTATGTAGATATGGTAATCAATCAAAGACTGGTACATAAAATAGATCATTCAATTCTTACTCCACCAGTTTGGTTGGAGGACCCCTTGTGAATAAACTCTAAAGATTTCATTATTTAATAGTCACGCTCATGAATGCAACCTATGCAAACCTTTGGAGATACACAGGAGAGCTTTCTAAACTAAATAGCAATTTAATTATGAAGAATATACCACTGGACTGACATCTCCTCAGGGAGGTGGGGAGTGATGCCCAAATCCTAGTGATTTTTTACTTTTATTTTTATATCTTTGGTTTTCTTATGTCTGGTTTTGGCCTTCTTTTTCAGACAGATCTGGTCAATACCATTGGTGAAAGTGCGGCTTTGGGAGCAGCCGGAGTTGTTCTGTGGGGCAGTATGCAATACGCCAGCTCAAAGGTAGGTTGTCTTGGTTTGTTAGTATTTAGGAGTCACCTCAATACCTCTTCTTTGCCACCACACCCTCTGTAGCACCTACCTATCTTTATCAATGTTGTCAGCCAGTGGCTGAGGACGATGGCTCAGTACTACTTTCAGGTCTTGTTAGTTCCATACTTTCAGTAGGCTGCGAAGTCCGGTTGCTTCAGAGCACATTGCTTTGGGCAGGTCATTTGTAGCATTGTGGAATAATGAGTCCAGGTTAGAAGACAGACATGTTTTGAAACAATAACATATAAGCACAGCTTTTTATATAAGCACAGCTTTTTTTTTTTTTTTTTTTTTTTTTTTTTTTTTTTTTTTTTGTAACAGCGTAGCTATGGCTGTTTGTACAGATCCACAGAGCAGGAATGGAGTCTGGAGGGAGAGTATTTTCTCTGGTCATCAGTGTTGAACTGACACATGGAAACTAATGTTACCACAAGAAAAGGCCTAGTTCCTCCTCCCAGGTCCTTCAGGCCTTCACAAATAAACCTTTTTGAAATGATGGAGGAGGTGGGAGGCAGCACTGGGGTTTCAAAGGAGGCACGGTAGGCTAGCTGCTGGTCCTCAGCCTGGGCTGGGCTTTGGTACACACTGCTTTTCATGCAGTCTGCTCTCCTCCTCCTGAAGTCTCTGGCAAAGCACCACTGACTTTGGCAGAGAAAGAGGGAAATTCGAATTGGAACTTTCTAGCCGCAATTGCAGCAACTTCTGTGCTTGTTTCTGAAAATTATGTGGTTCCTTGTAAACTGAAGCAGCTGGAGAGATCAGGACCAAAGAGGTGACTCAATATGTGCTTGAAAGCCTCTAAGTCCCATGCACTGCTCCTGGTTGGCAGTTACCAGAAATCTCTGCTTAAGGAATTAGTTAGTCTCAGATTAGCACATAAACTCTCTTTCTGTTTACTAAGACTCCTCCCTAATCTAATATTGTGTGTTCTACCAAGCATCAAATAAACACTGTAATAAGGGTCAATATTTTGCTAATCTTACCCATGGATTAAACCCAATAGATTACTCCAGCCTGTAAATCCAACAAGATTTTTCTCAACAGGTTACTTTAGTTAAGAACAGTTTTGTACTGGCATCTTCTTAGATATAATAAATTTGGACACAATGCTACCTACTGAGAAATATGTCATGGTCCTTTATTCTCTACAGGACAGCTGCTCAACGGTTAAACGGTACATTGACGGACCCTTAGGACATTATGTCATTAATGTGACCTCAGCAGCCAAACTCTGTAGCAAAGTCCTGTGCAAGAAGAATGGAAGATGTATCCGCCAAAACAGCGACTCTTCTGCTTACCTCCATTTGTCACCCACTAATTTTAAGATCCGAGTCCGTCACTCAGAGAGGGGCCCCAGGTTCCAGGTCACTGGTGAACCCAGCCTGGAGAATATTGAAGCCATGAGGCAGAGATTCATGTGTCAGTGTTACCAGGGCTGGACAGGAATATTTTGTGAATTGCCTGACCAAAGGCTAATGGAGCGCTGGGTTCACCTTGTGTTCAGTAGATCAAGAAAACAAAAGCTTTATGTCTTTCTCTTAGGAGCCATGCAGCTTCTTCTGCTTTGCACCACACACTAAAATCTTCTGAGGTGCAAGGAAGTAAGAAATGGTGTCACTAAAAGTCCTGTTCCTTAGCAAGTTTTTACTGCACAGGGAAAAGGCTTTGTTGACTAGATGGTTTTATTCTGGTTTCTTCATCTCCCACTCCTGGAATTGCTTCAGATATCAAACATTTTGAAAGCAACCTCCTCTTTTTTACCACCTCTCTACTCTTAATTCATGTTTTACTCATATGTTCAACAGATAAAGCTTCTGCTGCAGCAGTGGAAGCTTACCTGAGTAAAAAAAGTTGAATAAACTTGTACAAGGATTCATCCATGTAGAAGCTTAAAAAAGGACACAGAGACTCTTTCTTTCAGGGCTGGATGATTTAACATATGGTGATGAGGAGAGTCTTCATTTGCACCAGGGATCACAAACTGTTCACTGCAGCTCTTGCTTGAAGTCAAATGTCATTTTATGTAAACAGCAGCACTGTGCCCAGAGCCACATCCACCACACTGTACCGATCCTACTGCTTCTGCATGGACAATGTGAAGAGCATTAAGTTATACATCAGTGCACACTTTAAAAAAAATGTATGTCAAGCATTTCAGGGCCTAATTTGATTAATATTATTTCTAGACATATCAGTATTTCCAGCGGTAGCTTTGTGCCATCCTTTTCAAAGGTACCATTCAACTGAAAATCTCTGCAATTGCCAGTTATTGTGTCAAATGTTCATTTTCCCATCGCACCAGCCAACCAGCAGAATGTATATGCGTTTAGGTGAGGGGCTCCTGACCTCTGAGACCAATGCTGGTAGCTGGCATCCTGCAGTGCTTCTGCCCAGGCAGGCAATGGGAGAGCTCTTCTCCTCTTGCTCTGACCCCCTGGGAAGCAGGCAGCCTTGCTGCTGGGTATCACTGCTGTCTTTGGGGCTGCTGCAGGTCTTTGCTTTCTGCTCGCTAGTTACATGGGTCTGGTAACTCTGCTCTCCTGCTGCTGTTGTGCAGTCACCCGACCAAACTGGCTTGTCAGCGACTGGGAAATGGGAACAGGCTGACATCCCACTGCTGGTGTGCCTTGAGCAGGGGAGGAGAAGATGAAGGACCTTACTCGCCAGCAACATTTTGGCTTGCAGCCTTTGGCTTCAGGTGGGGACCTCTTTGGAGGTGGTATAACTTAATGAACTACTGATTACTGATGAATCTGGCATCCATAACACGCCATCCTGTCAGGCTGTGGCGTGTCCATTTGCAATTATTCATCGATCTATGTTCATTTGTGAATAAACGTATTTCATTAAAGACCTATCTGTCTTCCATACAGCCTTTCAACGTAGCAAGCAATGAATGCCTTCATTGAATTG
This sequence comes from Falco rusticolus, assembly GCF_015220075.1. NCBI lineage: Eukaryota > Metazoa > Chordata > Aves > Falconiformes > Falconidae > Falco > Falco rusticolus. Next base: position 8,900,903 of record NC_051191.1, on the reverse strand, counting down.
AAGGCAAAAAAATTCCCTACATGTCTCTGACTTAGGGAAGATACTAAAATAATTTTCTTTTGAGGCTTTTGTATGATGCATTGAACTGAATACTGTTCCAGAGCACGGACACAGAAATTAGTAAGAAACCCACATGTGGGTCTAAGACATTTTCTTTACCCTGATTAGTGTCTGTATTGATCATTTGTGGCCATACTTCACTGCTTACATTAAACAATACCCTGTTCCTGTAGCAGTTTACTTAAAATCAGCAAGGCTATGTGGAGAGGATGCTCAACTGAGTAAGAAATCTGAATCTGACCCTTAGCCAGGCCCCCTTCCTGATACTGCCCTAAATTAGTATTAACATGTCTCAATGCATTATGATCTGCTTGGGTGTCCTATGTTCTTTGTAATCTGCTGTTATCTCTGAACATTTCTTCATGATAACCCCACAAAAGAACTTACTTTGGTTTGCCAGGACCAGATTCACAGCTGGTGTGAGCCATGATGCTCAGATTCACTTGAGCCAAAGATCCAACTCATAACAGACCTGCAGTGGGTATCTTAAGGCTGCAATGATACCTAGACACTGGAATGGGACTGACTTCAGTTAAAGAGACTTAGGGCTAGCTATAGTGAGTCACTGTGACAACATGTGCTGAGAAACTACAGGAGAGCTTTGCTTGACCTTTTGCTTTCTAGTGTGTAACAGCAATGGGTGATCGCAAAAGTGAAGGTAAAAAGCATTATTCTGGTGTGGGAGAGAAAGGATTAAAACTAAAGTTTAGAAAAATTGACAGTTGTTAAGAACTATGCCTTTAGACTGAAGCTAGAGTGTTTACCATTTCACATATTTTTTACTGATTATATATATTCTGCTTTAGCTCTTTATTCAGTTCAGAGTATGATAAACTTCAAGGGGAACTTCAACTTACACATAATTTAATGTATTGAAAGCATAGAAACTATTAGCTCAGTTTTGCTGAATAGCTGCCACAAATCTGTATTTAAACTGGATGGTCCTGCTTTATGTAATACTGTCCTGTGTTCTAAAACCAGATGTGATGTGAAAACACTGTAATCCTTATGCACTGTGTCAGTGAAATATGTTCTTAAAATGTTGCGTAACACTTTTTGTAAAGTGTTTCCATTATTTCTGTAGCCTTTTAAGAATAAACTGTATTGTGTCATGCACACAATTTATTTGGAAATCATAAATCTACAGAATCACAGAATGGTCACGGTTGGAAGGGGCCCAAGGGGATCACCTAGTCCAACCCTCTGCTAAAGCAGCTTCACCTAGAGCAGGTGGCACAGAGACACGTCCAGGTGGGCTTTGAATGTCTCCAGAGAAGGAGACTCCACAGCCTCTCTGGGCAGCCTGTTCCAGTGCTCTGTCACCCTCAAGGCAAAGAAGTTCTTCCTCATATACAGGTAGACCTGCCTGTGTGGCAGTTTGTGCCAGTTGCCCCTTGTCCTGTCACTGGGCACCACTGAAAAGAGCCTGGCCCCATCCTCTTGACACTCAACCCTAAGATATTTACATTCATTGACAAGATCCCCCCTCAGCCGTCTCTTCCCCAGGCGACACAGGCCCAGCTCCCTCAGCCTTCCCTCACAGGGGAGATGCTCCAGTCCCCCCACCATCCCTGTAGTCTTCTGCTGAGCCCTCTCCAGTAGTTCCCTGTCTCCCTTGAACTGGGGAGCCCAGCACTGGACACAGCGCTCCAGATGTGGCCCCACCAGGGCAGAGCAGAGGGGCAGGATCACCTCCCTCGACCTGCTGGCCACGATCCTCCTAATGCCCCCCGGGATCCCACTGGCCGCCTTGGCCACCAGGGCACACCGCTGGCCCATGGGCAACTGGCCGCCCACCAGCACTCCCAGTCCCTTCCCCGCAGAGCTGCCCCCCAGCAGGTCACCCCTGGCCTGTGCTGGTGCTGGGGTTGTCCCTCCCCAGGTGCAGGACCTCAATTAAACTGAGATAAGGTCTTCATCAGCTAAAATTCTGGTACATTATGGGAAGTTTATGCAAAGTATACAAATGCTGTGGGTGAAATGGCAATATTTCTGATTCAGTTTGTGATGTATATTTTCTGTTAGGGTACACTCTCAGGGCCTTGTTAAAATTCCTAGGGGTCTGTCAGTTTATGTGCAAGTTTGCCCATGACTCTTCGTTAGTCTAGGTTACTTCACATGGAAGAGTGTATGAGTGCCTGTGGTACTACCTCCGCCTGCAAACAAAGGTCTTTGAATTTTGCTCATATATTTCTGGGAAGAACTGCAAACCCAGTTCTGTATCCTCAGACAACCAGGTTGTCTGAGGTAGAAAACCAAAATCAGAATTTGGTCTGGGCTTCTTAATAATTATTGAAGGAACCAAGTATCTAAGCTTATGTAGTTTTACAATTTTTTTGCTATTTCAGCTAGTTAGAGCCCTTTATTTTATAACATCAGGTTTACCATTAGACAATGTCCCTGGAAGTTCTTTACAACTACAGGTGCCAGTGGTGGGGTTGGAGACAGCCATGCCGCTGACTGAGGGCAGGCACAAGTTGCACAGATGCATGTAAGGGTTCCCATGTCTTGTGTGCTTCCATGTGGGACCACTAACTACACCAGCCAGTACGAAAGTCAAGATGCATTTGATCCCCTTAGCTCCACAGGTGACTATGCTCTATGTCACCTGTCAGGCTAAGGTCACAATGTGGCACTGCATCAGTGCCCTGTACCAGAGTGGGTGCAGGACGGGATCATGCAAGGTGGGCTGGAGCCTGGTGCTCTGTGGGACCATAAAGCATGTACCACCGTGCAAGGCCAGCTGCCCAGCTGCCGCAAAAGCACAGGAAGCCAAAGGCTCCTCTGCTTGCTTCCCTTCTTTTGGGGGTGCTAAAGCCCCTAAGTTGTTCTTATTCAGCATTGGCACCGTGTGCTTTCCACATACAATATGGTGCACCCAGCGCTAAGGATCAGTTACAAGTCACATTAGAAAAGAGGGAGAATTGTTTCGGCATCTTCCCAAAGTAAGTGCGCGCTTAGGATTTAACTTTGGTGCTTTAAATTGTTACAACATACCAGTTTGTCCCTTGTTTAATGTCACCAGAATAATCCAACAGTAATACTTTTCTGATTCAATTAATACCTTGTTTAAGCTGTAGTAAGAAAACAAGGGCATATATCTGTGTGTTAATATACATACATATCTACATGTGCAGGTGTATATGAATGCGCGTATGCATGCGTATGTTGTAATACATGTGCCTGTAAGTTTGGCCCAGAAGCAGCAGACCAGTTACGAGGGGCGTGAGGCTTTGTTTGCTGCCTGGTGGGAGCAAGCTCGGAGGCAGTTGCGTAACCTTATAGCTTGGCATGTATGGCCTCTGCTGCTGTGCAGATTATGTCTATTATGTAACTGCGTTTATACAGGAAGCTAACAGCATCTAACAAGCTAAAAATAAGCAGACTTCTATGACTTCAAAGGACAATATTTTAAACTTTGCTCATGCAGCTGCTCCTACTTCAACAATAAATGTGGTCCCTTCAGCAATTTATTTATTTTTTGACTAGGATGGTATTTTAACATGCTAGCAGCCTGTTTTCTCAGAGAGAGTCAGAGCTCCTTTCTCACTTTTCCATTACAGCAAGAAGTCTCCTGGCTTTTATTTAAGGTGTTCTCCAATATCTACGAGAAGCAAAGCAGCCCAGAGTATCAGTCCTGCTTTTTCTCCTCAAACAGTCTGACATTTGTGGGCAGCTTTTGGAAAAATGATGTTTGTTTCCATGCTAGTAATAACCTTCTCAGTCAATTAGACAGCAGATTAAGAACATTTTTTATATTGCTCCTTCAGATGCTTGGTTTCCAGGGCAGAACCAAAAGCATTTATTTTTTCCCTTTACTGAAATTGCTCCTCTCCTCAGCTTTGCGTCCATGCACCCTATGTGCTATGGAAACCCTACGGACCTGCCACCCCGCTCCTTGGCCGTGATGCAGGCAGTGGGTTGTGTACACAGAGGCAGCTGCATTTTCTCAAGCTGATGCTTGCATTCACCTTGTGTTGCTACCCTTGCCCCTATGTACAGCTGCTCATGCCTCTCCTCATAGAAAGTGGAACCGAGCTTCAATACAAGCATTTTAATGCCCAAGGAATCCAGCTCTCTATTTCTACACAGGATTCCCAATGGGAATGTTAAAACTCACACCAGGTATCGCCTCCCCCATGCTGGGCTGCCAGGTTTCCCTTATGTGGGAGAGAAAAAGCCCTGGTGTCAATGTTGATCTTCCTCCTGCCCCTCCTCACCCTCAGTGGGCTACAGTGGGATCCGGGGACAGGGGAGCACTGCCGCCAGGTGATATGCAAGCTAACCTTGGGGGGTCAGGGTGGAGGCAGGGCCAGTGCATGGCATTCTGCTGCTCTATCAAAGGTTCTTCTTCAAGCCTGGTGAAACTGAGACATGCACAAAGGTCCTGCAAAGTCCTTGAGTACCCACAATGGTAAGTGATGTTGATTGCATGGGGTTAATTAACACAAGTATGAACTGAAGCCATTCAGAAACTTTGGACTGCTCCACGGAGAAGAACTCTTTTCTTAAGTCTCAGCATCAAACCTTATTGCATGGAATTGGGACAAATAACATTTTTTCTAAACCTAGAAGTAGTGAGCACCAAGACATGCTCTCCCTGGGCCTCCGTAGGAATTCAGGTACTGATGCACCTTGATTTAGAAGGAGTAGTGATGTGTAAACACTGTTGTTGCAGTCATATCTCAGCAGCAATACTCAGCTCTGAGTATACTTGGATTAAAACCCAATAATAAACAGACCTGACTGCAGTGGAGATGCTAATTTGAGTGGTAGAGTTACCTCACTTCTGACAGAAAGTGCTTGATTTTTGATTTTCCAGAGTGAAATCTCCTGTTGCAATTTTGTTGTGATTTCTGCACTCTTAAAGTGGCACAACCTCATCTGAAGTAAGATGGTATATCTTTATCAATTTTCAGTAGCTGGAAAGCAGGCGTGAAATATTCATATTTGCTTTGTTCAACCTTGGAATTTTCCTTTTAGGCTGGCATTACTCCATTAGTTCCCAGCACCCAACAGCTGTTGCTAGGACGGTCAGCAGCAGTTCCTCAAAATATCCCCTCTGTGCTCCCAGCAAAGCAGGAGGTCCTGTGATGCCTGATGAGAGCTAGATGGAGAGACTGTGCTGGGGCATGGCCACTGAGCAAGGCTCATTAGGTTTGTTCAAAGCTTCCATCTATACATGAGGCTTACAGAGGTTTACATGACTCCCGGCTTAAAATAATTGCAATAATCCCTTAGACTGACAACACTGAATTGTTGTATTTCCTCCAACAATAACATTTACTTCTAATGTAATACTCAGCTAGTGGGGTGGGGGGGGGTGGGGGGAAATCAAATGTTTTGTTGTTGTTGTGTTACAGCTATTCTGTAGGAGTAGGAAGAAAGGAACGTCACCCAAATCTGCTGGGGCTGGGTACAAGCTGTAATCACTCCAGTGTGCATGTGGGTGTTTGCTCTGCACAGTTTGGGGGCAAGATCTTACCTTGGTGTAAATACAAAGTACTTCTGCTGGACTCGCAGGTGGTTAGTGGGAGGAGAGTCAGCTCCTTCCTATTGTGCAGGGTTAACCTTTTGTTTCATTTCTGTGAGAAGAATACGCTTAGAACATCAAACATCACTTATTCAGTCTTCAGTTAGGATTTACCATACACCTGAATCAGGAAAATGGACAGAGAAGAAAGCTACTTCTTAAGGCAATCAGTTCAATGCAATTTAAAATGCTATGAGGAATAAGAGTAAGTCAGCACTAATCTGTTGGTGTTTGCTCTTTTCTCTCACCCTCAGAGATTCAGGAAGAAAAAGGGTGGTAATGACATGCCATTTCTGGTCCAAAAATGCCCTCCATCCATGCAGCATGGATGAAGCATATGCTCAGGAGCTCCCAGAAGAGGGAGACCCCAAGCAGCTCTGGTGTCCTAAAACGGCTATGCTGTATTGTGGTTCTCTAAGCACATCTCCCAAATGTGGCTCTGCAGTGTGGGTGTTTGGAACTATTAGTAAAAGAGCAGTGTGGCAGGAAACCTGGGCATCCTGGGAGTCTGCTTAAGCCCACTCCTGAGCACAGTCTTCAAGTCTTGAGGCTTATGTACCCTCAAAGAATGTGAATCTTATTGCTTTGCACGTGGTATAACCCATATAATTTTCTAATATGCTATCGCATAAAGACAATGTGGTAACAATGTAGACCACCCAGGCTATTCCAGGACGGATGCCATTATGTTGATGTTATAGTATAAGCATCTGAAATACAGCTCCTAGTGCAAAGGCTACCCTTTTTGGAAAAGAAAGGTACTGCAAAACCTCTGGGCTTAAAACAGGGGGGAAATAGTGGTATGGAGCATGGAGAACCTTGCCAAGGCTGGAAAATGGCCAAAGAAGCTTTGCAATTATTTCAGTGTATGCCAGAAAATGACCCAGTCACTGGCATCAAGAGCATCAGGGAAGTATAAACTAAGCATAAAGGTTGATTTTATGGATGTTTCAGTGGGCCATTAAATCAGTCCATCAAACAATCTGCCTTTTTGCCAGGACTAAGCATGAGCCTAATCTCCCAGGCTGGACCACTCTTAGGTGTAATTGTCTATGGATGAGAGACATCTATGCAGCATGAAGTGGAGGATAATTAAATAAAATAAGGACAGAATCATAGTATAACAGAATGATCAGTGTTGGAAGGGACCTCTGGAGATCATCTAGTACAACCCTCTGCTAAAGCAGCTTCACCCAGAGCAGGTGTCACAGAGATACGTCCAGGTGGGCTTTGAATGTCTCCAGAGAAGGAGACCCCACAGCCTCTCTGGGCAGCCTGTCCCAGTGCTCTGTCACCCACAAGGTAAAGAAGTTCTTCCTCATATACAGGTAGACCTGCCTGTGTGGCAGTTTGTGCCCGTTGCCCCTTGCCTTGTCACTGGGCACCACTGAAAAGAGCCTGGCCCCATCCTCTTGACACTCAACCCTAAGATATTTGTAGGCATTGACAAGATCCCCCCTCAGCCGTCTCTTCCCCAGGCTACACAGGCCCAGCTCCCTCAGCCTTCCCTCACAGGGGAGATGCTCCAGTCCCCCCACCATCCCTGTAGCCCTCCGCTGGGCCCTCTCCAGTAGTTCCCTGTCTCCCTTGAACTGGGGAGCCCAGCACTGGACACAGCGCTCCAGATGTGGCCCCACCAGGGCAGAGCAGAGGGGCAGGATCACCTCCCTCGACCTGCTGGCCACGATCCTCCTAATGCCCCCCGGGATCCCACTGGCCGCCTTGGCCACCAGGGCACACCGCTGGCCCATGGGCAACTGGCCGCCCACCAGCACTCCCAGTCCCTTCCCCGCAGAGCTGCCCCCCAGCAGGTCACCCCTGGCCCGTGCTGGTGCTGGGGTTACAGGTGCAGGACCCCACACGGGCCTTTGTTGAACTCCACCAGGTCCCTCTCCACCCAGCTCTCCGGCCTGTCCAGGCCTGGCTGAATGGCAGCGCGGCCTCCTGGGGGATCAGCCGCTCCTCCCGGTTCTGTATCACCAGCAAACTGCTGAGGGTGCCTCTGTCCCCTCATCCAGGGCACCGAGGGAAAGGCTGGGCAGGACTGGACCCAGCACTGACCCCTGGGGAACACCACTCACTATATGCCTCCAGCTGGACTCTGAGCATTGTATAAAGTTTTGAATCTCGGGTAGAATAAGCTGTCAGTGTCACTGGGTCAGTCAGATGATCGTGAGCTGAGGTCTTGCTCCTTTTTTAGTATTCATTATGCTGCACATTCAGTCCCCTGCATTTACAAACATAACAGAGATGCCCTGCAGAATGTCATTGAAGCAAATCACTAAAGAATGCCCCTGTCTAAGAATCCCTCATCCATATGAGGGAAGGTAGAGGACGGTGGCAATTCATCCTCCCTTAGTATCCTCCTGGAGGCTGCTGCAGGCTCTGTGGCTCTTGGGGTCATCTCCTGGGTCACCAGCCTCTGAGCACATTGCCTCCAAATCCAGATCCAGCACAGAAAGCAAGGTTCGCTTCTCACAGCATGACTTCAGCTGGACAAAACCTGTTCCAGTCCATCAGACTTCTGAGTGTATCAGCTTTAGCTTTGCTCATAAAAAGTCAACAATAGGATTATTCTGTAAAAATCCAGGGGTTTTATTAGATCTCCATGGGTGTGAAAATTCTTGTTTCAAAAACCATGCACGTCTGTGATAAGGGTATTTGGCAATTGGCTTGTCTGTTGAGACAGCCTGGTTTAAGCCTATCAAGGTTGTGCTGCATCAATGTCATATTGTTGTTAAAATGTTAACCAGAAAGTAGAAAAGATCATTGTCTTTATTCACAATTTGTAATTTTTCTAATCCCTAACTATGAATAGTGTAGCGTTACGTGAGTAGGATTTTTGTTGCAAGATAAATGCCAAAGCTTGAAAGTGTGTTCCTCAGCTCTATATTAAGTGGGGGGAGAGGAACACAGGGTTTATATCCTCTGATGAATGCTTAGTTGTTTACATATCATTATAGCCAGTTATTCTTTTTCAGCAGTAGCCTGTGATCTGGTTCAAGTACTTCCCTCCATGTCTATTCAATTCAGAAATGTCTGTTTTAAGCTGATTTTGCTTAGTTTTAGCTACAGTTGTTTTCTGTCTAATAAAGACATATGTTTTCTACTTTCCCTCTGTTGGGAATTGCTGCCCACTGTGCATTTCCTCTGTCAGCTGGACACCACAATGGGCTGCCTCCGTGTTGCCTTGGTTTATACAGAAGAATATAATTAGCAGAAGGGGTGTAATGGGATGTATTCATTCTGGGTTTTGTCACCTAAGACATACAAATGAAAGAAATACCCAGCAAAAAGAGGAGAATTTTTTAGTATAGTGCAGTCCTGCACAACTGGAAACAAATTTGAGATATCTAGGGAAAGGGGAAAAAAAATGTTGAGCAGAGCTTGGACACACAACATCCTTTCTGCATGCTGCAAACAAGCGACTTCAGAGCCTGTTGCCAGCTAGAGCATGTGTGTGCTTGTGTGGTGGCTATCAAATGGAATAAAATCAGACGTCAGTAAACCTCAGTGGTTTACCTTCACACAGAGTATAAACCAGTAACCGTCTCCTTCTTAACAACAGAACAACTACAAATATCTTTCTGTGTTAAGTCCCCCATGACAAGTTTCTCTCAGGGCGGCAGGGTGGTCTGCCACTTCCCTGAAGTCTTTCATAACCTATAGTGATATTATTATTGTTATTATTGTTATTGTTGTTGTTATTATTATTATTACTATTATTACTATTTTTGTTTTCAGCTTGCCGGTACTGCCTTTCCCATGTGTCAGCTCAGAGGGTCTTGGGGCAGCAAATCGGTATGTCAAGCACACAGTAAAGCATAGGGCTAATTAAACCTGAGCCCTGCCCAAGGAGGGACATGCAGACCCACAGCGCAGGGCAGTGCTGGGCCTCCCCCCTTCCCACCAGCAGGCAGTCCCCATTGAGAGCAGCTGGGCACTGCTGGCCCTGCCTGCCCTAGGGTGAGATGCCATGAGGTGCCCCAGAACACTGGTGGCTGCTGGTGCGTGTCACTAGCACACTAGTGCCAAGTGACATAGGTCCTTCATGGGAAGTACACCCTGAAACCTGGGGTAAATCACCTGGGGGATGTGCCCAGCCCAGCTAGTGACACCTTCGTGAACCAGACTGTGACAGGCGTGGGAGCAGAGGGGCAGGATGGTGGTACAGCTCTCATGGGGGGAACTCAACAAGCTGCAGTTTAGAATCACATGCTGCAATATAAAAAAAAGAATAATTGTAGGGATTTGCCGCCCTCTGGCAGGATTTTCTTACAGCTCTGATTGATAATCTGTGAACTGCGAGAGCAGTGCTCAGCAACAATGCTCCAGCACAGCAGGGTCTCTGCGTTTCCCAGTTGGTTGTTGGCAAAGCGGAGCAGACTGCTGGGCACCGCTGCTGCAGCCTCCCTCCCTGCAGCTCTCCTGGGAAGCCAGAAGCACATGCTGGTCCCAGGCAGGGGCTGGTGTAAGGGGCAGAGCTACTGGGCTGGCAGGAGCACCCTGCCTCTCCTCTCCATCCCTCTGGGGTGATGGGGCAGCAAGCCTGACTCTCTAAAGCTGGTCCTTTCATTGGTTGTCTCCTCACGAGAGCAAGTCCCCACCTTCCAGCTTCAGCTGTACAGCCTTCTAGTGAGAAAATTCAGTTTGGCTTCTAATGCTGAAAAGCCCTGAACAGCTTTGCTGAGTTTAATTTCTAGGTATGGTATACACTTTCTGAGAGATACTCAGCAAATCCTGCTGAAGAAAAACAAGGAGGACTCAAATACAAATCCATTATCATCCCTGCTGGTTGGTTGAAAAGCACTGTGGGATTTCCCCAAGGTTTTGAATGCAGGGAGGTGCCTGGAATTAGAAAATGGGTAAGAATATCTCTCACTTACATATAAGCACGTAGGTTTTGCTGTATATATGGTTTCTTTTCTGCTCAATACACACATAACTGGCTGGGAACTTCTGACTAATGATTCTGCTCATAGCAGTGGCCACAGGCCTTAACATCAAAGTCCACATTGCACACTGCAGTGCTGTGTAGAGCTATTGGAGCTGGTCTGGAAGGTGCTAGCTCCATGTGGTAGTGCAGCCAGGCTAATAAATAGCTCCGAGCAAGCATGGATCTGCTTTCTTGCTGTCAAGAGTTGAACTTGTATCCCTTTATGGTACTGCACAATGACAATGAAATATGTGTCCTTGTTTAGAGCTATTTGGAGTATCTCTGGCTGGCACTGTACTAGACAGGTCAGGATGTTCATGAAGCTGTGAAAATGGTGATAAAAGCCAAGGTTTGATTGTATAGTTACCTATATATGGCTAGTTATTATTGCAAGAGCTTGAAGAATAAGGAAACCCTTCCTTCATCAACCTTTCCAATTGCAACAGCCACAGACACTAAGACACTCTGGGGCCCACTGAAGTGATGGCAACATTCTTGATGATTTCAGTAAGACCTGGACTGATGAGACAAGCAACAGTGGTTACACTGACTGTCACAGACTTACTTAGCTGGGAATCTTACCCCTTTCTTTGAGTTAGATTGTGCTCACTCTGCTTCTTCAGTGTCTGCATGGGGGATACCTTAGAAGTGGCTGATACCAATTCATATAGCTAGATATGGAAGAAGTTACTAATGCCTCTTCTGTTATGTTCTACAGACAAACTGGAAGGTCTGCCTAATAGTGTCTCTTAAGTCATGAAAGCATGGGTACCTGAAGATGGGACACTGTTATGGACTGTTCACTTTTCAGCCCCTGGCATGGCTGTGCATAGCACCCATCCAGACTTCCCTTGCTGTGAAACCAGCCTGACCACCAGTCTGGGAGAGCAAGCCGTCCATAGCTGCCTGGAACCACTGACAGACCTGCGGTTCCTGACGTATGATGTCGTACTGAACTTGAAAATATCCATATGATTGGAAGTCCATTAGCTAAAGCAAGAGGGCAGACACATCTCAGGAAGTGCCTGTTAGCGGTGGCCTACCCTAGAACTTCAGTTTGCAAACTCATCTGGAAAAAGACGGCTGTGACATGAACTGTTACATCCCAGCTAAAGGCTTCAGTGCCTTAGCTGTTGTAGTCTGAGAGCACTGGGGAGTTTGGTTGGCCCACAACTGGGATGCAAAAAATGTCTACAGAAGAAAATCCAGGAAACTCATAAGCAAAATGGAAGGGAGTATTTCAGCAAATGATGTTGAATATTTCACCAGAGTTTCCTCTGAAGAAAGTGCAAAAGCTTTTATGAAGGAAACAATTGAATTAGGAATGAAAAGCAGACCAAAGGGCCTGTGGGGATACTATTTATACCCTGACTGTCATAATTACCATTTCTGTGATCAGAACTACGCTGGTTCCAGCCCAGAGAGTGAAGTTTTGAAGAACAATGAACTTTCCTGGCTCTAGAACAGCAGTGCAGCCCTGTATCCTTCCATTGGCACTAAGAAACCCCTTGGAAACAGTCAAAAATATTTTGCACTTTTCTCACTTTTCTCAGTTTTGGTTGGATGAATCCATAAGGATTTCCTCCGTGACATCCCAAGATTATGCTTTGCCGATATTTGTGTATACTTGACTAGGTTATAGCGATGAACCTTTATTATTTGTCTTTATGGTAAGCTTTTGCTGGAACAGCGTGGGCTGCATTTATGCTTTAACCATGCTTGCAGATGGTACATGAGGATGGAAAACCTCCTACTTGGGCCAGCTCTGCGGGTTCATGTTAATTGTCCACATGCTTTAAAAAGCTCAGTGTACCAAAGAAAAAAAGCAGCCTCAAACACATTTTTTTTTTTTTTGCTTTAATTCATCACTGTGCCATACTTAAACATGCATTTGAATGGATTAAAAGGATTTCAGCAATTTTATGTAGTATGTAGGAGGCAGTTATTATGTTAATCCTCCCTGATGTACTTTCTTCTGCTCAGGTATGCAATCACTAACTAATCCCCTCATAGCTGCCCCTTTTATATAAGGGAAACTGAGGCGGGGATGTTAGCAACTTGCTTAGTGTTACATCAGAATGGGAAATTGAAACCAGCAGTCTTTCTGCATGCCCCTATCTCAAAAACTGAATTTAGTCCCATACCTACCTCGGACCAGTCAAATGGTACACCAGAACCAAGGAGTGCTGTTCACATCAGCTGAACACACACAAATATTTTCAAGATCAGTGCCTTACCCTAGTCCTTTATGTGATTCTGGATATCCTCCCAGAAACTGGATGAAGACAGTATGTTTCCTGTGAAAAAGCAGCCTAAACTATCTGTCAGAGCCCTGGCTTCATTCTCCCCGGTGGACAGTGACTACACTACCAACAGGTCTCAATTTCTGTGGTTCAGAGTTTAGCAAGTATGCTGTATTCACTTTTTAAAGCCAATGTTCAGTCTTTCAGCCCAGGTGCAGAGTCTGAAGCCAGGACTCTGTCTGGGAAGGAGCATTAGCTCCCTGTCCTCTTAGGTCCCACTACCCTCCTAAGCGCTGCCATCACCCACTACACTTCCCAGTAAGGGGTTATGTTTCTCTGTCTTGAAGGCAAATGCCTATTCTTAGGCATTAAAGGAGGTGCAGACACCTGCTTTGGTGGTTTGATGCAGCTTGCCCTTTAGAAGAGGACAGATGGACACCAATAACTGCCGCAGGCTGCTGTGCAACCCCTTTGCCATTTTATGCCCAGTTGCTGCCTCTTTTCCCCTTCAGGCAACTAACTCCTGTGATGTTTTTCTACTTTGGTTCTTGATGTTCTGTGGCCCTCGATCTCCCTTAAATCAATGATGATGTCTAGGGAGTCACTTGCGTATCAGTGGTCTTTCACATCCAGTGCTTGTGGCACAGTAATTGACTTGTTGCTGATCCATAATCACTGTTCACATTAAGGATAAACATCCAAGCATCAAATACTCTCTCCTTACAGCCCACAATATGAGGAAAAGGTACAGTGAAAGATATCTCTCTGAAACAAACCTAGAAAGAGCACGGAAATTGAAACTGAAATTCTTAAGGTTTGCCAAGTGTTGCATTTTCCCTTTCATTTAAGGTTGTACAATGCCAACACTCTCCCTCCTATAGTGTGTGCCTATTTTCAGTCATTTTTTTCTGAGGTTTCTATAAGAATCTGAGTGAGCTCCTAGGGAAAGCAGCAAGAACAATGCATGCCTGTGGAATCAAAGCTTTCAAATTGGAAAGGGACTGGAAAACAGCTGATTGACACAGCAAAATGGCTCTCTCCTTCCCCTTATCAGCAAAAACAGAACTGAGGAAAGGCTCTGGGGAGTTCTCATGTTAAAAATCCCACTTTAATGCAAAGTTTTTAGTTGCTTCTAGTAATGGATGAGATATAAAATAATTATATTTTGCATCAAAAGAAATTAAAATGCAATTCCTTCCCAGTGTTTGTTCACTTGCTTATTACCAACACCTCAGGAAGCACCTAAGTTTGCAACTTTTGTTTAATAATCTCTGTACTCTAGACAGCAAACCTGTAGCCACAATAAAATATTGCTCTTAGGGACCAGAACGAAAAAAAAATGTAGTCCAAGGGAAGTCACAGAACAAACCACTGGATTATTTTAGAAAGGCTGTGAAATGCTGAATTAGCCTGACAGTGCTGGCTTTACTCTTTTCTCTGTAGTAATATCTTATTAACACTATTGGAGAGAGTGCCCTGGGAGCTGCAGGCATTCTTGTTTGGGAAGACTGAACTGAACTTCTTCAGAGGTACACCTGTGCCTGATTTAAATGCAATGTGTAAGATCCTCATTTTATCCTATGAATAGACACTGTCTGATCACACCAGTTCTGAGCAGTTGGTACCAACAGAGCTGACTGTTTAACTTGCTGTCCCCCAGTCAGGATGACCATGGAACATGGTCAGTTCTTCCTGGCTCAACAAGGCCTTGTGAGGCTCACAGGCAACCAGCGGTAGGGACGGAAGCCAATGGCTAATACCAGACATTTCCTCACGATAGCTCCTCAATAGTTATCATCCTGGTCAGAATCCTTTCCAGCTGAATAAAGCACTAGGAAATCAAGTAGAGTCTGATTAGCACGTCAGTCAGACCAGCTTAGGTGTACCACTGGTGCCCAGCAATTTGTCAGGTTATTTATTCCTGTGTGCGAGCAAGTAAAATGAAGCAAGCTGTTGAGATCAAATGGAGAGTTTTTGTATTACATGGTATCAGACCTAGACACTGAAATCAGAGATTCATTTCTGGGGCTCCATCATGTCCTGGAGCTTTCAGACAGCCACACATCTAACTTTGTCATGAGAAAAGACTTTGCCCATAAATCTGTGTGAAATGGGTGTTGTGTGCTGCTTTTCTCCTGCAAGATAGTATAGAAAACCCAGCCAGCATGAGAATGAATGGCTGAAAGTAAGTGTTCATTTGTCCTCAGCAAATTCAATTACTTCAGCTAATTTTTTAAAATATTCAGCTGTGGTTTCTATCGGAGTCAAACAGGAGGGTGAACTTCCTTCCAACTCAGTCAAGTGACAAAGGCAAGGTCTGGAACATCTCCATCAACTCAGGACCCCCAGTCTTGTCACACAGCCATGCTATCATCACCTGTGTTTCTAGCATGCATCATGGCTTGTTTGTAGATCTACAGACTGTGGTGTTTTCTGGGGAGAGCAAGTTGCTAAAGTACTTTACACCTCAGTTGGGTTACATTTTCTGTATAAAACTTCCTAATAATCCTTTAAATTAGTCAGATTTAAGTTATCCTGGATGAATTCGTTAATGCAGGCTGCTTACATATTGCTTATTTTTCATAATGTGAAAGGTAAATGTAGAGTGATTAGTTTCACATCAGCTAAATTTTTTTTTTCTACCATGTACAGAGCAATTGGACAGAAGTTCAAAAATTAATTGATTCTGAATTAGGGCCCTACATTACCACTGTCACAGCAGCAGCTGAGCTGTTCAGCAGGCACCTTTGTTGGGACAATGCATGATGTGTGTTGGGACAATGCAAGAACCTGGAGGGCCTTGGCTTCTGGACAGATGCCTTGGAGGATCAAGGATTTATTGTGAGAAGAGAAGCATCAAATGAAGATCTGCAAATCATGGCAGAGACATTTGTCTGCCACTGTTACCAGGGTTATGAAGGAACTGACTGTGGGCAAGTTAAAGGTGCTAATGACCATCCAGGGAGCTCTGCAGACTGTCTCACCCAGAAGATTTGCAGTGATCTGCCTGCTTCCTTTGCCTCTGATGCATCCTCACTAATGACTGTCTTAGTCAAAGGGCTGGTTTCAGTCAGTTAAGGGGGATGGTAAAGCAGATCCAACAAAAAGCCTCACATGATCTACAGCTGGGGACTGGGAATGTCATGGTTCCAGACACAACCCAAACCCTGCAGCTGTGCCCTGAGGTTTAATGTCGATAAGGCATGGACAATGTGGCCCCCTGAGTCCAAAACACACAGGTCACAGAAATATGTCTGGCCCTTGATCCCGTCTGCCGAGGTTAGGCTGTTTAGGAGGCTAGAAGCCAGGTTTCTGCCCAGCTGACAGCCACAACCCAGACAGCAGAAGCCTACTACTACTGAAAAATGTAGCGTGAGGTTCACTTTTTCCCTTTGTAAAGAGAGGAAGTGTCTACCCATATCTGCCTCTTACTGGATGGCATACTGGATAGAGCATCCTCCCAGAAAATGAAAGATGAGGGGAGGTTTCTAGTTTCTTTTCCATTTGAGTGAGTTCAAGCCCATGATTTCCTCTTTCATGTCCTGCATGATGGAGGTATTCATGCTTTGAGCCCTCCACAAGGTAGAAAGGAATGAAAGAGTCAGGAGATCAGGAAGCAAAAGTATTGATTAGTGTACTTACTGAGAAAGGAATCTGTATCTTCTAATCCAACAACCAAGGGTCTCCCTGTGTTTTTTTACATTTTAGCTATTTAAAATAAAATTAACAAGTAGTGCTGGGAGCAGGAACTCCATCCAGGTCTACTTCCATCCTGAATCTATGACAATAATACAATGACTTTTAAATTTAAAGATAATGAAAGCACCCCCAGGCTATTTTAGAGGTGTAATCAACAAGTTTATCATCTTCAGCAAGAAACTTATTTATGTTCCAACTGCCATTGTAAGATCTGTCCTTTGAAGGGGGGTCGAAAGGCTCCCAGGGCTATCCTTCCAGTCAGCAGGGAGAAGAATGTTTTTCTAGAGATGACCATGAGCAGAAGGAATACCTGGCAACTCTCCAGGGCACTCCGTGAACCTCTAGTTTCTCAGCTTCCCAGCTTCCCAGGGACTAAGTATTCCTGAAAGAGAATTTACTTGAATGAAGCCATTACAAATCATTTGGTATAATGTATATATACCAAATGTATTGTACAACACCGATATATATGGCATATATACACCAATGTGTTATATAATAATATGCGTGAGAAGATGTATATGCACACATATAATATATATGTGAAATAATTGTGTCTTTATATTAGAATCTCTGTAGCTGGAAAAACAATAGACAAATAGCCATAAGACAAATAAGGAGTCTATGAGACCTGTGCTGAGTTCCCTGCTCTTTTTCTATTTGACCCAGGCAAACGTTTGAAACATACCATACAGTCCCCACTGGCCTCCATTATCCTGTTTTTGTCCTGGGACCATAAAGAACCCATCAGGCTTAGACCTTCATGGTTTTGCACCTTTTAGCAACTTTTCATTCTTCAAACATATGCTATTATCCACATATCTAACCTCAGTGAGCTATTGCCATAATAACTGTGCTAGACAAACCAACTGTAAGGTGAACAAACACTATGTTACTAGAGCTCTTGAAGGCAAGTGAGAAAAACTTTCATTGTAGAAGACAACTCCATTGTAGAAAGAAATATTTTAAATTCCATTTAAGCTAGGGGGGAGTATGACTAAACCACAGTCAATCAATAAGAAGTAAATTGAGTTTAGAATGATCCTCCTTTAAAAAAAGTAATAAATTCAGGCTATTTCTTTCAAAAACTACATGCAGGAGATGCACTAAAATTTTTCTAAAGCATATTTTTGTAGTGAAGAAAACTAGAGATAATTTGATTGGTTATTTTTTTTAATGGAACAGCTTTCTCAGAAAAAATGCAGTTTGTTAAAATCAAAGTGCTGTTGTGGATTTTTCAAGGGAAAGGCATAAAAATGATTCATTTGACATTCTGCTTGTGCTGTAGGACTGGAGTACATGCTAATAGGAAACAAAATGTCTCTTAATGTTTTCTGAGTGGCCTTGGATTAGCTGTTAGTTTTGACCCTTCTTGCTGTCTTCATTAAGGTCACAGCTTACTGCTCATAGTAACTAAACAACAGGAAAGAGAACCAGTGTTTTATAAAACCAAATTTCAAACTCTTCTGTGAATATGTTAAATTAGTCACTGTCTGTAATGCATTAATGTGTTTTATATAAACGTTATGATATTCCTTGGTATCCAAACATGCACCCAGGTACCCAGGGCCAGATTTTTCCTGCCCAATATATATATTGAATTGGAACAATTAAATTAGAAACTAACATGTTAACCTGGATTTTTGTTTTTTCTCCTCGGGTTTCCTGTTGGCTATGTTTTGCAATCCTCAACTGATGTGTGGGTATTTGTAAATTTATTTCCAGGGATCTAACCATCATATAAGCATCCTATAATGAATCAGGCTACTGAGACTTCAGACTGTGGGTTCCTCTCAGTGTCCATATCATTAAGATTTAGACATGCCAAAACTGAGCATTATGGTAACTAAATTATTTTATGGATTTCAGTAGCAGTTAAACACCTAAACAGGCCTGAAAATTTGCACCTGGGCTCTCAGCAGCTGCATGGTTAAAACTTTCACACATGGTATGCAGAAGATAATGCAGCATGTCAGAATGAAACTGACAGTGGAAAAAATTACTCTAGTTGTAGGCTTTTTCCCTGCAGAGGATTGAAATTCATTTTATCTTGTTGAAATGGTAGTGATAAAATTAACTAATCTCTGTACATCCATGAGAATGAATGCTTTTAAGTATAATAAACAAACTTTCTCTTATTACAGTACAAATTGTGACCCTTCCTTTCATGTTTTGTGAGGCTAAAAATTTCTTAGTGGTATCATGTGAAAATAACAATATATGAAACAAAAATCAGAGGAGAGATGATAAGCACAGAAATATTCAGTCAGTGCTTTTGATGGTCTGACCCAAAGCCATATGACAAAGTCACTGGTAAATTTCCCTTAGTTTCGATAAGCCTTGCATCGAGCCTTCCAGGGAATTACACCACAAGGATCTTGAGGCCTTGATAGGTGCCTCTTCCATGCTAGAACATTCCTAAAATAAATCAGAAGGCATGCATTACAAGCAAAAACAGGTTTGGAAGAAGATTGTGTAGGCACCTAAACATAAAAGATACCTTAAAAGCATCTAAAATAGTTTATAAGCTGTTAAAGGTTTTGATAGGCTACTAAGCATTTAGAAAACCTATATGATTTAACTTTTTAGATTTTTTGATTTAGATTTTTAGATTTTTTAGATAAAAATCCTATGTGATTTAGTATTTGACAATATTTACTGATATAAGGTGTGAGAATAACCTTAAATGTTCTTTCACCTAGCCAGAAGATTAACAGTCAGCTAAAAACCTGCATATCTCTCATGAATAATAAATCATGTACAATTTTCAGTACATTTTGTCTTTTAGCAGAGGCAACCAAGGTTACTGAAATGGGTTTGTAGTTGTGAATGAGAACAGAACATAAGGAAAAGTGCTCTGACATTATTACCTGCTGATCACCCTCCTAGGCTTTTCTATGAGTCACTTTGAAATGGGAAATCTGATACTAATTCTGAATTTCAGGTTATTTGGAATTTCCATTTGTAGTAATCCTCTGGTATTGACATGTTGTACCACATTTCCCACTGCCTTTACGTTGACAAAGATATCTTCTCTTTTTGTTTCTATTTACTGGCAAGGGACAAATGTTTGAAGCTGGCACCTGGTCGCAGCCATACCGTGAAGGGTCTGTAAAATTCATGGCCTTCTTCCTTCATCTAGATCCAATCAGGCAAAGCCCCATCTGCATGTGTAGCCAGTTAGGTGGTACAGATCCAAGTGACAGCAAGGTTAAGTTAGTGTTTCAAATTAAATCAGAAATTCTGATCTCGTGTAGGCAGCCCTTGTCCCAGTCATCCTAACTTATTCAGTACTAAATTATTTTCCTCCCATTAGCCTCGAGGCAGCTGGAGGGTAATGCTGCACCTTCTTGCCCATTTCTGCTGCTTGATCTTACAGACAGGGATTTTTCTTTATCACTCAACCAGTTCCAGATGTCTGGATGTTGATCTTAATCCCAGGCTGGAGCTTTGCTGCAAATCATTTTGACAGTCAAGTGCAAAATAGATTTGCCTTGGCATAATTCTGGTGCCTAACTCCCTGAAATGATGGTTAAACTCAGCAATAACACTGTCACATATAGCATTTTAAACACTGTACAGATTGCCTTGCACATTCATTTTTAATTGAATTCTGTATTGAAATTGATGGGAATAGGACTCCTAAGTACACTTAATGAGTCAGATTAATAGGAGTTTGTTTCTACTATTCACGTTTTTGTGTAGAGGGGATTAAAGAGTAACTACTTGCCTGAGCCCTAGTACTCTCAGTTATGACAGATTATGCTTATATTGAAAAATTTAATCACCATTGTCATTGTATTGAGAATAATGGAACAAATTACAGATCACTTGTATCTTCTTGTGTATACTTCCTCCTTGTGCTCCACTGGTGGAAGTCTGAGGTATGTAATTTTCAGTAAATTACAGTACTACAGTTAAAACTTAATTTATATTGAACCATAACCTGCTGAATTAGTCCCTCAATTTGCTACTGGGCTCCCACTTTAACATAGGATTTTCTGAACCGGTGTGTCTTTAAAAAAAAAAAAAAATAAAAATTCAGAGTTACTGTGGCTTTCCTCTGTTATATGAGCTTGGCCAGCTGGGTGGCTTACTTAGATCACTTCACAAACTGGTATACCATACAAACTCCCTACAGAAAATGAAATCTCAGCTACACATGACTTCCTCAGCACTTAGAAGTGAGATATTAATTGTTGTTACCCCTGTTCTTCTGATTCTTTGGGAATTTGTGTATGTGTTTTGCCTAAAAATGTGTTTTGAGGGAGTGGAAAAGGAGAAATTTGGTATGAACTAGAACAGAGCTGATGATAATCACTCATCAATGCACATGCCAGGAGATTTGGATTCAGGTTCTTTTCTTGTTTTGACAGAAGTGTCACACCACCACCCTATCCAAAAAAGATGTTTCAGATCCTTATTCAAACAAGATTTGTTGTTCAGCACATGCCTCTCTATAAGGTAAAGGTAAGCCTCCTGAACAGAAAGTCAACACTCTGCCATTCCAAGGATAGTAAACCTTATGTCTTAATTATTGCAATGAATCTATGTTCTGCTAGGATTCTGGGTAAACAGTAGTTCTTGAAAGAGGAGCTTATTAGCTCTTCCTGACATCTGTGTTTCTGCAAAATTTCTCTCTCAGCAGACATGCAAGATTATGTTGAAATCTTCCAGGCTGCAGTTGCACCTTAGATGTGACTGTGGAAAACGTGGCGCTCTCTTTAACCCTCACTGGACCTGGCTGGTGAAGGCTTGAACACTAATTCTCTGAAGATCTGTTCAGATCTGGAGCAGCTCTGCAGTTGCCTGCTTCACGGGGAATTTGATCTTCAGCAAAGAAAAGCCTAGCCTTTTTCCAGATCTTCAGGCACAGGTCATCAAAACGATCACAGTACCGAAGGCGGAGGCTTTCCTAGTCATCGCTGTATCTGTCAGAGCCATCCATGTTAAACTAAGGGGACAATGGCTTGTGTCTCCCAGAGAGTGGCAGAAGAGATGGCAGCTGAGCATCTAGGGAAAAGTCCTTAGTTTAAAAGACTGAATTTCTGAAATAAAGACTAATACATGCCTCTGCTACCATGAAAATCACCCTTTATTAGAAAGCAACACAGACTGAAGTAGCATTCAGTTAAAGCAACATGATACAAAAGATTTACTCATAACTCCTGGGAGGGAAGAAGTGGGTGTTTCTATAGATGGCAAAATCCTTTATTATACTTTCTTATTACACATTTACTTACACTTTTTAATATTCTGCATTGTGATTTATTGTATTCTAAATATAAAAAAGGATCTAAATCTATTAAAGTCAGAAAAGGCTTTGGTTATGTTTTGAATGAATACAGGATAAAAGAAAATGTGTGATTTAAAGCCTGGTCTTGCTTTTATCTAAATGACAGTTAGAGTTTCTGGCTGGTATAATGAAATATATCACCATGCTATATCACATATATACATATACAACATAGACTTCAGTAGCAGTGACTTGCTTGCATGACAATGTGGAGCAGACGGAGAAAACTTAGCATGGCTCTACTTAGGTCCAGAAAGAAGATGTGTACACTGAAGAGCAGCAGCCCCAAGCCAGTTCTGCTTTGTTAGGGAACTGAAGGAAACATAGGAAAAATTACAGTCAGAATTACCAGGTTTACAAAAGTTTCCTAAAATATATAGATGTTAGAGGCAGGTCTGACATTAGCCTTCTCAGAAGTTATGAAACAAGTCCAGGCAATGCTTGTTTGTCTCCTAAGACAAAGTCTGTGTCTGTTACCAGAGAAAGGGCAAATTCTGGAGCTTTCCTTGCCTTCCTTTGCCACTCTAATTCTCCCGAGACCATTCACCTCCCAGGCCTTGAGTTTCATTAGAATATTTGTCTGGGACAGCACCCTCTCGAATATTTTGAGAAGCAGAACTGAAAAGAGAAAGGAAACAAAAATACAACTGTGCTATGCACATGGGTGATGTCCACACCTGCTGTGGAACTGGGCTTCACAAGGGATGCAGTCCACTCCCACCAAGAGCTAGCAAAATCCTTCCAGTCACTTTGACAAAGAGTGTCAAACTTCCATCCAAGAAGGACTCTTAAAACTTCGTTTTGATTCATTATGATAACTAACACACATCTGTGAAGGATAAAAAAGGCTCAAAATGCAAAATTTGGCTCCACATTTTGACTCTTATTCCTAAAACACATGTTGATCAGGTCCATAGTTTTTTGATTTTTTGGGTTTTTTTAAAACCTTCAGAATGTTTGCTTTAGCACTTGTATTGATTATATCTAGTCCATAGGAACACTTAATGTCAAAGAGCATTACAGAAAATGTGCTATCTTTCTGAATTTTAGCTAGCTGTTTGATGTATAACATTGGCAGTTCAAAGCTCCTGCTGAATTTTTAAACCATTGGGAAAATACATCAGAGACTTCAGTGGGACTTCTCTGATTTACACCAGCTGGGAGTTTGACCCTGAGTCTTTTAGAACAGGCTAATTGCCAATCAATAAGAAAAACTTTCAGTCAGTATGTGAAAAATAACACTCAACTGCCAGTTCAGTCCCAGGCTTTTCCGGTGGAATTTTTGCAAAGAAAATTGTCCCAACATTTTCAGCGGCTGCCCAGTTACAGGTTCTGCTCACAGCAGCTGCTGTGGCCTCATATGCTTGTGGGGCAGATGGGGAGGGAGCCAGGCAAGTATGTGAAAGTGGAAGAAATGGGAATACAGCCATATGGGACTTATGTGCTGGGATCATTTCTCTCAGCAGATGGATAGGGAAAGGCAAAGGATTGACTATCAACATGGAGCCAAAGGAAGGGACTGTGTCAAACTGATATCCCACACATGTCATCCTAGGAGCTGCTATGCGTCATAACAGGTCTTAGCATAACAGTGTACCTAAAATTAGTACCAGCTCTCTGATGTTAACCAGATTCCTAAATAAGCACAGGAACAAGGGTGGTGCCAGTAAAGGACAATCTGTGTAGGTTGTTGACGTACTGATGCTCTATGTGTGGACCAAATACATAACAAACAGATGCAAAAGTCAAAGACCCAACCTGAACAGGCCCTCAGCACAAGTCTGGCCAACATCTGCTCCCACCGAGGGTCCAGAGCATCACTAAGTATGGGCTCCTATCAGAGGTGCTGATAACCATCTTTTGAGTAACCACCTCAAAAGTATTTATAGCATTTGTTGTAAATGGTTATAGTATTTGCCCAGGACCTGAGGCCAATCTTAGCAGCAAGCTGTAGAATTTAGCTTTCTTCTTGCTTCTGCTGCCTATAGTCCTAACATTTTATTTTGCCAAATTGATAGATTGCATGGTATTCTCAGTAAAGCAGAATGTTCAAGGTCAAACAGAAGACCTAACATATTCTTAGGCCTGGTTTTCTACTTTTCCCCATTGTCTGTGTATATGAGGCTGCTGGTGAGCTGCTGTCATCAGACACCCCAAAAATGGCACAGTAAGCCAGTAATATTGTTTATTTAATCTGCTCTTGCTAATAATTTTTTTGGTCATATGGAGGATAGATGGGAAAGACCATTTGCAAGATGGCACACTGGCACCTCCCAATCTTGGATTCCTACCTCCCAGCAGCTTGGCTTGCGCAGCAGGTCTGCTGTTCTTGGCTAGGTCTGGAGCAGCAAGCACACAAATGGCCCAGGTGGAATTATCTGTTTTTAAACCAATTTCTGCATCAGCAGAAATTGGAAGCTGATCTGTATCTCAAAAAGAGCATCAAATCTCTGTCATACCTACTCCCAGACCAAGCTCACATCCCATTTCCCTGAAGTTAAAGCTTTACTCAGACAAATCAGCGCCAGGTGGATGAATTTCCTAGAATGTGCATTCATTAGTTACTGCTGGCGTAGCACACTGAAGGTGGAGAGTGCTACAAGCAAGTAATAATGCTACTAATATGTACTATTATTAAGGCTATTAAAATACCAACTGGCACTGCAGAAAATCTGGTGTCATTACATACATATTAGGGCTTTTAATGAACCAGCAGAGTGACTGCTTTTGTGCAATCTTGGCAGACAGAGTTTGAGAGGAACACATTCACTTTGCAGCTCTGTAGTAGTGCCGGGACTGTACTCTGTGGTGGGATGTGCAAGCAGAGCAGCAAGGGCAGCGGTGAGCATCACCGTGGAGCCAGGCCCCTGGTGCAGTGCTGCAAGCAGGCTGTGCTCTCCGGGGCTGCCTGCACCCTGGCTCACAACACTGCCACCCCCTACATGCATGTGAACTCCTGGGCAAGGAAAGGAATGGCCATGCATGCACCCAAGCTGTTTCCAGATGGACTGTCTGAACTGTGCAAAGCTTTGGAGGAAAGAGGAAGGTGAGGGTGAGATGTGTCCCCTGGGCTCTGAGGCCCCATCTGCTCTGCAGTGGGTTGAGGCATCGGTAGGTGAGTTGCTGGGCTACTTGGTGGTTGCCATCAGATAACTCTTTGGCTGGTGTATTGGCAGCCAGCTTTGCCAACTCCTGCACATTTACCCTTGCTCTTCAGTACCTGGAGGATTTCCTCCAGTGCTGGCTGGCAAAATAGAGCACAGAAGAAATAATAGTTTTCATTTATGAAGGAGAACATTTGGCGGGGGTTAGCTTGTAGGCAGATTTCTCCAAGCATGACCACTTTTTCCGACTGCAGATTTTGTCTGGCATTTCTATTAATGTTCATGGCTACAGAGGAGATCAGATAAGTCACATTTAGTCATTGAATCTGACCCTTGCAAGAAACAGCATGTCTCTTTTGTGCATGCTGCAGATCCAATGTATCCCAGACACAGTAAATGTTCTCTGCAGATCAGCTACAAAACTTCTGCCCCAGAAAGCCAACACTTCCCAGAGGTGCTGGACCACTGCTCAAGCCACACTAGGTTTAACCTATGTGTTGTGGGGAAATGATTGAAAATGCATAAAGCCAAATGTCAGTAAGAACTTAATGCTTATTGTTTTTAATCGTTGATGGCTTTTAAGTCACTTGCATCATGATTCCAATAAATATCTGCTCTTTTATAGCATGTCCAGACCGTGAACCTTGAAATGCTTTACAAAGGCCAGAAACAACCATTTGACAGATAGTCAAATTGTAGTTCAAAGAAAGTCTTACAGCTGGCTGGTGGCTGAGCCAAGAATAGGACAAGAGCCCCTGGACCGCAAATGAGCATGCTGCTCCCAAAGCCAAGGGATGAACAGGATCCTGCCTTACCACAAACTATTGCAGCTGTACATCCTGCAAAAGAAGATATTCTCAAGCACAGCACAAGGAGGGCCCAATGGACAAATGCTCCTTGCTCTGTCTCAGAAATCTATAATGTTTCCTTTGGGGTCTTTCTCATGCTTTTTTCAGTGCTTGCAGTCAAAAGCGCTGGCAGAGTTCTTGTCATATCAGTGCAGTTATGATAGCATACAGCTGTTTAACTCCTGATCCTATGTGGTCTCAGCAAAAGCAGCTAAGCTGAGGAATGGTACCAGAAATTACTTATGGTCTATCTCTACTGGGCACTTTCATTCATTCATAATAAATAAATAAATAAATAAATGAAATAAAATAAAATAATAATGACAGACTTGCATAAAAAGAGCTAAAACATGAACTGCAATCAGCAGGGTTCTTCAGAATTTGCCAAGTGAAGCTCTGAGCAGTTTATCTGTCTTAGCTGGTTTAGCTAAACTACATCACATCCTTTCTTGAATGCTTTTTAACTGGTAAAAGTAGGTTTTATTCAGCTGTTCCCCCTTTACTCCTGGAGTGACTTAAAGCAACTTGAACAAAGGACCTTTACTTTTGAATAAAAGTGCCACATGAGGGTTTTGATATAGTCAGTTCCACTCTAAACACGCACCTTTAGCTAGTTCACAACCATCCCAGCTCTCCCCATCCACCTGCTCCCAGTTCCAGCTGTTGAATAGAAAAGTCCTAAATTACTAACTCCTGAGCCTGTGGCAGCACGCCTCAAAAGATGGTTCTCAGCCTCAAGATCTAGAAAGCAAGGAGGAACTCAGTTGAAAAGCATCTCTAAAATCTCTGTAAGGTGAGCAGCTCTGGTGACCTGCCTCACTGTCACAGGCTGTTCATGGACCAGCGCTGCTCTTGTAGCGCCTGGTGGGAGCAGAGCCTCCCTGGGCACACACCTTCAGGTGTATGGCACCGCTGGGAGAAGCGCTGTGAAACTCCCGTGTGGTACCAGGTTAACGTTTATTTAGTTCACAGTATTAAAATCTGAGCTATAAACATGTAAGTACTGTGAGAACTCTCCTGTCTACTTGCTGAAAATACCATTGCGTATACAGAATTCTACATAAAGGAACTACAGTCTATTGAAAGGTATTTCTTTATGTTGCCACCAAACCTGTGAAATAGAAATCTATTTCTGCAGTTAAAGAAATCTTTAACTGTAGTTGATTAGCTTTATTTACGTGGTTTGCCTGCTTCTTGAATATGATGCACAACCTGAATTTTATATTAAAATCTTTACATATTTATGTCCTGCCCTTTTTAGGGATAGGTTAATGAGTAACACCCACAATTTTACCGTGTTGTCTGAGTGACTTGAGCTCTCTGACCAGATCAATCAAATTCTTTCAATCAAGCTTCAAGGCAAGTATCAATGGGGAAAAATGTAAAATTTACTTTTTAGAAATTTTCTCTCCTTTCAAATAAAATTTGCTGTTTCCTCAAGAGGTTCTTTGAAGAAAACGTGCTCATTAAAATATTAATTGGAAACAGACAGAGTCATGAACAGAGTCACATGCCTATTGAAATCTGCCTAGAGGAATGTGGTTACCTAGTTTCTCAAATAGACTTTTTAGCACTGATCAAGTCATTGCACTGAAAAACATGGGAAGATAACCTTTCTAATCTTCTCTTTGCCCAGCAGAAGATTTGATGGTGTAGAAATGAACATACAGTGAGAGTTATGATTTTTTTCCATATTTTCTCCTGGGAAAGGACCACTTCCAAAATGAGGTAAACCTTTCTGGTGACTGAAAAGAATGACATCACCTTTCCTTGTTCCAGACTTCACTATTGAGTATATTTTTACACAATGCAATCCAAATCTTTTTCCAGGATGACTCAAGAGACAGGAAAAGAAAAGTGTTTTTTTCCAACTGTGTTTGCTTTTGTAACTCTGTGTCCCATTGCTGCCTTCTGCTTTCTGAACAGTTCCAAAACCCTTCATGTACGGCTGTGCTGTGGGAAGGAGCCTGGGCAACTGATGAAGCAGCACAGCAACAGGGTCAACAAACCAAACTCCTCCATGCGATTAGCCTGGCCACACAGGGAGAGGGAATCAGAAATGCAGCCCATTTAGGCTGGCACAGGTGGGCACCCATTTGCTTTGCTCCTGCTCATGAGGAGCAGGATTTGTACAGCTCCTTGGCAACTCTGCCCTGCTACTGCTGGACAGGATTTCAGAGTAATCAGAACAGAACTTTCCTGGGTCTGCAGCAGTGTAGTGGCATATGGGCAGAGCTTTCATAAATGTGCTGGGGCTGCCCAAGCATCCCCATAGCCTGGTGGCATGTAGCGTTGCTTACTGGTGAGTTATGTCTAGCTTGACGAAGGAGGCCTGGTGCACTAGTTCAAGAGGAGTCCAGTAAAAAGCACAAAAGCACTCACTTCAAGCCTCCATCTGTCCATCACACTTCTGACTTGTGTGACACTTCAGAAGCTTGCAGATTTTCCAATGGCTGGTTTTCATTCTCTTTACATCTCTGATCAGGCACTTCAGTCTTCACAAAGCACCAAGTGCTTCCGTCTGCATACCAAGGGCCCTCACCCTTCCTGATTTCAAACACTGGGAGGAGGTTGGGATCGCTTTGTTTACTGTGCCAAAGAGTACACACTGTAACAAGTGAATGTGGGCATAAGTGGTGTGCCACAAACTTCGCTCCGTGCCACTTAGGGAAGGACTGGAAGAACTGGATTTCTGCCAGCCAGTATAAAGGTAAGGTAGCCTGGGAACAGGCAGTTCTGGTAGCTTTCTTCTGCAGAGCCTTGTAAGCAGCAGATCTCATCAGAACCAGGTAAAAAACCTCTGCATGAATTTGCTTATTTTTTGGTTTAAGCCTGCTACTGTTTGAGCTGGGTCATTCCTATGCTAAAGATGGGATTCAGGTATATCCCACCTGGCCTCCAGCTGCTGTCCCAGAGGCACGTGGAACTTCTGCACATCTTGCGTCATACCTGTCAACTCTATGGAGATACCTGGGATAGAACAGGGTAGTTACAATCTACTGCATATAGACAAGTAAATCATCA
Source organism: Falco rusticolus (assembly GCF_015220075.1). NCBI lineage: Eukaryota > Metazoa > Chordata > Aves > Falconiformes > Falconidae > Falco > Falco rusticolus. Next base: position 8,872,160 of record NC_051191.1, on the reverse strand, counting down.
CCAAGTGTTTTTACAACTGTTTGCACTGGCGTTTGGGGGGTTTATTCAGCATAAATTTGTGTTTAGAAAAGAATTGGCTCTGTCCTAATGCATGGGGACACTCACAAAGACAGTTTGTTTTGCTGTGCTTGCTAACAGATGCGGACTGGTAGCAACCACAATGAGCCAAGATGCTTACACCTAGCATGCAGACATTGCCAACCCCCTAAAAAAACTCTGCTCAGGTATTTCCTAGTGCTCTAGACTGCTACATTCATTCAGCACATCAGGCTTTCCTACTAATGTCTCATCACTGCCTGACCCCTCTTGCTGCCTGGCTACTTGGGGTTCTATTTCACATTTATGATTTGGTGGGATTCTCTGGAAGTCTCATCTATCTGACCAGCAAAGAGTGATTTGCTAAGTGTCCTTAGAGCACATCTCTTGGATACCTGAGGGACAGACAATTGATACTGATAAAACCCAACTCTATCTCATTTTATCAAACAGCTTAGTATTATAGGAAATATGTTTGAAAGACCTGTTTGCTGATCTTGTTTCAGAGCGGACTTAAACATAGGCCTCTTGCACTTCTAACTAAGCCTGGTGAATCTTTAGATAGCGATGCAAAGAATAAGTACTTTCGCTGAAACATTACAGTGGAATAATAGGGAGGTATTGTTCTTTGTACCTATAACACGATTATTATCTCAGAACAGAAAGACAAAGACGAAGGTGTCAGGGCTGTAAGGGCTGGCTGCTCCAGAAGGGATGTGCAGCCGAAGGTGACCCCAGCATGGGCCATGCCCTTACCAAAATGTGCAGTCCCATGGGGGCTGGACATGGCAGGCAGAGCCAGGCGGTGGTAACAGGGCCCATTGACAGCCCCAGACGAGGCAAGTGATGAGCCAGGTCCAAGGTCTGTCCAGATCCCAGTCAGGAGCAGCAGGAGATTGTGGCATATGATGCACGGACTCCGAGAGCAGATTGAAGACACGAAGACATTCAAAGACACTTTATTAAAATCAAGCAAGCCTTTTATACCTTTACAGGGGGCTGATGTGTCAGCCTGTAACTATGCTCGGTAATTTTCCACTCTTAGCTCTTTTTTTCTATTGCAGACACAGCAACATAGCAACTCCCTTTATCTACAAGGCCACAAGCTCTGCAGACTACTCCGTATCTTAAAGTTTTTCTTCTTGCTCCCATGGCTTCCTTCCAACAAGCATAACTGTGTCTGTCTCCCAAGGTCAGTTTTTGCTCACTGACACCGTTGAGCTAGCTCGAGACATACCCACAGGCGGTGGGGCCTGAGATGAGATGACAGCATGGGTCCAAGGAACCCATCCACCCAGGAGACAGGGCCAGGGCAGGAGATGGACACCCCTTGCGACATCTCGGAGCAAGGACCAACAGCCCCAGGCTGAGCTAAAATGGGACTCCTGGGCCATGGGCTGGGGTGGAAGGACGATCCAGGGAAGGCTGGACAGGGACAGAAAGGCCATCAGTGCCTTCAGGGCCACTGCAGAGAAGTGTTTGAACCCCTTTTGTGGAACAACCATCAAGACATGGAAGATAAAGCCTGCAGGCATGAGATGAGCCATATCCATGAGGAGCTTTGGATGCTGTGACATAGGTACCTCTCCTAACATCCTGGTGCAGCAGGAAGAAGGCTCAAGTTCTCTATGCTCTCAGTAACATCCCCTAGCTGGGTGTTTATTTTGAGAAAGGCAGGGCAAGAGAGTCTCCTGCAGCCTACAAGTGATACATTTAAAAACAGATCCCTCCCAGTCAGGTGAGGGCCTTGCAGGCCATGGATGAAGTGCTGGATTAAGACCTCGTGGAACTGCGCCGACTTGTGTCCTTAACATATTTTGTGACCATACAAACACCTGTGATAGTTTTTCACCTTCAAAAAGTTTCTTAATTCATCATCTTCATGAGACTTGCTGTGGAAATATTACCACCAATTAGGTCCTAATACAATTTCTTTTTCTGACTAGAATTTACATATCTATTAAAGCATTGTCTGCCTCATTTAACCTTAGGATTGAATAGAGAGAGGCCAGGAATATAAAGAAATAGAAATATAAGGAAAATTAAAACAGATTTGAGGAAACCTCCTTTAGTAGCCAGCTAAATAAAGCAAACGAATAGCTCTACAACACAGATTCTCTGCTGACAAGCTTGGAAACCCCTCCAAATTATTTAACATCTGAAATGCAGTCCCCCCCATTTTGAGTACATTTTAGCACAAAGCTTCTGCTATTCTAACTAGCCAGGGGGAAAAAATAATAATAATGTCGAGCTTTATGCACAGAAATAGCAAGTAACTTAAAATACACACTGCTTCCTTTGGGAAAAAAATAGCTGAACTCCGTGAGAAGTGTCTACTAAAATCTGTTCTTGGAGGATACTGAGCATCATTTCATAAATACATTGCTCAATCTGTCAAATTTATTTATACATACACAGACAGGCCCGATATAAACATTACAGCATTAGTTACTGCTCTTAACAGTGTTAGTGTTGATAACAGCACTGTGTATTTGAGTTTTATTGTGTACATTAATTCCCATCAGCCTGGCATTGTATATGGTAAAGTATCTACTTAGACATAAATTGAGGATTCAATATCAAAAATAACTCTTGGAATCGACAGATGCTCAAGATGTTATCTTCCTACTAAATTAATGACAGTAGTAATGGTAGCAAGATTTCAGAAAGTCACATTCTTCTCTTAGAGAGACACAGTTAAGGGAAGGAACATGATGCTGGCAGGTAGACAAACGCTGCGGGTACAAAATGGTAGAGCCTGTTAATCTTTGCCAGCTCATTGTGTTTGCACATGCTAATGGCAATAAAGAAAGTGCTGTCATTTGGAAGTATTTATATCAAGGTACTACAATCATCTTTTATGCTGTTGAGCAATATAAAAATAGAATTAGTTTTTGGCTGTTACTACACCACCTATTTTTGATGTAAGAGAACACCTTCCAGCCTGAGCAGAGCCTGCTGTATCCCTGTTTGTCTGCATATTGGGGAGCCATACGTTATGATAAATCTGTTTTTACTGTTAGTTCAACTAGTAAGCAGCACAAAACAGCCCATAAGACAAATCAACAAAGCAAGGTTTTAGAAGTGAAAATGCAAAAGGCTTTTTTTTTTAATTAAACCATAAATAAAGTTTTACCTCTCAAAATACACCTCCTCCTATTCCTAAAAAGATGAGTAGCAAAAAGAGAAAAGTGTGACAGGTAGGGTAGAAATGCACGCAATGGGTTAGTTGTCAGTGGCTGGTTAGTTGGGTGTCGGTACCCTGGACCAGGTTTGCCTTTCAGAGCCAGGGCAGGGCCAGGGCTTCTGAAAGAAACCCCCAGGCAAAAGACAAACCTTGGGGGTGTGTGGGTGTGGGTCTGTGTGTAAGAAAAGATTTGGAACTATTGTGAGAGATCTTTATTTTCAACTGCATTTTCCAGCAGTTCTGTCCTCTTATTTCCAAGGGATTCAGATAATGCAGCCCAGATGCTTCTCTGGTTATCACTTTAAAGACTCCAAAATGTTTTTCAGTCAGGAAATGAAAAAATCCTTTTATAGCTCTTTCATTTCAACAAATGATTTTTGCCTTCAGCTTTTTAACTTCTAACTAAATACAAAATCAAAATGAAATGTCATTTCAAATGACAAACTTTTTCCCCAGAATATTTTGATATTGTTGCAACTTTCTTTCCCCTTTTCACTGAGATTTTACGTTGGAGAAAAAGTAAACAATTACATACATCTCAGAAATATGTTTAATTAAAAGTAGCACCCTTTTTTAATGCAAAACAACTTTTCTAGCAGCTCTACCTCCTGCACTTTAAATACTAAAGTAAAACTATGTTTTAAAACCCTTGCTTGATGCAGTCTGCAGAATGCTAGGTATCATTTGCTCATTTCCACCCATGCAGAGGGTGTTTAACATTTCAAAGCCTGAGATATTTAGGAAGAAAAATAAACTGGCAATGGGGGTATTTTTTCTAACACTTACACTGCCGACTCTACGGTCCATGTTTAAGAATGTATTTTACCAACTGGCTCCAACTGATTTAAATAGAATCCAAGCTTTGAAATGCTTTAAATACTTAACTGCCTCTGTGGGCCTAAACATTACTCCCTCAGGTCTAAAGTATATTGATAATGGTAGTCCAGGGATTGCAACACTGAAAATAAGAACAAGAAATACCACCTAAATTTGACTAAGAACTGGAGCTAGAGAAAAAGGTTCAGTAACAGCCACCTGCACCTGCAGTGATCCTTGGCCAAAACCTAAGTTTGAACTCCTAGAAAAAAAAAGGAGACAGTTTTCTTTCAGCTTGTCACAGTCCATGGTCCTTGCAATAATTTTGTGGGGATTTTTTTCTTTTTCTTTCTTTTTTTTAAAAAAACCCCTGAAAATAGAAATAGCAAAAAATGCCCCAAGCTATCATACTTTGATGATCCTACCAAAATCAAGAACAGAGAAATTACTGGAAATTGCATTAGAAAGCCTCACCTAGGAAAGCTGCCTGGTTCAGGGAACTTATCTGAGCTTCAGTTACAGCTGGGCAGATTTTGCAAGCTGAAAAAAGCTTCTGGGTATTCAGGTCTCTGAATTTCCTCTTATCTATGAAAACGCTGGGTTTAATATTTGTGTTTACATATATAAATCAGATTTTATACTTTAACCAACAATTTAGGCAACAGAGAAAGCCCAGCGTGTAAAAAGGTCACAAAACCATACACTTGAGTTTACTGGCTTTGGGCAGAATTGAAGGTTCTTCCCTTTGGGGTTTGAATACTGTTAGTTTTCTGCACTGCAAAGAGCAAATATCTCAAACAACTTCCCCTTTAATGGTCACAAGCCAACTGTTTTTTCCTACCACATATAAGCTGCAAAACTCAACAGAACATTGTTATCTCCTGCTACTGTTGCGCTTGCTATTGCTTCAGCAAAACTACTCTTCCCCCTCAATTTTCTGCTGTACTTGTGTAAGAATTCTCTGTATCCCCTATCAAGAGGTTTATATCCAGCTGAGTTCAATGATAGACATTCACCCATCAGCAAACACAGCTACTTCTGACATTCTGCTTGGCTGAAATATATATCCCTGTGAGGTGAGCGGGATAATGAGGTTTTCTTTCTTGTAGCAAAACCTTTGTGCAAGTCTGTTCCACACCATGCTGCAGAACTAAGCTAGTTAAGAATACCAACAGCCGCAATAGCTAATGGGCTTGTAAGCTGATTTGCATAATGAAAAATCTGTATTAATGTGTATTAATTAACTTGGAAAAATGACATTTGAAAGAAAGTATTTTCTTCCCTTTGGAAAATAGTAAAATATGTGGAAAGTTCATATGATCACTTTATTGCCAAAAAGGCTGAGTATCAGGCTAAAGGCAGGGGGAAAATAATATTATTGTATTATAAAATATGGTGATACAAAATAAAAATGTAGGTCAAATGTTAGGAAAATTTTACATAGGATCCGGTAGCATTGTGAATTCTTTGTACACAAATCTTTAAACTGTTTTTTTCTACACAGACATGTCAGAGACATGGCCATCAACTGTGCAGGGAATTCAGCTTACCCAGGACCACAGGCTGGTACAGCAAGATTTCTTAAAGATACAGGTAGGGCAGAGCGAGCACTGAGGACAGGACAACTAGGTTAATCCCTTGCACCAGGACGTCAGCCAGTAAGCACTTATATTTGAGGGATTTTACACACCAATGCCCCATCACTTCCCTCCATAAATTTAAATCTCACATTCTTTACCAGTGGGTTAATAGTTGCTATTACTCTTGCAATTGTCCACAAGGACAAAGATGGAATAATGACAAGATTAAAGGAGGAGTGGAACCAGAAAGGAGGAGTTCAAGTGGATTTGGAGTGATTCCCTTCAAAATATCTTACACTTTGGACCCTGAAAGAGCAGGAGAGAGCAGGGATCTTGTCTGCACTCCTTTTGTATGTGAAGACATGAGGTGTGAGTTTACAGCCCCCGCCTGCCAATTTATCTAAAGGGACACAAAGGAATGCAACTACAGGTTGGGCCACACTGTATACCCTGGCTACCTGATCTGAGCATCTGGGCCATTAAAACATGGCAGCCAAAAAGGAGAATGACAGCCTCTTTGCCTACTGCCTGCATCAGTTGTCTCTGAAATTGGTACTCCCGGGTCCTGGGTAGCCTCCTGGTTGTGGTAAAGAAACTTCCAACAGCATCCTGTCTGCCAACCCAGGGGCAGCTGGTCAGCACGGGCTTTGAAAGCCACTTGAACGTTTGTGGCTTTAGGCATTTTGCTGCCTGATGCCTCTCATCTTTTGCTGAGCTAAATTCATGGTTTTTGCAGTTGCTTCAGGGCATTCACAGAAGGCTGACTCCACTTTGAAGATGGAAATGTTATAAATGCCAAACACCCCTGTGATTATTTGCATGCAAATTTATATTGTATCAGTCATTTACATTATAGCAATCAAAATGATATGGTCAGGATTAAGCAAAAGGTCAAAAGTCAGCTTTTCTGCCTGAAAGTAACGTGCCACTGAAAAATATTTGAGCAACTGTAAACTGAGCTCAAGTAGAACAACTGATAGATATCACACATCCTTTCCTCAGATATCGGACATGAAGCTTTCAAAACTGCAATGAAGTTGTTACACACTGCCTTCCTGTGGCTCCTGAAAATATTTTCGCTACACGTTTCACCATAAAAATTCATCACTGCAGAGTAGTTGCTCCTGTGATCCATTTACAAACTAATCCTCTCCCTCATGGCAACTTAACAGCCCTATTCCACTAAATTCTTTACATTCTAAATCTTTAGGTAACTCTAAAGCCTGGTCCTGCTCATAGTACAGTCCACGATAAAAAGTATGTTAATTTTGATAGCACAGGGTCAGATCCTTAGACAAGGCATTTTATTAGCTTTTTTTTTTTTAGAACTGGTAATGAATGCAGGAAATAAGTGTATTTACTTGACCTCCTCTGTCAATATACGTTTATTGTCTTTCCTTTGTTCCTTTCTGTTAGCAACCTATAATTTTTTAGCATTTGGTTGCCTTTTTTACCCTCCCATCCTGTTTCTGAATTGCTATTTAATTCTCCCATGTAAGGTCAAGTTCTCTTCTTTTTTTCACTTCATTAAGAAAATTTGTGGTATTAGAGGGTGCTGGCTCTTTTCAACCTGTATTTCCACTCTGCAGTGTCTTAGTTTTACGTTGCATGAACAAACTCAGAGTTATTCACAAATAAAAGCAAGAAAAGATCTATCTCTGCTTGATTTTCCCTCGGAGACAAGAAAAGCCACTGAGTAAGTAAATTGCATTCACTGGGAACCAAAGTACATTTTCTGAGTTAGTAGCAGTTCTCAGGGAATTAAATTGCTCAGGTTTCACAAGCCAGTGGGCACAGGGTAAACTTAGCAGTAACAATTAGAGAAGGAAAAAATCTTTCTCCCTCAAGGAAAGAAAGATAGTTGGAGAAAAATAATACAAAGCATTTGTTCAGTGGAAGAGTTCTATCTAGGAAAAGAAATGCTAAAGAGAATAACAAATATCAGTGGCTGACAAACTACTGGCTTCAACTGACCACAAAAAAAAAAAAAAAAAAAAAAAAAAAAAAAAAGTAGATTTTATGTAGTGGTAAGACATCATGAAGCAACATCCCTGCATTTGCTATATTGCACACTGATCTGAGCAGGTCACAATAAGTTAAACATTATAGGCAGTTTAGGGAAAAAGAACATGCACAGGAATTTAAGAGACCACTATATACATATACATTTAAAAAAAGATAAAAAATACTGTGTACACAATGATTCCCGGTTAAAGAGGACAAAATCGTAGGCAATAATTAAAATTGCTGTGGATTCAAGAAAAGGGAGGTTTTATTTTTTGTGATGTCAAAGGTTATAAATAAAAGCAATGGATTAAACCTAGGAAAGGAGGAAACTGGTGAATATTACAGTAAAGTGAAAATTGTAAGATTATTTTGTTCTATGGGAAGTATTTGAGAAGAATACGTGAGGTAGGGGATATGCATACATTTTTAAAGAACAGACCAAGTGATTTATTAAACTTTATCTCATTTGGAAGATTCTGACAGCTATATTCAGAAACTGAAATGACATTAACCTCAATATCATTGATAATTTCAATAAAAGAATGTAATCTGGCACCTTGTTCCTGTATAAGAAAAATATAAAACATTTTATTTAATATGAAAATGACCATTTCCTGAATTATTTTGGATGAAAACTAAAAGAACTGAAGCATTTTAAGCCATCACAACTCATTCTGCAACTTATTCTAGTCTCTGCAGTGCGATGCAGAGACATTCACTTGCAACCGTAGCACTTGTATCTGCAAAAAGGTGCCAGGTTGTTTCATACCATCCATCTGAATTCTCCATTTGCAGAACTGATGGTGAGAATGATGCTCATCGTCAAACACAGGTCCGTGTGCTGGGCCAGAGTTAATTACACAGGGTTTAGGCTGGCTCAGACCTTCTTAGGATCCAGCACGTGACAATGCCCGCTAAATTGGGAAATGAATGAGGAACACTACCCTACTCATGCATGATGTAACCATTAACTCAAGGGCAGTCACAGAGGATGCTATTCCGGAGGTAAAATCAGTAGAGCATAGACACTATTTGCTAAGTACCAGCTGTTAATCCAGGGTAGTAAGTTAATTTTTAAAGGAAGAATTTGCCGTAAGAGCGTTGTGCATGCTTCCACAGCTCCCAGATGGATTGCCCCTTGCTGGGATACGGTATCCAGTCTGGGAGCAAATGTGAGGATAGTGCAAACAATTTTTCTTTCTGAGCTTGTCTGTTGTCATTACCTATTTTGTTACATTTTATGACTCCTGCTTCCAGATGGCAATTTATGGCTTAGCTGAATTTAAAAAAAATAAATTAAAAAAAGAGGGGTATGTGTGTGGAATATTTCTCCCTATTTAGCAGATACATTCTTTCATTGTGGTATACAATGTGTATCAGAGCAAATGTATATTGGCGTTTCAAGCACTGCTGGAAAGGCAGGGGCAGTACACTAGGGTGGGTTTTCCCAGGCATACCTTTACCTATGGTGGTGCAGGCGAGAGACTGAAGACGTACCAGCTCTTTCCTCCCCCCTCCTGCTTTTTGACGGGCTGATACAACAGGCGTTTGCTCACATGTCATGTGGAAGGGCAGCCGTCCCATGCAGAACAGGACAGTACCTGTTATTGGGTTTCTATGGGGCAGTTTCTTTGCTTTGGTTTGCTTTAGCATCTGTTTTTGAAAGTAAAGAGGGCGGTTCCTTCGCTTTCATAGTATTTTAGGCCAATCTTTGAGCAACTGATCTGTAACACAGACTAATTTTGAGCCATTTGTTTAGTTCATTTTATGGGGAGATGAACGAGTGCTTGGTAATGGCAGTCATGACGCACTCGGGATCTGTTAGCATTCCTGGTTTTCTAAAGCTAGATTTTTAGCCCCACTGCTGTAACTCATAAAGCAAAACGGTTTGAAAGTGTGTGTGCTTCTAAGTATGAACTCCTTAAGCTACTGGCGTCGGCATTCATTTTCTTTGAGTCACTATTATTGAATCTGCCCCAGAATCTGCTCAGACCCTATTCATGGCCATGCTGATATCCTTTATTTGTTCTTTATAAAAATAACCTGCCCACTGTATTACTGCAGCAATTTGATAATAATTGTTTACATAGTGGGCATCTTTAGGGCTAACTTGGTACAGGCAATGCTTTGATTAAACCATTTAATGCTGCATGCTCTTTGGAAAAGTTACCAATATTCATGTTTTCATTTTACTTCTTGTCTTTTTTTTTTTCCCCCTTTTAAGTAGGCAATTATTAGAATTTATCTTTATATTTTTTTATTGAAAATTAAGCTAGAATCAAGTATTCAGTTATGCAGTATCTTGGAGAAAATGCAGATCAGCCTCCAAACCAGACAGCTGCTGTCCCCGTGGGTCCCTAGCACACCTTCAGACTGTGCACTGACTGTCAAATTGAGTAATTTTGTATGATGATATTCACATTGTCCTTTA